>NC_141780.1:13479805-13838197 GCF_054643075.1 Acanthaster planci | reverse complement strand
GGTAAACAAAATTTACTAAAGCTGGTAATTCGAAAATATTGCCCTAGCTATATGTATTTCGTAAAAGGCTACACTTACTGTAAGCTGTGTAAAATGAACATAATTTAACAGTGCAGGATGAATAAGCTTCAAATCTTTTCTCTGATTGGCCAAAACTACATCAGTCGTTGTTTTCATCATATGCAAAGAGTTCTCAAAATGTTATTTCTCTTCTTAAACTTCGAAATCCAATTTTTGTGACTATCTTTATACCAGGCCTATAATGCAACATTGTGTGAAAACAGGATAACCTGAATTGGAGTACGCAATGAATAGGAAACAGATTAATGTTTGCAGTCACACGTCCTCCGTAGGGTTGTACAGAAAAACATTGCTTGTTTGTCGTCCACTCCTGTGATGCATTACAACTGTCGCAAAAGGAATTATTGAAATGAAAGGCATTTAATTAAAGAAAGGAATCAAAATTGAAGCTGGGCTGTGATCAGGGGCTTATTAATGAACATGACTCATGTTGTTGGCATTTTTCCACGTGGCGAACGTTCGCTGTCGGCTAAGATCATGTTTTCATTGGGGTTTTTTAATCGCGTATCGGAAACTGTGCGTGATTAATGAGTCTGCGATCGAAATTGTCCTTGTATGGTGCACGCACAAAGCAGCGATGTTGCTAGACCACCCCCCCGCATACCCGACCAGATGTTTACGGATCACTGTTCTTTTGTGTGACTGATGAAGTGAACTCATCTGTAATTCGCAAAATTATCATCTGACGGTTGCTTTGCTGCGGAGATCGAATTCAGGCCAGCAATGTTTTCTACAAAGTCCTTGGAAAATGTTTCAGCCATTGTTCTCGAAAGTCAACCCGTTTCTGGATGGTCTAGGGCGCCTCGTGTCGATTTTTTAAGGAAAAAAAAGGGGAAATATGGTGTATTAAAGGCTTTTGGATGGGTTTCAGATGTGATTATTTTAATCTGGCGAAGGAATGACGAACCGACAATCTTGCAGCGGTCTAGGAATGCGCTTCTAGCAGTCAGTCGGGGGGGGTCGAAACGATTTAATGAACAGCAGTGCTGTTTAAGTCTTAAAGGTTGCCCTGTTATTACCATTCTGAAGCATAAGCACCATGGCCTCTTAAACTCTTGTTCGAGGGAACACGTCCACGTTAGCCAGCTGCTCGATTGCATTTTGCCAGGGTGGGTATACTATGCAAAACGAGAAACTGTAGCTCCTGGCCTGGTTTGTGAAGTAATTCGGTTTTTCTTCGATCATTTAACACTTTCAGTCTACTGAAACATAGATTTCCATACCGATGAAGATTTAAGCATGTGTGCTAATTGAAGCTTTTGAATTTTTTTTACACAGTGAATGAAAATGATGATCCAATATCGGCCACCAGGTCAGTGATTATCAACGGGGCTACCCAGCGAACCTACACTATCGAGCGGCTCAGTACTGGCACGCGTTACCTGGTAACAATAAGGGCTTTCTCTGCTGTCGGCTTCGGAGAGTCCGCACGCGACTTTGTGGTGACGAAAAGCAGCAAACCCGGCAATTAATATCTGTCAGAACATGGGGACTACCCTCTTAACATACATCAGTATGGCTTCTTACTGCTTACTGAAATAATAAGCTAACTGCCGGAGGCCATATATCATAGCTCTTCCAACCTGTCAAATCTAAGCCGTGTACTTATCCTGTCCACATATCCATTCTCTGAACCGTTTGATCATAATGGAAATTTTTCTTGTTTAAATTACATGTACTTTAAAATTACTTTAACTGTATGTTAAAGTTACAGATTCTCATGTTGAATGAATAATCATGTTTATACAAAATTGAAATGTTTCTGTTTGCACGCACAACATCACCGACAGACCTATAGGTTTGGTCAAGAGTGAGCAGTTGAGAGTGCACGATACATTTCGGTAGTGTGGACACTCCAAAGTCCCACAACCCGGCAATATAAATCGTTACCTTACAAAGGAACGAAGTCCTTAAACCAGGTGGTGCCTGTCATTGAACTGTTCAGATTTAATTAATTTCTAAAACATTCATGGACTTCAGGTCTCTTGTAGGCCTACATTAGTATTCACTGCACACGTATGTCGCCAATGGTAATGCGCGTCACTGAAAATTTATTGTTTGGAGTCTTATCAACCTGTCGTCTATAGACCTTTTTCACCCACGTGACTAAATCTAAACAATACCACCACGTGTGGACAGCCTTGGCCACGGTGATCGCATAATTTATATTCCTACAGGCAGTTTCAACCATGTGCAAGCGCATGTGCGAACGCTGCATGCTTGACTAGTTTATCTTGAATAGGTAAATTACCATTACAACACTATGCACTCATTATCATCGCAAAACATCATAGGTCCTTCACGATCGTGACATCACGGGAAAAAGGTCTATATAGGGCCTATTAATTATTAATAATGCCAAAGTCCTTTCCATCAGCAACCGAAGGTTAAATTCAGTCACCCAGTTCATCAGCCAAGGGATTTTCTGTTGTAACTGAACCTGAAATATTGAGCTCACTATCACAGTTCGTACCCGAGATTTGCTCAGCGACTGCCATTTTACCCAGTCAGTAAACACCCATAATATAGAATATCAGTTCAAACAAATCAAACGTTTGCCGACTCTATTGGCATCACATTACTCAGGTACAATCCATCTTTCAACACCAAAGGTAGTGGAACATCCTAAGAATCGATTTGCATGTTCTGCTAAATGAGGGTATATTCAATGTAACACAGAGATGTATCCCATTCGCACTGGGGCAGTGCCTCTCTCAATACATACGCTGAAAGTCGATATACATGAATGAACAGTATCTGGAATTGTTAAATTGCTCTGACCCACCTCTGCAAAATGTTACGTTTGCGAAATTGCATTTCATCTCTCGTTCAGCGGTGCATGCAACTTCTGGTGTGTGTGTGTGGGGGGGTTCAAAATCGGTTACAACTTCGGGCTGATTCAACATGATGCTGGCGAGAGAAGAAATCAAACGCCTTAAGCCGCCTCTCTGTGTGCGCGTCAACACTTGCGCCAAGCGTTGTGTGTCTATTTGAATCGCTCCCAGGCGATTTTGACGACTGCATGCAACGCACTCGTGTTATGTTGGAGTCGATTTTTGTGTCCGTGAAAGTGAAACGCATGAACGCATCGTGTACGTAACGCAAGCAAACACCCCCCCCCCACCGGGTATATGGAAAGGTGTTTGTTTCGTGGTATTGTTTTCTTAGGGTTATGGTGCTAATAATTGGTAAATAAGATATTTATATTAATAGTTGATTGTAACAAAACCCGTCGGAGTGCAAGTTGCCCCATGCTAGATACACCACTGTTTCCGTTATATTTCCGAGGGGAAGGAAAAACTAACTCATATAAGGACAAAATGTGGAAAAGGGAGATTTAGTGCTACGTGTATGTGAACAAATATGTGATGTTAAAAGACACGCCGTCGTCGTCTCTTACCAGCTTCGTGCATAAAACATCTATATAGTCTGGGTTGAAATTCAACCCCCAGGTTGAGGGTTCTTGTTGCTATTGCTGTTAGCATCCAAGCAGCAGGCAAATGGTATTTTGATGTCTTATGTTAAAGGGACGACCAGATATGCATTTTTCCCAAACAGCAGCGCATGACATCAAGAAGTCTGCCTCTGTACAATATGAATATGTAATTTAGCAGACCCATCAATACAATTTCCAACATCTGAAAAATATTTCACTTGCAACTGATGAATGCATATTGAAATCGATATTCGATATGACCTCTCAACCCATATCACAATATTCACTTTGGTGCTGTTCGTTACCTTGTGTAGAAGTGTGATGTGATCGAAGGTGACATTGTCTAATCCTAAATTAATGGAGTAGTTTAATTACCAATGATTTAGAAAGTCTGGTACACGGTGGAAAGATTGCAATTTAGAATGCTGTAAACCGTACACATTGTTTCATACGTGTTTTCTCAAAGTTTCACCTACTTGCACTCTGTGGTTCAGGCTGACTTGTGCTTAGACGAAGCAAAGTGTTTGAGTTCGCTTTCACCACAAATCTGTTTTTAAAGTCCATTGTTTGAAAGATGTATTCTTTTTCAGTCCGGTCAGACAGACTGTTATGCTGAGTGCCCTGCCCTTCGATATGTAATATACTCAAGTCATAAGCTGCCCAGGGGGCACATTTTCAGCTGGAGATACTTCGTTGCTGGACCTCACGTGCTTATAATGTCAGGGGAGGGCGAAACATTCGAGTCGGTTGGAAGTAACAAAAGATAAACAAAATGACAAAATGAAATACGTTTTGTCAGCTCATCTTGTTACACAGCTTGAATAAAACTTGATATTTGGGGATATTTTGGAGAGCCTCGTGGAGTGTATATGGACTTGTGATGCGCTCGATTACAACGCACTAAAACAAAGTAGAGTACGATTCTATAATTTGCTGATGAATCCACTATGTTTTCCTACGTAATATGATTAGTCAGTAATTGAAGGCTGCAGGAAAGAAGTCAGCTCCGTAAGAAACACCTAAAGCGATTATACAGCCTCGTGTACTATAGGCCCTATAGGAACTACGTCTTTAAAAGCATGTAGCATTTTTGCTTATGGCCAGACTTTTATGGCTTGACCAAAAAGGTGGCCTTCTGGCTCTTATATCCTGTATGAAGTCTTGAAAAATTAATTCCGTTTGACATCTGATGCTTATTGTAGAAGAAATCTATAAGACAGTTTGAGAATTGTTATTAAGAGATATTCTAGCCTTTTGATAATCCTTCGAGATTTTTCTGGTTTTCGGGGCGATAATGTCATCTAAAAAAAGACTCTCATAAAAGACGCTTATGCATCAATGGCCGATCCAGAGCCAAATTGCCGGGGGACCAAGTTGATTTTTTTGGGGGGGGGATCAATTTTTTTAGAAATTTTTGATGTCACCTTTAGTGGCCTTTCTGGGAAAAGAGCTATAAGTTGGACTTTTCACGAGCTTTGCGAGGGAAGAGAGATTGAAAAGAGCAAACAATTGCCTTTCTCTCTCTCTGTTTTAAAGTATTGTTTTGGGTTCCATTTAGGGAGGGTTGCGTGTGTCTACCGTCAAGTCTCCAGGATCTGCCTCTGTAATGCATACACAAATATTATTTTTGGTGCTTTAAAAATAAGGTCTTTTTAAATTTAAATAGTTACACTACGAATGCTACTTACTCAAAAAGACTGATATTTCTGCATCAATTACTGCTACTCTTTTTAACATGTAATGAGTTGGCAGTTGTAAATAGGCGTTAATTAACGACAGATTGGGGGGAAAATGAGAATAACCTTTCCTCAGAAACCAAGTAAACTTAATTACCAATGAAACTGCATCACTGCAGCCGTCTTTCGCTGTCCTGTCTAGCTTTTGTTTGGATGTTTGACATTCCGATGAGATTTTGAGACGAACCTCTTGGACACTTGGACGGGCACAGTCCCTCTACAAACGCCCGTCTGTATGCCGGGCTCGTCAGCGTGTATATGAATGGATTTACTGCAGAGTTGGTGTAAAGCAAGCAGCGGCAAATATTGAGCGTAAGAGAGAACTGGTCCTCGGTAAGAACTGATGGTGTACCGGTAAGTCTCTTGATGGCTAGACCAAGTGCTAGTGCCTCGAAAGGCATCAAGAAGACGAAATAGGTAGTACCGTTGATGATCAGCATCCGCGTGATTTGATCCCTAATTTGGGCTTGTTCAAGGGCAATCTCGCTGCTTAGTCTTTGACGCGTGCGTGCCTGCTGTCGGAGCTTCCTGGCGATCAGTACGTAGACCGAGAAGTTAACAAACATCGTCGCAAAGAACGGCACCACCTGAACGCAGTTGGAGAAGTTGAAATACCACGCGACCACCGACGTACAGCTCCCTGTGATCCGGGGCAGTTGATCAAACTCTTCAGGCGGGGACCAGGTGATACATGACTCATCCCACTCCAACCTGTCCGGGATGAGGAGACAGGCAGCCGATGCGCTGATGACCCAGCACCACACAATTCGACCCACCACCCTTTTCCTTCCATCGGAGCTGCTCCGGAACGAGAAGGGCTTGCACACGGCAGAGTACCGCTCCATAGAGAGCAGAGTGATCAGGAACAGTGACACATAAAAACACAGGTCAGACACAAAGTACAAGAGCACACAGCCCGGCACTCCCAAGATGGACTCGTCCGTGACGACAGGGGAGGACAGGAAACGGGACAACTTACCCGCGACAGCCACGGCGACAAAGGTGATGTCTACGACCGCTAGGCACGCGAGGTAGGAGTTGGACGACACCTGTCGCATCCACTCGACGCGAGCTACCACGAGGAGGAACGCACCATTCCCAAAAAAGCCGACGGTGAGGATGAGAGGCATGATGACACAGATCACGGTGGTGTCCCCTGAGCTGTACATGTAGTATGAGGCATTTTCGCGGGTTAACAAAAGTTCGGTTTGGTCTGGAGGACAAAACGTGCTCTGCAGCTCCGATGCGTTCATAGCCACAACTGACATAAGTTATAAGAGGACCAAAGGGAATCTAAACAGGCCGATACTAATTCGAAATTGGACCTCCAAAACGTCTGTCGTTCTTGTAACTCCTAACGATAATGAGACACGGAAAACGAATGACTGCCTGTGCCCCGGTGCACAGATACAAAACCATCGGGTTTCCCTTTCCACTGCATGGTTGTTATAGAACCTTCACGAGAAACGCCCTATAACACTGTAATATTGCTCAACGTTTGACGGCATGCGTCCGACCCTTGGTTGTAAATAATCAACTCTGATCAAACAGTAACCGAAAGCGACTCAAAGGCACTACACGCAGTTCGTCACTGATAGGTCGAAGCTCATCAATATGCATCCGTGCTTGATGGGCCCAGACAGTTCCTCAAAAAGAGAATGCTATTTCCAAGTATTAAAGGGCGAAGGCTATTTTGAATGATGGCACAGCGTCTTAGAAAATGCCGAACCAACTAAAATGCCGAACACATATACAGGCTCATTTGCGATTCATGCTACGCACGAGTATTCCCCCAATACATCTTACAATTCTATACGAACAGCTGCGACTTCAAGTAATTCATCAGGTATGAAAGCTTTGTAGCGTTGCATTGATACCAATACGTCGACGAGATGCGTAAACTGGAAATGTCTGGTAGGAGATGAATAAAGGTGATGCAAGATAGACGAACCTTAAAAATGTCAGGTTTCGAATTACAAGAGGTACATGGAATGTTGCAATATTTTCACACCTTAAGACAGGAAACAAAAGGTCACCTTGATCGTACACTTTATAAAATTATATTTTATTTTCACCGTGTATTTCAATACTATGGGTGAACAGTTTTAAAGTAAAAGAATTTTCTGCGGGTAGGCTTGGCGTTTTTTCATTTTTACAAGAAGCTGGATACAGGACATTTAACAGAAAAAACTTGTGAAACTCGTGCCAATAATCGGCGATGATAACTGGTGATTATATTGCTGTTTATCAGGATTTGCAATTTTTATTCATGACTATTTGGTTATATGCATTTTCTGGTATATTTTAATGCGCAACCATTAAAATCCTTTCCTTCTTTATACATATCACACACGCACGCCTTTATCGTCACACTGGGATAGAGAGAAGAATATCAAGTGAGTCTCTTCGTTTTGTGCAAGTTGTGGGCTAAACCTCATGATGCAAAATCTGGAGAGAAGCGCATCGCACCATTTCCCTCGTCTTTGTGATTTATGACTGTTTATCGTGACCAATTGAAAACAACGTTTGGATTTATACAGAACGTCCATTGAAAATAACCAGATTGTCAGCGAGGTGCTGACTGGTCGGCTTCGTGAGGAGAGGAGGATAAACCTAAATGCCATGGCCAAAGTTAAAGCGGGTTACGGGTCGAAGGGGGCGGCATCGCCCATTTCGTCATGCCTAGTGATTAAATCGAGATAAATCTAGCGTCCCAGAATCGGCTGTCAGCATCCACTCATACTGCTTAAAATCGTTTTGTTTATAACATCTTTTTCTTAGAAACAGCCAGTATCTCTGTTTACAGCTCATCTCGCCGTGGGGGCTATTAATTTCGCCATGGATGCCACGGATCGTGCTATACACCCAATTAATTTATGATCAACCGGATGGCTTTTGTCGATTCTGTCGCTGATAGAGAAAAATTGACAAAAATGTCGTAATGTTTTCAGCATGGTGCCCTTATTCTGTGACATTGCCACGTCTGACCTAATGCACTGGAAATTTACGCCCCATGCGCACTTAACTGATTTTGGAAAGAAAAAAAATTGGGCCCTCGCATATGTCTTTCATATTGAAAACCTCCTTGGAGTGTAAACGGTCGAAAATTCCATTGCCTGCCACATTCCTCCTAGAAATTATTCAAGCTACCAGATATCAGGCAAATATTACCAAGGATGAAAACAAACTCATGTACAGTGGCACAGCAAAGGGGTTGGAGGTACCTGCCCCCTTTGGGAACTCTTGCCCCACTCTGAGAAAAGCCTGGCCGCTGTTTACTTATATAGATACCGATACCATGGGCGTAACCCCCCGCACTTTTTGAGATGGGGGATGGGCTGTTGAATCACCCCCCCCACTTTTTTGTGATAAGCAAAAACATTAAAGCCGATTGCGAAGAATTTTCGGGATTTCCCAACGACTAAAATGTTTGCAGTATCAATAAAAAGGAATACAATATTTAAAAGCCATAAATAGCATTCTGATGTAAGCTAAATAGAGTATATGGTGTCGCCCACCCCCAACCCCATGCAGCTTTTTAAATTTCCATGGCTGGGCAAGTCACACCCCCCCCCATTTCCAACACAGCTTTATGCCACTGATAGATACATTTCATGCGAAGTCACACGCATGATTTTGACATTCGGCTGTCATTAAAGATAGATATCTTTAAATCGGAAGACTCAGTAGTTATGGATGTATACTATTATTTCATTTATTTGCTGGTTTTTCTCGACATTAAATGGATATTCTGCTCTGCTGATAACACAGTTATCAGCCAATACAATCATTGAATAACTACCGGTACCCAGTGGCACGTTGTTTGGTGTCCAGTTAAAAGGTCAATAACTGCGTTGACTTTGTAGCACCCCCCTTAAAATGCGCTCTG
This sequence comes from Acanthaster planci, assembly GCF_054643075.1. NCBI lineage: Eukaryota > Metazoa > Echinodermata > Asteroidea > Valvatida > Acanthasteridae > Acanthaster > Acanthaster planci. Next base: position 13,829,055 of record NC_141780.1, on the reverse strand, counting down.
GAGGCACTCTAGTCCTTATTTTCGAAATATAGTCCGGTCGCCACGAGCAAATATATGTCAATATATAGACTGGCAAATACATGTCAATACAGTTATCGTTGCTTAAATTAGTGTGTGTGACTAATATATAGGGAGTACTGCCATTTGGACCCGTTGATTGGTCCAATACACATTTTGTCGACTAAAGAAAGTTTTACCATTAAACAATAGGCATCGAACGGCGCAGGCATTTTTCGCAAACGTTTGAGTGAACAATAACATTTTCGCATTTGCACGTGAAGCGAAGCAGCCACTTTCGCTTTCAACACACAAGTGGGATGCACATTCTGTCATCTATCCACTGAGCAGGAGCACAACGCAATGTTGAAATTAGGCCTATATCACGTTCAACGTGAGGGATGTACTGAGCACGGTTCACAGTATGAGGTTCCAAGCGCTGTTTTACAAGGAAAGTATAATCATCGCTGATTCACGTCGTTTGGGGGCTCAGTCATTCATCACTGTAGGCATCAATACTGCAAATTCATCAATTTTTGCTGTAGCGAGGAACCTGTCAAAATACTGGCTATGACTGGCTTTCCGCACGAAGGCCAGTCAGCGGTGAGTGTTTTGCCGCTAGTCATGCGAGGTAGCTTGTTGGCGGTTGATTGCGAACCCGTTGCACTTAAGGGCGGTAAGATAATCACGAGGAGGACGCTTTGATGTTATTTGACGCGCTGGTGAATATGGATTTCCTGTTGTGGTAAATCACGTCGACTAAGCGGAACGGCTTGAGTCAAGAGTGATGTTTTTGCCCATTTTTTCATGAACTGCGGTTGAGCTTATTCATGAAAGCAACATGCCACCAACAAATCACTTTTCGATGGATGGAAAAAAATGAGATGTAAAAGGATTCCATGCGTGTGATTCAAAGCAACTTCAAACTTGCCAATTTATTTCTGTCCCCTGTCCATCGCTGATATCGCTGATTTTCCAAAAATATGGGCTACCCTTGAAAAGTATCAATTAAGAGCACATATCATGCTGAATAAAGTAAAGAACAATTGTGATGTCGTTGCGCTCCCTGGACTTAATGGCGCTGTTTTAATGATTTGCCTTTTTTTAGAGACTCACAATACTGTTAGCTGCTATTGTTTTACTGGCTTGTTTCACTGTTTTTGTTCATTGCCTTGGGAAGAAACAATGAGAATAGTGTCTGTTTCAGTGCTGAAAGCTCAGGTCAGTTAACTTGTCTAACCTAAAACCCATCGACCACGGGCCACTTATCTGGGCTCGAGGTCAGTGTCTGTATAGAGTGCTCCAGAAAAACCAACCCCTTTGGAAAGGGGTTAATATGCCCAAGCCATGAGATATGATTATAATGTACATAGCGTGAAATTACGGTCGTACGTCAGACATTTTCTGATTACTTATTGTGTTTGTCCGAACAAAACCAAAGATGCTCGGACAAAATGTCCAACGAACATATCAATAACAGCTCTTGAAATATCAACAAAATATATAGGATTATGGCGTCCGATTTATCATTAGTTTTGAGTTAGAATTACGTTAATTACACCAAAGGCATTCATCAGGGCTGATCGCTCATCACCGGCCTAAGTCACCCAGCGCCACGTGTGCTCGTATATACTTTACTTGCACAGACATGAAATAGCCTCGTAACTCTCTGCGCATCGTCAACGTTTACGTTTCGCTGTCTAAGTGGTGAAAACGCGTACCCGAAATTCTATGCATTATATATACGAATCTACTCTGGTACCCGCCACGCCGCATCCATGCAAAAGAATGCGTGATGGAAATGTAGCAACCAGTACCAGTCTATATTGTACACGTAGTGCATGTACTGTGCAAGTAAACACTCTTCTTCGGCCGTACGTACGCATTGCGAATGCAAAGGCTGCGTCCGGAAAGACATCGATGTTATGTTGCAAGAGGTTTTCTGCAAGTTAATTCTCAGAACTTGGTCTCTTATTTATGTCTGTATTTTCTGTGTTCATGAGTGTAATTTGAGGTTGTTCTGCTCATGGCGCAAGGTTTAACGTCCGCTGATCTAGATGCATCACGCACGCTTACCACGGGATACACGGATGCTGTTGGTCAGTTTGCTGCCGTGATTGCAGTTGTGATTGTGTGAATTGTTCATAATTTTCTTGTGAATTGCCGTATGTAGAAATTTTACATAGATTAACACATGTGTTCATCACTTTTTGAGATACTTTTGGAGGCTTTTTGGATGTCATTCAATCAGCACAAAATTGCCCGCAAACAAAAAAAATGTTCCGACCTACCGACCCAATTTTTGAGAGGAATGCACAGCAGAACTATACATGTGCGTTTTTTTAGCCTGATGAAAGACTGCATGTGCAGTATGCCTTAGTTAAATAACAATCATGGATTCTGAGAAATCTTTGGCAAGTGTTGCTCCACTTCGAGCAAGCGAATTTGTGGCAAGGCCTGCCCGATCAGGCAAACTAAAAAAAAAAAAAAACATCGCGGCCTGCGCCTGAACAAGGATTGTTCAATGTGGCTGCGTGTGCGGTTCTGGTAGGACCAGGGGAAAAAAGTAAATTTGACCTCTGACACTGTACGTTAAAACTCTACCTTTTATATAATATGGCACTGTCCATTGGCAGAGCAAAAGATGGTAATTGCAGAACAAAATTGATTTTGTTATGATATTTTATCCAAGAACCTTTTTGGTCTAATTTCGCGCTCTGATGTATACGGATCTCCGAAAAGTAGAAGCAGTATTCTTTCTAATGATACCTTGATGGTATCCCTCCTGTCATGCATGACTGAACACCATTGTCCACTTTTAAGAGATCCTTATACATTATAATCATATCCCATGGTTTGGGCATATTAACCCCTTTCCTCGTTTTTTTTCCTTCTGGGACACCCTGTATGTCGACCGGTATCGAGGGTATAGTGTTTTAAACATTAGTTTCCATCGATCATTCGTCCGGACTGTTGTTTGGAATAACCTAAAATGTTTGAGTGGAAATAATAGCATTCCAGGTGTAACCATTTTCTTGTGAAGACTCCCCTCGTTATTTACTTAAAGGGTCCATGCTGACCTACCCAAACGAACAGCTATTTTCTTCTTTATGTTGTGCCTGGATATGTCAGTAACAGTACAAATGGTGAAAAAATGAACAAAATGTATTTAGTTATTGTTAATTACTGTTTTTCACCCCCCCCTCAAATCTCCGACAAACGGTGTGACGTACGTTTAAGAACCCGCAATCGTAGCCTGGCGCCATTTGGGCCGTCTGAAACCCAGAGTAAGCACGCATGGCTTCCTTCGCAGTGGCGTACGTGGAAATATCGTAGCCTTTTCCGTTCGCGCTCCTCTAAGGCTCCTCTTCGTTTTTCCATTTTTTTTTTCTTGGACTTCGCACTTGGTAGGCATATTGTCGGCACTGCATCCGGTTTTAGCAGCCTCTTGAACTTCATGCCAAATGAATCTTGCAGGCTTGCAATGGGCTCGAAACGTTCTGGCTTGAAGAGGTCTCTGCAGAGTTTCCAGCTCGGCGTTGGTCAAGTCCACTTGGCCCGTGCATGTGTGAGCTTGACTTTCGCTTCCCCCATTTTGCGATATTTCACGTCTTTTGGGAAATTATGCATGCTTGTGCCATTTTTAGAAGTATTTCCAAAAACTGCAGCAACGCACCTGGTTGGCATTTTCCTGAAATATCACTAGAACATCGGCAAGTTGGTGATCTCGAAGTCGTACTAATACTATAACGCGCTGAGTTACAGTGGGCAAACGTGCATCGGGGGGCTGCTAACTCGTTTATGACTTCACAAACGTATGTCATAATTATGCAAAATTCTTATGCTAATTAGGTACATCGACAGGGGCAGGGCTGTTTGGCAAACACTCGTTAGTATTATTTTTCTCTTATGTATTAATTACTAAAATTACTTTTATTTACAGGAAATCTTCTTAAACGAATTATCTTCCAATTGCAATGATAAAACTGCTTTTCATGGGCCCTTTAATATGTAACCTATTCAATCGTTATTTTGCAGGTCTATTGTACGCTATTTTGGTATATTTTTACCTTTTTATAGTGCATGCACTAATAGAAAGATAACTGGAATTCGGTTGACGTATGAGGAGAAAACATACTGTAACTTCCTCACGTCGTTCTTGCACTGGGAAATTACGTCTGAACCCACACCATTAATTCTGCACTTGCAAGCCTATTATAAACTTCCACCACTGACACACACACATTATCCGGCAAAGAATCGATTGAACGGAGAAAGTAAATATTTTGGCCGAGTTCGATCGATTTGGTTGTTCGCTGTTGGTCGGAAATGCTCAGCGCACGATATCGGCTGAGACCAGGCATGCGCCTGAAAGACTAGATAGAGTTGACTTTATTCCAGACTTCCGGTGAGCTCAAGAAATCACGATTTTCTCCTGGGCTTTAAAGTCAACAAGTAAGAAATCGAAAATGTGGGTTCTGTGCATAACGATGCTTCGCTGGATCGGTAAAAGAGGGGGAGAAAGTAACTGAAGGGCCCTTGGGTATTCTTGACTCTCGCCGAGTGCTCCTGCCCGGCCCAGTGCGTCAAGCAGTGGCGTAAATTTGTGCCGGAAATTGAGGAGGGGATGGGGAATGGCGGGGGGGGGCTTGCCTTGCCATGAAAATTTGAAAAGCTGGGGCGGGAGGTGACACCATATGACTCTATAAAGAGGTCGATGTTCATGATATTAATAAACATCTGTAGTATGTATTAACCCTAACCCTCAAGGGTGTATGTAAAATCGTATTGACATTGGAGGATTTGGGACTGTTACAGGGTTAAGAATGGCATATTTATGGATTCTTCCCCCATTTTAAGTGATACTGAATGCATTTTAGTCGTTTTAAGTCTGAAAAACTCTTCACATTCCACTTTAACTTCTTTCTCGCCAGAAAAACTGTGTGTGTGTATGGGGGGGGGGGATTCTATAGCCCATCCCCCCAAAAAGTGTGTGGGGGTTATATCATTCCCCCACCCCCCGGATTTTCGCCTATGGCGTCCAGTCAGCCAAAGGCTCGTTTCACACGGAAGACACAAACCTTAACAAGATTATCAAGATGGAATTCATGCTGGATATATTCGTGTGACAATATGTTTTTGCTCTGCCTCCATCTCTGTCTACCACCTCTTTAACAAGCTATCTTCATTAAGATGAGTTAAAATTCAACACCTCTGCATTGATGCTGTCATGACAGGTTCTTGTTTACATACACGGCTTTACTCTTATTCTGTTGGAAATTGGTGGCGCATTCCGTGTCGCTCGCACTCACTAATCAGAGTTCGTGCCACCACTGTTGTCATAGGGCTGCTTGTTAGCCGGCCTTGGCTCGGCACTCTGCTTCCTCAAACTATAGCACCCGTACATCCAGCCGCTTCATTCGAACACGTCCAGTGAATGCAAGGCGCCTCCTACGATAACTCTACGTAGGCAATCCAATAAACAATTTTGTCCGTTAGGATTCGAACCCCCATTCGCAATAACATCAAATAAATCTTGTAATCAAGTTGCGTATCCACGTGTCATGGACTTCGGGGGGGGGTGCATGTCCCAGTTTCGTCCTATCTCGGGCTTTGCATCTGACCCCGAAACCTCGTGTAATATAGGCTTATTGGTACTACTAAGTAAGGAAAAGGGGATTTTATTATTTTGTCTGCGGTTGAAGGAGGCAATAGTCTTTCCTATTGCTTTCAAAGTCATTCTATTCATTTTTTATGGTAAAGATTACAAAAGATTGGGTTATAAACAAGTCATTACGAATTAGTCATTATAATACACGCGTCTTTTTGCATGATCCACCACAATGAACGTGCTTTCCAATAATGTATATTGTTACGGTGTGATGTGAAATAAACCTCTTGAATGTTGGTACATTTCTGTAATTTCAGTAGTACTTCTTTCAAAATTGAGCCTTCATCACCAGCTCTGGCGTATTAATTGCGTTCAAATTACCGACAGATTGCACCCGTATCGATAAAGTGTTCACACAAAGGAGCTAAAAGCTTATGAGCACCTGAAAAAAAAACCAAGGCCATAGAAGTTTGACGCATGTACGCTGAAACTTATTCGATTAGGAAAGTCCTACATTTTTTTGCAAATTCGAAAACTAAATTGACACTATATTTCTTGACGAAGTCCGTTTTCCCATCATGTTACTCTTTCAACAGTAGGCCTACTCTTTCGAGAATACAACAAATAAAGTTTTTTCCTCTTTCATAATTTTGTAGAATTGTAGGAGAGTAATTGAGAATGGAGTTTAATTATTTTAATGGAGAAAAATTCAAGACATCCAACATTTATTTCTCCTTTGAGACAAATGCCGTTACTATTTTCTGGAATTAAAGGCAGAACATTTGTGCAATATCGTGAAATCACAAATCACCAAGCCAGTGGAAACGTCTCATTTAAAGTGCCGAGTGCTACATCATTGTTGAGAATACATGCAGAAAGACAGTTACACGTGCACCGTCAGGTCTCAGAGACTGTGCTGAGTGTTGGTTTTGCTATTGAGGCTAGTAGCTGTTTGGTAGATGGTTTTCTTAAGATGAAATGTCGGTTGACCTGTACCGGCGGCAGCTTCAATTTGGCTGGGGGCTTGGGCGAACATTTCGTGGCATTGGTGGGGGGATTGAGCTCCGTTGGACACACCTCGTAATTCGGGCTGGGATGTATCGGAATGAGACATGTACCTCGGCCATCATCGATTTCAAGACTGTCAAGTTCTTTTTGTAGGTCTGGGCCCAGTTCAGAACGGAGCTTGACCATGTCGAAGGGCGGTGGCAACGAGTTGCTGTGGTCAGGGAGCGCTTGTTCATCAACAGGTGTGTCGGTGGTTGGTTCTGTTTCGTTTATTGGACACTCGTTTTCGAAATGTTCCTCTGTCATGGAGTTGAGCCTGGCCATACTTATCCTCCTGCCAATCTCATGGTACGTGTCAGATGGATTGGATCCCATGTTCTTACCGTTGTCCATGGCCGCCACGCTTTGCCTCCGGGCCGGTCTGAGCAGCTTGGTGGCCTGCTCCAGTCGGCCGTTGTAGGACTCCATTTCCTCCTTCTGGGAACGTGTCTCGTTGCGGACCGAGTACAGGTACCGGCCTCGAGCCGCAAATTTGGCCAAGCCTTTCATGTCCGTGTGGGCCTCGCTGGACACCTCGGTCACGGAGTGGTGGCGCAGGGCACGCCGGGAAGCCTCCATCTCGTACAGCTCCTGGCGCAGTTGGTGCTGGTAGCGGGAGATGTTGGCTGCGGCCCGCCGCTGCAGCCGGTCCATCTGCTTCTCGGTGTTGAGCAGCCGGTTCTTTTCGGCCGCGTTGATGATGCCGTTGCGGTGCCGGGTGTGGGCACTGTGAAGTCGTATGTTCTCCAACCTTTTCTTGGCCACCAGGTCCCCGACGTCCCGTCTCTCCTTCCTCTTCTCCTTGGCGGTGGTTCGCCCTCGGATGTCCATTGGAAGTGCTGGCTGATGTGGCTGGCTGTTACCTGCAAAGGGTAGCGCTAGAAGCGTAGACATGCTTTTGCTTCGAGAATGAATTGGTCAACTTCCAAAAATCGTATGCTTAAATCCAGTCATGGTTAAGTCATCATAGTGTGGAATTGCTAGATCAAAATCAGTACCCGTATAGTGACTGAAAGTTCAATTATTTTCGTTCACCGACGAAGTTAAACTTGATGCTTCAACTGGTTTTTTTTGTCATGTTGAAGGTTCGATTTTCTGTCTCCAAGCAGTTTCTTCGCTGAATGAACAAAATCCTATTCGGGCATAACATATTTATCTTGGGAATATCGCAGCAGTTTCCCTCACGAACTGAATATAACTGTCTCTACAAGCTCCAACTTATTCCATGCACCCTTTCATGTCCAGAATCATTAGAGCACTAAGCAACCGGGCCAAGCACCCTGCCGTTTTGTTGACAAGCTATAGATACCAACACAGAGCGGATTATCCCGTAATCTGCAATGGATTTCTATATAATCTCACAGCCAGAGTCTGACGTGTTCACCGCCACTCATTGCCGAGGAAGAAGCCCCGTGTTGGCCCGCTGCTGCGTGTCAACGATCGATCGCGGCGGGATGGTCGGTATAATCCCTTTTTTCGTCGATATTTTTGGCACGAGCTCCTGTTGATGAAGGGAGATGGCCATTAACCAAAAAGATTAACAAAAGCTATCTAAGAGTAATTAATTGGCCATTTTAAGTTCACCCTCTATGAAACTGAGGGTTCGAGGAAGTTGTTTGTTCTGATGGTCAACAAATTCTTACTGGCTCACAAACATTCAAACAATGAATTGAAATGATGAACGTTGTTAAAGGCTCTTGTTTCATTTACATACCATCGCTAGATGTTTCTTCTGAACACCAGATGTTTTCCACAAATGATGCAGTAAAGTTGTGATGCTGATGGTAGCATGCCAACAACGTAAGACAATAGAGACACACTATAAAAGAAAATGTTAGCATTTAACATCATGGACGGGATTCTGAACCAAAATGAGCATTCTAGCTAGAGCAACTATTACTTTATATTTCTGAAAGTGTACCCTCAGCCTTTGTCAAAATATGAGACACTGCAATCGAACTCCATTACCCCTTAAGTGTTTCTTGTTGGCTCTTCCAGATACAGCGTATTAATCCCAAACTGTTGTAGAGAATACTAGCTCGAAGAATTGTCAGTGAGTCGTGAAGGTCCACCTAAGAGCTTTAAGATGCAGACAGGAGTTTCCAAAAGCTTCTTATAGCCGCACTAAGGACTATCAAAGGAGCTGGCGTCAGTGATCGAGAGAGTTAACTACACCGTCGATGACATTGGAATTAAAATAAACATTAATATTAATCTTGAATGTGATAAGCGATTACTCTTGGAAAACTGCGAAATTCTTGAGGGGTGCAGAAGATGAGACATTTTGTAACTTGAGGAAGCCGAAATTCCAAAACAAATGGTCAGCGGTTAAGGGGGGTGAATAAACGTGGACAAAAGGGAGAATTGACAGCACTCCAAGATCTGATAATCGCATTAGGACTCTTGATTTATTGTAAGGCTTGAATCCTTTGAACTGATGGATTTCGCTTTTCAGCAAGCATCCTTATACAAATTCAAATGAAAGGTCTGCAAACTGCAAACATCGCCATGCCCAACTACGCAGCACTCTGAACTGTGGTTTACGACCGTTCGCGATGCCGGAACCCGAGCGGCAATAAGGGATACCAATTCCTGACGGATTGTGTTCAATGCACCCTTCCAGATTTCTGTTGACACTGACTTTCATTAAATTTGCAGCAAGGAATTAGGCCACGGAAAATTAGAGAAGTTTGCCAACGTGCCGGCAAGATGTGCATAATTAACAGGCAGCCGGTGGTTTTAAGTGGACGATGAATGGGAGGGGTGATTAAGGCTGAGACTAGTAGCTACTTTGGTATCGATTAACACCAGGCTTGATCGATGCTCAACCTTGGGGGAGGAAGTTGAGTGTGTGTATTCGTAAACCCAAGGAGTACTGAAGTTAGAATTATCCGCGTGCAAGGAACATCCAGAGCAATTTTTCGACTGGGGGACAGGAATAGGTGTATTAGTGTGACCAACATGGAGGACAGGTGTAATTGATGGAAGGAAAGTGCCAACCTCTTCATAATAATGACCCGTGTCTGGCCGAACAAAATGTTGTCGAAAAATTTCACGGTCGTGGACCTCAAGTGGCCATTGATTGGGACCAGCGATGCAACCATACTATAGACTATATAAATAGGCATAATTGTACTGTACCGTGTTTGATAAGTAGCTCTCTGGGTTAGCCATAGCCTGAGCCTGCTTCATTCATATTTCTTCAGTCAAAATGACAGCTGCGCGCCACGATCGGGGGCATTCGTCATGCAAGGTAAACTGAAAATGGTGCGCCTGTGCCTAGGGCACGAGATATCCTGAAAAATCGTAAAGGTTCGGAAAAAAGTTCAGACGTGGCTGAAATGGTAAACCGTTGCTGGCTTTCACTAATTTCAGGTAGTAAAACGTTCAGATGGTAAGAGATGAAGTTCTGATAACATATATTGCCGACGCTGAAGCGCAAGACACTTCAGAGTCATTATCTTAAATAGATACTCGAATAACTTGCTCGTATCTCAATGTATTTTTAACGTAAAAGACTACAACGGAAAAATTAACTCAATTTCTGAAATCCAATTAATGTGATCATAGTTTAAAGTTCCTTTTCATACATGGCAAGCATGGCTAAATAGCTCCGGTGGAAAATCGAAATACTGGGGTTTGTCAACTTAACTCTGACTTTTTGTAATTAGGGGCTGGCAAAGTTCTTCTGATATTGGTGGGGCTTGCTGAGTCCTGTTATAATAAAATAGGTTGGTCTCCACTCACCACCGTCCGAGGTCCCATCACAAGCTTATTTGCATGACACTCAAACTCACGACTTGCCGCTTACTTATACAGTGGTCTGAACCACTCGACCACCGAGTCTGCACAGAGAACTGCTGTGATCGGGGCGGGGGAGCTTGGGAGGGGGCAGGAGCATCGATCATCGAACAGCCGTGGTTACGCTGACTTCCTTGGCTGATTAACAAGGAGAGCATGTCCACGCTTCCCGTCGACCCACCTTCAAGCTCAACCACGGTCGAGTGTCGCTCACACTTCACTCGTTCTCAGTGAAGGGCCCAAACAATTAACTTTTCAATGGAGTTTCTCCAATGATCGTTTGTGTCGCATTTACCTGATTTTTTTTTCCAATTTTGTAGGCGGTGCCATTTTGAAGGGATTCATGTCCGTATTTATGTGCAAAAGTGTGATGCCGTCTAAACCAGAAAAGCCAGTGTTTCTGGATTAAATACTGCCAGAACTTTTTGATATATCGTGTTGCAAATTTGCTTTACTCTGAAAATTCGTTATTGTTTTAGTTTATAACAGTAAGCCAGAGAGCAACATTTTGTCACAAATATCGTAAACGAGCGATGGACAAAATAATGAACAGTGTCTGTCTGTAATGGCATCACAACAACAGCCTTTTATTTTGCAGAGAGATTGTATTTACAAGCCCTTTAAGGCTTGCGTCGTGTTTGTCGTCTCGGCTGAATCCACACTCGTAGTTTTTAAAGAAAGTTTCCACGAAGGGGCCAAGCTTTCAAGGGATAGTCGCCCTAAGTATTCATGCTCCTCGAGGAAACTTGTGTAAACACTTTCGAGTGTGCTTGACAAGGAAGCACTTTAGTTAGACAAACAACTTGCCTAGCACTAATGACATTTGAAGTAAATACTAAATTTGTTGCAATCAAGGGATGTCTGCGGATGCTTTCCGCTACAAAGCAGTCTCGAACAAACGAAATCGTGGTGACATTTATTTGCTAATGGCTGCAGGCCTTAAGCCGGTAGTCGTCATGAGCTGTTCTTAGATCCCCATCTGTCTCTGTAGCATTTCTGGAGCACATAACTGGCCTCGATGACGCTCGACACACTGGGTTTCGGGCGGTGGCAAGGCTAGGGGTGGCTCAGTGGAATCGCTTTCACTAAGTAAACGACAAATCACCTCAATTAATGAGTACACACTCTCGTCGTATTTATGATGTGTGCAAGATAGTAAGGATGACAACAGGATGTGGAGACAATTTTGTAAACATCAATACATAACAACCCAAGGAGTTCGCGGAAGGCTTAATTGTTACTGGAGAGAACAGTTGAGTCGACAGTACATTTGATGAACTGTGAAAGCTTTAATGGTGAGGATTCTATGTGAGCACATTCGGATGATGATGTGTCGGGCCAGAAATCAAGATTCTCGTTTCCTAAGGTGGAAATTACTGAGAAAATGATACTTGACAGTTACAAGGAAAAGCAAGTATATTTTATTGCTAAAAATGGAATAATACTGAACATCATGTGGTTCATCTCAACCATGCCCTACCGCCGCAGAACTTGTTCAATAACACAATAATTGAGGGTGGAAATTTTCTACAGTCTGCCGTCTAGTATAGAAGTACTCTAGCATTGTAAAGCAGTGTTTTTCCAGGGCCAGCACTCGACAAAACAACCAGTAGCAATATCGTAAGGCCATACTCGTCGTGTAATTAATGACTAAGCAGCGGCTTTAACTTTACCTATTTGGATGGCCAGAACACCTGTATGCTAAACGAGCCCCATTTCTTAGATTCAGCTGTTGGGTCAAGCAGTCAAGTAACCACATTAACTGGGATAAAACATCTCATTCAGAATTTGAAGACGAACCCTTTTTTGTACCGGACAAGAAATTTATAAAGACCCTTGAGTAACTTGAGTAACAATGTAGGCCTATCGAAAGGATAAACACCCTTAAAATGCTTCAAGAAAACGACATCTACGGTCCAGACTACGCCGTAACGGATCTCCGGACAGGCCAGCTAAACAGCAACGAGCGGGCTCGATTGCAGATTGTGCTCCGGAATATCGAGAGGGCTTACCGGTTGACCGAGCAGCGCGTGGACCGCTACAAGCAGCAGCTTCGTAGAGACTTGATCGACCTAGAGGCCCATAAGGCCGCCATGCGTTCCCACGCTTTGGGCTACTGCCGATTAGGGCAGCTTGATCATGACGGCCAACGAGAGATGTTGAAGGTAGGTCGTAATAAAACGTGAAATTATGTTTTCATTTTTGACTGGTACCCAAAATACCTGTAAAAAAATTTAAAACCCACAACCTTAGCACAAGACAAAACGAAATCATAACAGAGCGAAACTGCCCAGACCTAGATGTTTAACAATTCGATTCTACTAATAACCAAGAATGAGTCATCCTATCCCGCATACGATCACCACTAAGGGATTAGGGGAAGGGGAGGTGTTTGCTGCCACCCATCTTTGAGCCCCCTCTCCCTCGCGTCAACATGACACAGCGATGACGCCGTCTCACAGTATAAAGTTACTTTTACAATACAATGTCCCGTAAAGACCTCTACAAGTTTCTTGTTGGTACTACGTTGTCTTTTGTTCTGTGAGATGCGCTCAGTCTGTCTTCGGATCTGACTCCCAAAAAGCCAGTATTTTGCCCTCTTCGGGAAACGCCTGATACTGCAATGCCAAACTTATGGGCGGATCTTGCCAAAATCCGGTTCTATCCCTTACCCATTCTTCCGTGACTTTTGGCTCCATGCGTATACGTTTCAAAATGTTTGCCGAAGTTTGAAAGTACAGAAGTGGAGAACGGTACCCTCATGTTTAAGCACATTTCCTTTTTGCCCTTAAAATGTGTAGGGGTTGATGTTGGAGCGATTTAATCAAAGTCTGGATGAAATTCAAAGCAAGACAACAGCCTTAAGCCTTGTAGGCATCCATTCCACATGCTTTTTTTTTCTCAAAATCTATTCTTTCTAAAGGCAAAAGATTAAAAACTCTCCGAAAGAGGAAGTCCGCATAAAACTATTCCAAAAGAGTGGAAACCACTCTGACGAGATTGAAAACAAACCACTTTAAAAGAGTGAACATTTAAATTACCCCATAGAGGAGCCATAAAGGAATGCTCCTTATCGAGTTGTCCTTGAAGAGTGGATATTGAGTCTTTTAGAGAGTGCTTTTCTTTTTTTCTAATGGTTTTATAAGGGACTCTCTTTTTTGAGCTTAAGATTTTCACTCTTTTGCATTTAGAGAGTAATATTAGCCCATTTATTTTGATCTCAAAGTAATGCAAGTCATCGTGGTTGTCGAAATTGAGGTTTAAAAATGCATCGTCCTATTTTCTTTGTTCATTCAGGTGTTCTCACAGCGCGGTCGATACAACTATTCCCTGAAGAGCGAGGTGAATTTCCACCGGGAGTGCATGAGCTCCTACAACGCGCGGCTGGAGCATGCCAAGAAGTTACTGGCGGCTTCCCGGAAGCAGTGTTTGCGGGCCATAGCCAAGGGAGACCGGGTCTTGTCTTTTGGCCGAGACGGGGAAGCAGACTGGGACACGAACGGACAAGCCCCAGACGGTTTTCGTCGCTCAGAGACACCGCCGGGTCTTATAGTCCCGCGAATGTGATGGAAATGCACAGAACTACTTCCATATAGGTGCTAAGAAGTGATAAAAACAAGCTGTAAAACAGGTGATAATGTTTTAACGCATTTTTAAACGCCTTCCTGATAACATTTCATGAATGTGTTATGGTGTTAATAATCCAAAGTTAAATATGTTGTGGTGTTTATTCTTTAACGTGTAAATGTGTAAATACATTAAGACACAATCACACATTTTGGTGTTAATAAAAAAACAAAAACTTGTTTATCAGTATGGTAGCACTTCCTGAACCCCAAAACATGTTTATTTCCCAAAAGACGTTTAATTTTTAAATGGTTATAGGTTTGCAATGAACGCAAAGATAAGCGTTGGTTTTACAGTGTGCTGAATTGCACTAGGGCGCATCAGTGGTTGGGGGTAACGAAGGCTTCCTCTCCCAAAAAAGAGCAAAAAAGGCATTTTTGATCTCTTTCATTTCCATTCCTTCCGAAAGAGTTTAAAAGCCTCAAGATGTAGCCCCAGTCATCAGAAGGCCACAGAATGTCACATAAAAAGGGCACCCCATACGGTTCTGGGTTTGGTTCATGTAATAGCAAAGATGGCATTCCTTCCTTTCTTGTCGTAACAAGACTTGCTGCAAGGGGGGGGCACTCCGGACTATTATGTTTTAGAGCTTTTCATAGAGCTGCTACGGAGTATCGCAGCTGTTAGGACCAAAATTGTTAAAAGAATCCTTTGAAACTGTTCATCTGTTCTGATCCAATGGAGAGATTGCACAAATCTGTCACACGAGGGCGCCAAATAGAATTTCAACGAACACTGTCCTGAGATAAGCCTTGTCTTATTCCGGTAAGTTGTGTAGAAACTATTGGCATCCTTTATCGGCACAAAAGCCATTCAACCACGAGTGTTTTTTTTGTGTTATTAATATGTTCTTGAAAACTCAGAATATTGTAAAATTTCAAAACATTACTGTGTAATAAAAAGTACTCTCGCTTTTTTCCACTGAGGGCAGTATTCATCCTTGACCACCTTTGCATCCTCCTGCTTACGAATCTAAAGCTTTTCACAAAACGAAGTGTTATCGAAAATTTACTCCTGTTGATTTATTGTCGAAATAACGTTGAAGTTGATTGATGTACGGATGGAGTTAGATACAGTCATCTGGAGTTGAATATTTGTTGATTCTGAACTGCAGTATTAACAATTTTAATTTAATGTTTAACCAATGTTAGGTTTCGAATGTTATCATTCTTTATTTTGTCACAATTGAATGTTGACATAGGCCTAAAATAAAGGTTACAATTTGGAAACCCATGTTTTAGTCAACGTTAAGTTGGTGCAGGCCGAGTCTCCGAAAAGGAGGAAACTTTATCAACTTTATCAAATCGCTTCTTGATCCCATCTCGTGTGCGTTCTCAGGACTTTTTCGTTGAACTGAGCCTTTATCAAGGCGTTAGGCGATGATTTTGAGAACCCCGGCCGTCAGGCTTTCTCTACGTGCGTGGCGGAAACGCAGCACGTTTGTTACTCAATACCCTTCGCTGTAGCAGGTTTGCTTTGAACAAGTACGGTACATTACAGTGCGTCGGGTCGTTATGCTTTGCAAGTGACATCCGATTCCTAGTGGAGCCGTTGCCCAGCTCTCAGCTTGCTCACGTGCGCGTCTTGTCCCAGTCCGTAACCCTGTCAATGCCTTGATGATTCTTTACCGTGGCAGTACAACTTATTACGCTAACGAAGGGTGCGCCCCTAGTGAAAAATGGATGATATCGATCACAGTGTGTGACGTAAACAGTTGGAAGTGTTTCAAAATGTCACACCCCCAAAGGAACACTGCAATTGTTGCTTCTTGTTGTGAGTGGAAGTCGTCGATACCCAGTTTTGTCCGAAGCAGTGTTGAGGACAATAAATTTTTCAGGTATTGTTGTCATAAGTTGACAACATTAGTCGGTTCATACACGACAGATTCTAGAAAATGTTGTTTCTCGAGCGTACGTTCAGCACATGTACATGTATGTTAGTATGTACTCATACCGTACCATGTGTACACATATATGTGCACGTATCTGCGGTGGTTCGGTGTGTATCCGCTTCGTACGTGTGAGGTCAATTCAGTTTAAACCACGCCCACTGCTAATGCACTGCCCCCAGAGTTACATGCATTGATCGCCGTTTAAGTAGAACCATGGAACTGGAAATTAACGTGCAACTTCAGCGATCGTCCAATGGGAGCCTGAAAATCGTGGCTCGTCCGCATAAGTCACTGACGAACCGCATTACTGCAGCGGCATAGGCTTCATAAGTCTGTGTACAGGGCTAGGGATCCGTTGTGGTTCGGCGTTGTACCGTACTAGGGTGGCAGCTCGTTTACTGTAGTTTGAGTGTTTACTGCCTGGATCTCTGCCGGGGTTTAACGGCCGCGTAAACCGTCGTGGACAAGGCTAGGTTTGTGCGCCCATGTGAGTGCTGATGCCAAGTGAGTGTCAGTGCAAGTCTATTACACGCGAACGCGTCGCTAGGCTGTGCCTACCTAGACTTGAATCAAGTCGGACTTGCGTTGCTCTTCCCCACTCAGCCATCCCTTCAGCCTGTACGCACTACACAGTCTTTGAGCTTTGCCCAGCAGCTCGCGTGACCCTAATAAGGTGCCCTCATTTGGTAGCCTTTATTGTGCAACGTGTGTCATTCGTCACCAGTCAGTAAGTCCGACGGATAAGCCAATCGAACCCCCCCCAGTGATACATGTAGTTATTCATAATTCCATATGACTAACACGATCTTGCGTAAGATAGATAGACAGACAGACCCACCCACCCATCCATCCATCCATCCATCCATCCATCCATCCATCCATCCATGCATGCATGTGGGTGGGTGGGTGGATTATTTACACTGGTAGGCCCAGCTGTACTGTTCTAATGGCCTTGGATGAGTGATTCACAGTGTTTCAAGCATGTATAGTGGGAATTTCCCGTGTATTTTTAATATTGCCGATGTATTTCAGTATTGTTGAATTCAGCGCCCTCAACTGCAGACCACGCCCCCAAAAAGGACACTTCCTTCACAAAACATACTGAGAAGTCTGCCTAGGAAGGCCTCCGTCTGATTTATTTTGAAAGAAACAGAAAAAGACATTGAATAGGGATCGTTTATCTACACCCAAATCTCAGACAATTTGGTCACACCGTGCTGAATTGTGTCAGAAATTGACGTAGGTGCCTCCTCAGAGAAGCACAAAATTTGCTTAAGCACAAAAAACCTTGCTTAAAAAATCAAACTTTATCAGCTCAAAATCTATGTGATTGTCATGCCCACCAAACGAGAGGTGAATACCACTCTAAACCAATATACAACACATGGAGTTTTGGTTGGTAACCTGATTTGTCAAGCAAGGTTTTTCTACGCTTAATAAGCAAATTTTGTGCTTAAGCAGCTGTATGAAATTGGCCCAAGCTGCGATTTACTGCTGGTTATCTACGGCGCTTTAATTTGGGCATGGAAGTACTGTGCAAAATGGCAGAGACCATGAATACTGTGAGGTATGCAAGCAACGGCAACGACTGGGATCTCGCAGAGTTGCCGGATGGTTCGAGTGGGTCTGTACGCATGCGAACAGGTGAGAACATCTGCCCAAAGTTGGAACTGTAGTTCGCAAATAGCAGTACATAGAGTTTTAAAAAGGATCCAGGAAATGACATTTTTGTTAGAGTCACTTTTTGTGTATCTCTGTACTCTTCTTCCATGTATGAAGACTGTTTGACATTTTTTTGAGTTACGTGAACTGAACAGTGCACTTTTTCAAACAGTCAAAATTGATCAAGAATTTCTGGACAAGTGAGGAAGACATGGTTCAGGTTGCATGTTTTCATGTTCAAATTGTGAACCCCAAATTTGCTATCTGGAAACATTTCTGTGAAAAGAATTCTTGCTGGATTATTGCCATATACTTACTATTTTCTACAGCTATAAATTGCTGAAGAAAATGAAATCTGCCATAGCAGTGGTTTAAAAAAATCTAGAAATTTTCTGTGCACAAATCAGTGCAACATTGATATTCAGTGCCTTGGATGACATCATAGTTCTGCTCATGAATATGAAAATTTTCATTAGCATAAAACCAAAAAAGCATAAAAAATGGGTTAGAATTGCAAAACAAAACTTTAAACTGAGGTTGATACCCAAAGATGCAATTTCAAGGGCTTTTAGTAAAATTTATAAAAATTTTCTATTTCCTGATTCCTTTAAACATATTTCTAAACACACTTTGGTTCCCACTTTTTTGACATGGTTAACCGCGACATGTTTAGTGTTTTGCGTTTAGGAATGTGTCGAATGCTAAGCGGATTTCAAAAAGCTAAATATGTACCACGGAAAAGCGTTTAACGTTTAAAAGCATTGGCAAACACATTTCATCAGGTTGAACGTGTGGAAAAAGTGCGTACAAGAAAGTGTTTAAGCTCTAAAATTTGTTTTTTTTTTTACAGTGTGCTTGAACCATGCCTTTTCAAATTTTCTTTGTACGGTGATTTCAGGTTCTAGTACATGGCTGTATGACTTTTTGGTTAGTTTTCCTATATAGTATTTATAATGAGCTAATTTCGGGTTGGTTGTCGAACAAACCCTTTTAACTCCAAAAAAGGAAGTGTCTTTCTGAAAAAAAAACCATCAAAAGCGTTCTCCATCGTTTAAATATAGAAAATAGAGAATATTGAAATGTGTTAAAGAGTGTATTTTTAATTTCAATAAGATTTACCAAAAAAGAAGTGAAAGAGAGAAAAATGCATTGTTGAGAAGCCCTGGGGGCAGCCCATGAGGTACACGCGCACAAAATACTGATATTGAAAGCCGCCTTCCCCCAGTCTTTGGCCAAGACGGCAGAACTCGATAGCGGACTCGATCGAGCATATACCGCGCACGCCGATTTCTATTGCGCCCTCTCGTGACTTCATTGAATTAGCGGGCGACGGCTAAATAGTCACTGTATTTTTGCTAAGTATACTTACACCTGAAATTCTTCTCTATTTTTAGCGCTTATGAATACACTTTGGTTGTTTGGAAATTCGAAAAAATTCTCCAACTTTGCCTTAGATTTTTCTCGCCTCAAGAATGTGTGTGTGGGGGGGAGGGGTTGACTCCGTAGCTGATCTCCGCGGTGAAAAAGTGGAGGAGTAAACACATACTCCCCCCCATCCCCCAGGATTGAAGCCCCAAGTTAAGAAGTTGTGGTTGCCAGATAATCTTATAAGGTAATGGGTCCTTAGAAGGCAGTGCTTTTTGGCCAGTGCTTTAATCCGTTTTCAGACAATTATAGGCAAAGATCGACCAATTTTAGAGATTCAATCAAGTTCTGTAGAGAGTCTGGATATATAGAGGGCCTGTTACGTGATGTAATCTGGTAATTAAGCCAGGTTGAAAGTTTCGCTTGAATATCAGTGTTTTGCACAGCGACTTCAGTCCTCGCAATGAAATCTACTTCAAGCCCTGCGTCGTTCATTGACCTATCAGCCGATTCATTCCTCGATGTTCCCTGTGGACAAACGGGCCGGTTTTAGCGTTTTGGGTCTAGTCAGATCTCACGTAATTAGTTCTGTGTTTCTGGACACCGTCGCGTCATGACCGTACTCATGCAACGACGAATTAATTCAACTAATCGACTCTCAGTTTTTAAGATTTTCGGGCCTGTGTTATTTCTGTTGAAAAGATTCCCTACATCATACAACTTCAGATGGAGTCGCTGAAAAATACAACTGTGTAATATATAAGTTGAAAACTGGTTGGCGAGTGCCGTGGCGTAGAACTATACTGTTCTTGCTTCACGTCGCCACTGCACATGCCACTCTTTACCGTAACAGTCCACACTAATGCACAGAAAATCAAAAAGTGCCTTTTTTCTTGAGTTTTCTAATTAAACCCATCTGTTGTTTTCGATTTAATAATAGGCTGTGATTTGAACAGGCGAAGTTTCTCTGAACTGTGAACATTACAGAATAAACTGATGTCCAATTATAGTTATCCCCGAACTATGAAGATTACAGAATACATAATTTTTCATTAATTCTGTGGATCCCACTTTCCATAAAGGTTAATATAATATGACATATTAATCAATATATGTTAGTAGATGCGGCAAGGATCTTTTAAAGCCTCATCAATGGTGATTCAATTAATTCCAGGTAAAATGGTTGGGTATAGAAAACACAGCCCATTTTCATTTTCAGTCGACAATAACGCGACAAAACTCCAGTAAAATCTGTCAGAAACCCTTTTCAAATTAAAGAAATTGCAGATATAACCATTCAAAGCCATATTCAGTAAATGTGATGGTGTAGCTATTAAAAGCGTGCTGCAAGCCTAATCTAAGCGTAAACCTCCAAATGTTGTGTAAGTTATGAAATTTAGCCCTGCTAACAATTATAATCTAACGGACAAGTTACCATTTTTGGCACCTTGTAACGAGCACGGTGATACATCTTTCAATGAATCACAGATTTTGTTCATGAGCCGTAAAATAATACATATGGCTTGGCAGTTAATTCAAACAAAGCCAAGTTTTCAAAGATCATGATCATTGGTAAAAGGTTATTCAAAATTTCTTTTCAGTTATGGAACGGTTTCTGCATACTGTGACCAGAAGGCAGTAAAAGCGTTATTTCGACCGTTTTAGAACTTAGTTGCCTAAACATCTTAAAAACTGTATAAGGTTACAAATTTCAAACATTTTTGCTGTGTTAACACCGATGTGATTGTCCAGTAGTTACAAAGACTTCAGAATAATTCTGGAAGATTCATTTTTTTTTTATTTTGAAACTTCAGGGTTGCAAGTTCTTTCTGTCTTCATCCACGCGCCTCGCCCTGAACGTTGGCAGCTGTGAAGCTGCATCCCCCAAACTGGGTAGCGAGCCGGTTTCGAAACTGCAACTGTCCCGCAAAATGTCGATATTTTTTCAAGTCATTTGCACGGAAGAGGAAACATAGTTTCGTTGGTCGAATTTCCTTTGGTGGCTAAAAGAAGGCCTTTCATCGTCAAAACTATGGGTGATCGTTCTAAAGTTGAGTGCCATCAAGCTAAGACGTGCTAAAAAAGCCAAAATATTCCTCTCCGTTAAAGTTAAAGTGCCAATACACAAAACAAAACAAACATATACCCAAGTAGAGTTATAACAGCTTCTACATCACCATGATAAAACAGACAAGATAGTGCTAACAAGTCACTGGTCTCACGTTGAATATTTTTGTCATGTCTCCCGATTTTTATCGTTGTGATTTTGTGTACTGTCCCATCTACCCCTTTAGGATTTTAATAGCGCCGTTAGTTTTGATGCGAAGTGAGATAGAATTCAGTTGGTCAATGTGGTTGTGTTGTCTTCGCCCAAACATATCTTGCACAGCGTTGCGAAACTGGCGATACTTGAAGGCATAGATGACCGGATTGACACAGCAATTGGTGGCCACCAAAGCTACAGACAGCAGGTAGTACCATTTGTCGTGTACTACCCACCCGGCGTTGAACATGAAGAACAGGAACTGGTTTGGAGTCCAGCAGACCACGAACGTGATGAACACAATCAGGAGCATCTTGAAGGTATTCTGTCTAGCCTTCAATAGGGACTCCATCATACCTGGTGCTGAGTGAGAAGCGTCGTCGTTTGATGTTGTCGGAGCGGAGCTGGCGGCCATCGGTGCTGGGCCTACCCTCGCAGCTCCTCGCTTCAGCTCCACGCTGATGCGGATGTACGCGAAGAGCATTACTACTACTGGCAATGCGTACTGCATGACAGCTGTCAGGATCCCCATGACCTGCGAACCGGGGATATCCCTGGCGACACACTTACCGTTCGGGAACTCAAAGATCACAGCTACGTAAGACTTGATGGCCACCGCAAGGAGCCAGCAGCCGGCGAAGATCAGGCCGAGTTTAAGCCAGGGACGCGTGGCGAAGGCGGCGTGGTACTTGAATGGGTGGACGATGGCGAAATACCGCTCCATGGTCAACGACAACAAGTTGAACGTTGATATCACGAACAGGAGAAACAGTACAAAGTTACTGTTCCAGATTGTGCAGATGAAGATACCCAGAGAGCTGTTGGGCAGGGGGTCAGGCAGTGGAACTTCACTCTGCAGAAGAGTTAGTGTAGAGCCAAGGAAGTCCACCACAGCTTGGTGGAAAATGAAGGCATTGGTGCGAGTCTGCATCGCCGAGACTTTACAGATGACGACACAGACCAGACCGTTGCCCAAGATTCCTGCGATTCCCACAATCGTCTTGTAGATTCGTAAAATCAGTATCTGCTCCATAGCTTCAATCACCAGCAGTCAATGTATTGTGTGAGTTGTCGAGCTCTCCCTTCCCCAACTGTGCGCCTCGATAGATGCAATAGACAGGACTGCTTAGGGCTCCCTTATAAACGTTTCTGCTCAGCATTTCATTGCCTGATGGACACCGAGATATTACAATCACACACCGACGCCATTATGCATGACGCCATGCGTCCATGGACGCCCAGTAATTAAGCCCTTTCCAAGTAAGCAATGCATCTTGCAGTTGGATGAAAAACAACAAATGCATATTTTCATATACACAACATATGATTCATTTTTTTAAATTTAACAACTATGTAATTTCTGCTACTATGAAAAATTACCTGCCAAAAGGCCTGCCCAGTGTAATGGAGAAGTGAAGTCCAAAATGGAACGCTGATGTGATCAAAGTCGGACAGAAAAATGGATTATCAGTGCGAAATGGGTCATAAACGCAAAACCTATGTGATTAAAATCAGTGAGAAAGCATAAAATACTATGTTACAAAATTATTTTCAACCTGACTGTTGTCTAACAACTCTCTCCATAGCATAGTCTCATTGTTTAAAATGGCCTAAATGGGACCAAAATTCTAGTTTAAAACATGCAGGCGAAAAACAAATCAGTAATAAAAACTGAATTCGCACTGGCCATTTTCAATTTTTTTATGCCCGTTCACTGAGCTAATCCGCATGAAAGCACACTAAGTCTATTATTTGAACCAAGTAGCAGCAATTAGTTTGATTCTAAGTTTTAATTATAGAACAGAGGAGGGGTCTCACTTTGTAACATAGTGCTTCGACCTTCTGCTTCCGATTAGGCATAATTATAAGACTCAAAAACTTCAAAACTAGCTGTTTTAACCTAATTAAGCAAACTTTAAAGTTCACTAACTAACGAGAATTTGTCCATAATGGCCCTTAATTAAAGCCCTTTGGTTTGTCTTTCCAGAATCTTTCATTCATGAAAAATAAAAGCAAACTCGGATGCATTATTAACCAAAGTGAATTACTTACTGGGTGTTCAATTGTGGCCCTTCAACCCCCTAGGGATATCTTGCCGTTTTCAAATAACAACAGTACCTTAGCCAGACGGCAAGTTTAACTTTGCTGCTGGGACTATCCGCGGAGTACATGATCGAGCTTTCACGCATGGCCGACGCGGAGGCAAAGGCTTCCAGGCTTTCTCATTTTCTCCTTCACAAGTCGCTCGACCGTTTGGGGGATACATGGACGGGCCGAGAATCCCGAGAACTCGGTGAGAGTCCTATATGGAAGCGGGTATAACTACAATTCTTACGAATTTCAAGAGTCCGTACACTTGAATACTTGATCAACACCACATCTTTTCTCACTCTTTTCTCATAATCAGGACCCACTTTTGTTTTGTTAGCTGCAGAAAACCACATGACGAAAGGGATTACTGAAAGTTTAGCCGATATACTGAAAGTGTTCTGAAAACAAATGAAAATCTCTCCCTTGAAGCCCAGATGATACAATTTGACAAAACAGTTCTGAAATTGAGAACCGAGCCACATTATAAGCAATGCAGAAATAGGCACCTTCCATTTTTAGCTGTGGTGTCGGTGGCTTATTGAATTTAGTTTTCAAAAATGATTGAGCGATTTCCATAATTAATATCATTTACACCTGTTCAACATACTAGTCCATCAGTAGATTTGTGGTGCGTTCATTATATACATTATCCGTCGAAAGTTATGCGTTATAGTGGTTAGAGGATTTTTTTAGTAACAGTTGACAGGTATTTTATTGTCGCTCAGTCAAAAATGTTATTACTTTCCACCCTCGGTCTTGTTTGATGATGAATCATCGGTTGATGATACAGTATCGGCCAATTTGTAATACCAGTATCCACTAATTTGGTGATACTTTATGCATTGCATTATTATTTGTAACAGCCTGTTTGAGATTACAATCTCCGTTATTACACGGCTCATGCGAGTGCAAAGCAAAGCATCCTTCTTGCATATTCTCAGGGAACCATGCGTTAAGTGAAAATAAAATATTTGACTTGCTGATGTTTACATGTCCGCTGTCGCTCTTGAAATACACTCATTCAAAATGACTTCTTGCAATAATAATACTAGTTCTCCAAAGAAGTGGCGTACGCACCCACGAGAAAAAACACGTGTCTTCCTGAAAAGCTATGGTCACATAAAAGGGCCTTTGAACCGTTTGTCAGAACAAGCATGGAAAGACATCAACGTAGAATAAATATTTCTTTTTCATAAGATCTAAAAACTAAAAAAAAAAAAAAAAACGGTCAACTAGTTTTCGTACATCTCTTGCACTTCTTTGAAACCTGCAGGATTTAAGTGATCGGGGCGTTGCTGCTGTGATGTTATTTTGGGGAGACAATCTTCATTTTAGGGATTTTTCTGTTCAAATTGTGAATGCAAACTTGCTCACTGAAAACATGTAGCGCAATTTTGGGAAAATTTATTTTCAAATTTTCCAGAGGGAAAGGAAGTGATTACTTTGTAAACAAAATAAATTAAATTAAGATACTGGGCCATTTTACATTTGACATTTTCTTCATCCAACCGAATTCATTAGTGGAGAATAATCACATTGCCTCTCGAGCCTCAGGTAACGTGCCCTACTTTATATTTTCCTGCAGGACAACACTCAATTGTCACTTTCTGGGAATGAAATTGAAACACCATGCTCTCAAGCCAAATCATCGATGGAACTGTGGACGAAATTCACTCCCAAGGAAAAGGGTCTAATGGCATCCATGCGTTAAAAATTCCAGTACATGTCTCACGTTTTTGCACGGGCCGTTTGATGCGGTAGCGGGTTCAGCATTTACAACAAATTTCGAAAGCATCATAAGTAGGCATTTAAACGAATGAAGGAAAAGGGGAATTTTGTTGCTTAAAACGGCTGTCTAGTTTTTCATTTGATAAAAGAATCCTATGAGAAATGTAGCGGAACCGTTTATAAAGTGCCTGTGGTTTAGTTCAAACTGAAGCAATGAAATTTAAGACTAATACGAAAACATTACAGTGGGCTTAATGTTCGTGAAAAAGTCTGTAAATAAGTGGATTAAATAACCAGTTGAGAACGATGGAAAAGGGGAAAGGATCTAAGGTGACATGAAAACATTTAAAAGCGTTACAATGTTTCTGTGGCATTCATCTTGAAGAAATCCAGCATGCAATCCAGGGAGAAGTGAGAAGCCAAGAAAGCCTTAATAACAATTGTCCTGTTTTACGAAAGCGATGGGTATAAACGACATAAAAACAAACCAATTCGTCATCGCACGTTTGTATTTAGAAATATTCTGTAACATTTATGAAAACAAACGGATGAATTAGCACGCCTGCCTTCGGGTGTTAGAGAGGCACAAAATGTGCGGCAAGCAGAGCGTGTTTAGGCCTTATGTGTGGGTGCATGTAATTCCTTCTAGACTGATCAACTGCGCCCTACCAATGGCGAGGGCCTTCCTTGGAAGTGTACAATCCAGTCTGCTAATCTGGATGTTAAATTAACAATCCAAAATGGAACATATTAAGAAGACTACAAAAGCGGGCCCTTAATAGGGCAGACTGCGTGTGCGAGCAGGGGGGGGGCGAATTATCTGCCATCTCCGTGTTGCCGTCATAATTGTGTACCGGATAATTTAAAGCTTTTAGCTGTTGAAAGAAAAATACCCCCTCGACGAGCGAAGCAAAGGGAAACGCATGGTGTCAGTAGAGGGCGTCGTTTCAGACTGGTAGCAGCAGCAAATGCGCAACATACAATGCGTGCTAAACTGAATAGGGCTAGACCTCATTTGTTATGTTTCAGACTGCACGTGTTCCACTTCTGTGCGCAAGACGTTTCCAATTTCCATACTTACTATACCCATGCTATACCTGTATATATCTGTATATATATGTACTGTAGCCTAGGGCCTCAGCCACTAGTCAGGTTTTGTGCTACGCCTACACGTAGTCCCAGAAAAATGACAACGAATTGATGGACGCGAATGATGTAAGTCTGTAATTATTTATTTTAAGGTCATGTCATTGAGAATAGGAGTTGTAGATTTGCGTCCTAACAATTTCAAAAACACATGAGGTATAGGCTAGTTTTATTGTTATGACATGTATGAGGGCCTATTCATTTCAATCTCCAAATTTTTGGGCCTATCATGGAGCTATAATTAAAAAGCTTTTTTTATAGGGACCATGACCAGATAACGGAAACTTTTCAAGTAGGCCTAGCTAGGTTCGTGGGAGCGGAGCTTGCGAACGTCGGACCCCATTCTGGGCTGGGAGGGGGGGTAGGGTATACGTACATGTATACATGTAGCTGTATAGGCCTAGGCCTACTCCTTTGCCATATACTGGGCCCTGTACTGATTAATTTTGATAGTGGTTTCTTTCAAGTTCATCCGTCATGTCCGTGATGTCTGGGGATATTATCAGACATCTGCTGGATCTTATGAGCTGAAATTGCATCGGTGTGTTCACTACTTACGCTGCTGCTGTACATGTATGTAATTTTCCCCAGGTTGCTATTTGCAGAAAACTTGCCTTTTCCTCGTTTGAAGGAAAAAAAGTTGCCTTCAGTTGGTGTTTTCACCACTCCGTACGAATTTGGTCCGACTTAACATTTGACAAAAGAAATCACTATCAATAAGGACAGGGGCCCAGTATATGACAAAGGAGTATACGTCAGGCCCTGTTTATGGGTCTAGGCCCTCCTCCAAAACGAAAAAGACCTGCAGTAAAGCATACATGTACATACTATAGGCCTTAAACATATTAAGCACGTACGTGCGAACTGTCAGATGTACGTGGGTCGGCTGCAGCTCAAGCAGCAGACATCTGGACATGTATACGAAAGCCATCTAAACTGGGCTTAGACTAAGTATAGGATGCATAAATAATGGTAGTGCTGTGCCAATATTCAAATATTAGTTTTTGAATTTGAATATTTGAATGCAAAATTCATGAAAAGGAAGAGAAAACTTTCTTT
Source organism: Acanthaster planci (assembly GCF_054643075.1). Classification (NCBI taxonomy): domain Eukaryota; kingdom Metazoa; phylum Echinodermata; class Asteroidea; order Valvatida; family Acanthasteridae; genus Acanthaster; species Acanthaster planci. The sequence continues at coordinate 13,801,767 of NC_141780.1, read as the reverse complement.
TGTTTTAAATGAGAAAAATTGCACTATGGAGGCTTGTTTCAAGCAGATTGAAAAGGGTCAGAAATCTTACAACAATTTGAAAAGTAAATTATTTATTATTAAACAAATTAAAAGGAACAGACATTTTCAACAGGGCTCGGAGTGTTGTTCATCTCTTAAATCTTGCTAAATTGTTGCTGGAGATACTCCTAGATGTGAGAAGCTATTATAGTGATCATAATGTACTACTGATTTTGTTTATGGTTTGTTCATCAATAATCTGCTGGTTATTGCAGCCGAATATTCAGATATTCAATCAAATTGTAGGTTGAATATTCATATAGTGAACTGTCTGAATTGACTCAGCCCTAAAATACGGTGTTTTATACAGCTGTTAGATGATTCGGAACTCTGACTTTTGTGGTTTTGTTTTTCTTACAAATTTTCGTATAAATAATGATTTTGTGCGGGGCAGTGGCATCAGGATATACAAGCGTTGGATGCAAATCTGCAACTTCTCTTCTCATAGCCTAACATGAAGCCTTAGTGTGCGGCAATGAGGCTAGTATTGCTATCCTTAATTGAGTTTGCACAATGGATGGTAGAAATGCATTGTGGGAAGGAAAAAGGACCAATGTTTGCTCTTTTAGTCCATTCCACAGTGCCTTTCTCATGTTTCTAACGTGCAAAATCACCCATGCCGTATTAGCGATAAGGCTGATTATGATAATGCTAATGCATACGTACATATATTCTTATACACTTGACATGACTAATGTACATGTATTTTTCAGGGAATTGTCAGAAAAAAGGGAAACTGAGCTGTCATGGCTGTGGGCCTTTTGAGTGCTATTTTTGAAAGTGTGCATAATTTTATTTTACATGTTTTTCACAAATTTGATTTACATGTCAAGTCCATTGTTGGGTCCATCTTTGGCCGTGATTTGTGCTGCAATCCTCTCTTGAGCAGGAACAAAAGAGGGCATGTTTTGAAATGAAATTGGCAGTCACTGCATGTAGGTACGGTACCACAGACACAAATGCATAGACCACCAGGTTCCATTCAAAACTACAGGAGTTTTCCATGATCTGTGCAGCGTCTGACTAAATTAAAAACTAATTTACCCCTCGGTATATAGGAATTAACGCACAGTTTAAGAATTCCAGCCCAAAAATTACATGAAGCCGTTTTCCAATTGTAAAAAAAAATCTTCTATTTAGTTTACTTAACCTGACCCATGTTGATTCAATACGACATTTGCATTTGCAAAATTTGAAAAGAAGAGATACATGCAGCAGTTCCGAAGAGCAAAACAGATATATTTTGGGAGCACATACACATGTATAAACATGGTAAATTAATGCAGGCAATGCAAGTGTGCTACACGTAATGTGCACTGAACGCTGCCATCCATCATTTCATCCATAGTTTGCCCATACTTTTCAAAATCACGGTTTTACACACAAGACTGGCGGTCTATTTGTTTTTAAATATGTCTGTCTTTGGTACGCACTCACAGCATAAGAGTGCAAGTTTATGCGCGTTTGACTCTGAGTACGTGCAACACATATAAGGCACCTTTTTCCATATACATATGTATGTATGTTTTTTGGGGTACGTTGCGATGTGTTCACACGTTTCATTTTCACAGACACAAGTATCAATTCCATTAATCTTACACACCTGTACATTGCATCAGACCGTCAAAATTGCCGATTTTGAGGAGCGATTTTGACGGATATACACGATGCTTGGCGCATGTGTTGATGCACATGGGGAAGGGCACCTTTAGTGTGAAATATGTGATCTAAGCGTGCACGCCAAATGCATGCAAGAACCCGGTTGAAAAACTTAGTACCATCCGTCTTTCTTTCGCCAGTGAGGGTGCACTTCAGCTCGCAGCAGATACAGTGTGGCACGTACCATAAGGCACAGCTACACGACGGCCGTGACATGTCGGATGAAATTTCGCCCGTTAGTTTGGAACTTGTTGATGAATATTGCCTTGCAAGAGCTATTAAAATACCCTGTTAACTTGCAAAGGTTGTGCCAAACAGGCCCATTTTACTGCCATCTCATTGCATGTACACCTTCAGTTTCAATTCATTTTCTGTATGCTGTGGTGCCCAGACATCTACATGTACATGTAGGTATTAGCCTAGTAGGTCTATTTTTTTTCTTACGTGTACATTTTTGTTCTTGAATTTGCAGGTTTTGCCGAGCTGAACATGCTGATCAATAAACATGGATTGATGTTGCTTTTATATGGAGTCTGAGATTGTTTTAGTTATGGCCAGTAATGCCGAGACAGATGAGCTGCCAGCTAAATGTGCCAAGCGGTGAGTACAGGAATTTAAACCAGCTTCACCTACATGTACATGTAATTGAACATGTTGAAATCTGCTGTGTTTTGGACATCACTATTATCTAATATTTCTTCAATAACTGGATACACGTTTTTTTTTAATCCTTAATTAAAGAATCCTCATTATCCACCCCTAATCTCTAAATACATGTAGGTCTGTCTCTGAAATACTTGAGCTTTCAATTCCTAAAACACGAATTAAAATGACGACATAATCCATCTCCGGAGGGGGGAGGGGCAGCTTGCCTCCTCCACCCCCCTCCCCCAGTCCGCCACTTGTATCCAGTTTAGATACACACCCAGGACACATTAATTGCATGAACATACGTGTCCAGGCAAAATCAGTCATTGGTGAATAAATGGTTACTGATTGGTTTTGGCTTATGCCGTTTAGAATTGAGGGCCAAACTTAGCTGTGATTATCCAATTTTCTTTTCATGCAGGAAGCACGAAGAAGAAGACGGTTTTTACTTCAGGTAAATATTTGTTTTTGTTATTGTTCATTAAAGATTTCATGGTTTTTACATTTAGCAGACACATGGTCACTGACAGGTGTAATAGAAAGTACCTCCCTCAAAAGAAAAGAACTTGCCTTAAAGTACAATGTACAGTGTAAGTTTTTCTTAATGGAATCAGCATATTTTTCCCAGTTGGAAAAAAAGTTGAACATTCAACTTCATTTTTGGTAAGAGATTGTGCCTCTGTGACCACATGAGTGATTTATTAAGCAGCCTACATGTTACATTTGTGCACATATTTTCAGATCCTATGCAGGTGTTTCTATTCATGAAGAGATGATTCGGGATGAAGTGAGGACAAACTCGTACAGGTAGAGTCAGAGTGGTACTTTGTGTCTGAAATGGGAGATAGATACATGTGCAGTGTCTCTGTATTAGGCTGTGGCACCTGGGATGTTGAGTGTACATGACTTTCAAAGATGTGTGCCAAAATCAGGTCTTTAACACTTCCGAAGACCTGAACATAAATTGTTGACCAAGTTTAGATGGCAGGTTGAGATGTCATCAGATTTATCTACTCATTATTGTTCTTTTTCTGTAATCTGAGAGGTTGTTGTTGGGGAAAAGTATTGAAACCAAAACTGTCCATTTAAATTACAATTTATAAAAAGCTTCGTTCTATTTCACCTGCAATACTTTAGCAACTCACATGAAATACAAAATAAAAGGCAGACAGCCCTGGGTTATACATTTACATGTACATACGTGTACAAGAGAAATTTGTGACAATGGAAGGGATCATGTCAAGGGGTTCTGGTAACCTGGTTGAGGAGAAATCTGCAAACTGTTGGACACAAACCATACCGCGGCTGCATCCAAGGTAAGTCAAAACCAAAATCAGATTTTATTGGATATTGTTGGATTACATGTAAGAAGATCAATTTAATCCAATATGACATTTTATAGTATCAGTCCGAATCTGATCTGAATCCAACTGAACCACATTCAGTTGAATCGTATCTGATCAGATTTGGATAGAGATTTAGATCAGAAGTTTGCACACTTGATGCTTTTACATGTATTTGCCATCTTGAATTGAAAAGTGAAAAGTTGATGAAACGTTTCATTTGGGGATTCTGAGCGTAAACATAACTAAGGTGAAAAAGTTACATACAAATTGATCCCATTTCTTGTTTATAATGATATAAAATTTTTGATAAATTATATAGATGTTTTAAGCCTCATTTAAAAAACTGAAAGTGAGGCTCAGAACCCAAAATAGTCTGGTGCCATCCCATTTCCCAGATTAGAATGAAAATGATAGATTTAGGGAAAAAGATAAAACATGGCTACTCCATGAATAATGTCAATTGCTGCGTTACATTATAGACTATAATGCCTCTGCTCAGCACAGCCTTACTTTTTGCCCCTCCTAGGGTTGTAATGAAACACATTGTAATTAGAACCTTAAGTAAACTCCCTGCATTTATATCTTGGATATATATGTGTATCTGTTAATTTACAGACTGGCTATCCTTCGCAGCTGTGAGCAGTTAGCGGGCAAAATTGTGGCTGACATTGGGGCAGGAACTGGTATGCAGTTAATCTGTTTACAGTAACTTTTGTTTAGGAATAACTTGAAACGTCTCCTTTTCTCAAAAATCATTTGGATTCCATCAGGAGAATGGTATATTGTCCATACTTGTATGAATACCTACATGTGTGCAACTCAAAATGCCAGCATCTGTGCCGGTACCTCCATTTAACTTACAGTTTTGTTTTGGCGAATCCAAAACAAACCACCCCCAAAACAGTCAAACAGATCGTAAACTTTTTCATTAGTCATCACTCCCCAACCAATGATGTACATTGAGCTACATGTAGTTACTGTTGTGATCAAACATATCAAGAACCAGCCTGTTTTTACTGCAGTGATTTTGGCCCACGAGCCAGCCTGATCATAACCCCCATGCACAGGCAGTCCAATCACTGGCTCACTGCACTATAACCAGGGTGACCACATGAGAAACGATGGCATCTGGCTTTAGAGTTGAATGTAGCTCCACATGGATGTGTTATGAGTGGCTTATTGCTATGTTGAATGACCAGAAAACTTCAGGAACGTTATAAAATCTGTTATCACAACAACAAAAAATGAACTAGTACACTGTTGAAGTCAATGGGAAAGTGGGAACACATTCTTGGTGGGGGAATTTGTGACTTGCTCCAGGAAGCAGCGAGATATACCGGTAAGGTACACTGTGCTTATTTGATCTGTATAATGGCCTGCTCAAGTTGAAAGGGTGAAATTTCTCATGGAATTTCAATTGTGGGGGTTCAGAAATAGCATCATTGATCCCTAAAGGTTTTATGAACAAAAAGTGTTGAAAAGCTAAGATTTTTGTAAGTCTACCAAGTATTAGACTCAACTATTTCAAATCCTGTTTCCTCAGTTGCATTCAGTTGATTTCTATAGAACTAATCAATATGAAATAAAGTACTCCGAAATGGAGTAGACTGTTAAACTCTGTGATGTACCAAATGAAACGTTACACTGTTGGCTTTCCAGCCATACCTCTTCAGTCTTTTTCTCTCATTTTTGTGCCGTAATATACATACATGTACCTGTTTGCAGACCTGGTCACACTCACAATGTAACCTGTTACCGTCTTCTCTTACTTTGCAGGAATTTTGAGCTGTTTTTGTGTACAAGCTGGGGCTAAGAAGGGTAAGTACCCGAACTTGGCAATAATTGAGATAGTCATTTGGGATTTAATCTCAACAAAAAAAGAATGCATTGCCTCAGTAACCCCTGAAAAAATTCTTGCTTGGGTAATAAACTTCTGCATCACGTGCCTTCAGAAATTTCTTGTGGCAGTAGACAGATTGAACCTTTGAGTCATTTATTGAAAACACATGAATGGTTTAAGCCTACTGATAGGAGAAGAAGATGTCTGAATCAAGGATCGTAGGAGGTTTCCTAGATTGCAGCTTTATTTCCAGCTGTGACTTTCTCTGAGGCTTCAGAAGACTACGAGCATGCCTGAAGGCGGATATGGACATTAAACTAAGATTTTGGAAACCTGCCATAGTCAAATCTTGATACATGTCCTTTGCTATATAAAATATTCTGCATAGCGATACAAACTGGAAGTAATATAGTGAGGCATAACAGTTTCCAGTGAGACAACAATTAGTTAGACATAATTTTTTTGGTACAGTATACACAGTTGTACTGAGATAATGCGCACACACTCAATGGAGTGATCGTTAAGTAACCTTTGACCTTAGTACTTTCAGAACTGTCAAAGGTGCCCTAGGGCTACTACGATTTCATTTGCGCGGGCGAAACTGTCATTCACCCTGTGACTTTCTTCCTGTTAGTGTATGCAATTGAGGCCAGTGCGATAGCCCACCAGGCCAGGAATGTTGTCAAGTCCAATGGGTTGGAGAGGCAAATTGTGGTCATCCAGGGCAAAGTGGAGGAGGTGGAAGTCCCCGAGAAGGTGGACGTTATCGTTAGTGAGTGGATGGTAAGGACACTGGTCATCTTAGTTATACCGAATGGGAAGTTGTGCAAATGTTGACTTGATTAAGGGTTGTTCAAAGCTTTGCATGGCATATGGAGAACACAGAGGTTTGTTGGTGGGTACACTATACATGTACATGTTGAAATAATCTGTTTATTAGAATGGAGCACTTTTTGTTCGAAGAACTGGTGGTCTTGATGTGTTCAGTCTGAGCCCAGTCTGAATGACCCCCTTGACATGCGTGAATGCAAACTGTATTTAACCCTGTGCACCAGCCTCATAAAGGTCCATGTTGGGCACATGGGTCAACATGGCAACTGTGTTGTGCTTTAAGGCTACTGGGCCTTTTATGACAGACACCCAGTAAGTATGAGATCCGGCAGAAATATTTGAATGATTGTGGGATCACAGGAAGAAAGAGTTGAAAGTGACCATGTCATAAGCAGCTTCAGGGCCATTGGCGATTGCTACATGTATGTAATTGAGTCACAGTGTGTCATCCCTTATCCCTTCAAGGCATTGCCGTTTTGCTTGGTTTTGAGCCCTCTAATAACAATCTAGCAGATTTGTGAAACATCCCTATTCGACCTGACTTTGATTTTGATCAAGGCTGCCTATTGGTCTGTTCCCATGAGGCGAGCCTTTGTATAAAAAGGATGGCAGCAACCATGCAGAAATTACCTCCAGAGGATTTGGGCTTAGTTTTTGTCAGTTTAACCTCCTTCAACACATCATTATTCTTTGGTGACAGAAACTTACAACTGCCGCAACCCTGCTGTATTAAACTTGTTTAATATAGGTTAATGGGGACTGTACACGTGCTAAAATATAGACATCATGAGGAACAAAATGTTGATTTTTACGGTCCCCACAACATGGTTGCGACTTTTCCTAGCAATTTCAAGTTGTCCCCTTAACGTGGGGAAGGCCTAGCCGCAGCGATATACACTTGTTCAAATCCTCACTGGCCTAAGAAATGCACTTGTTTTTCAGCTCAGACAACTTCAGTGCAGTAAGTTTTTCCCCTGACTCTTGATGTACGTGCCTAGGCTGCTATGATGCAGTGATGACCAGGATTACAAGCCACTACTGCATTGGCACTACACTGAGAAAGACAGAATGTCTTAAAAGCCTTTTCATCCAATACGGTACGATGACTCACCCAATCCACAAGCACCTCAAGATCACACTTGTGATTGGTTGGATATGTCAAAGAGTTCTTTTTATGTTATAGTTTTTTGTGTTCCACGGTGAAAGTAATAGAAAATAAGACAATTGCGATGGGACAAGCGACCACTGCCACTACATATTTAGGAGTGCATGTATATGAAGAAATTGATAACTACATATACGTTTGCTTCCTTGATAATCAACACGTTGAGATGGATTTGACCTTTTTGTATGTATGTACCTCTAATTCATTCAGGAGTCATATTCTGTTCTTTTTGTAAATCCTCAGGGTCACTTCCTATTATATGAATCCATGCTGAACTCTGTCATCTATGCCAGAGACAAATGGCTGAAACAGGTAGGCCAAAACCATTTCCATTTGTGTCTCAAAAAGCACTTCAATATCATAAGCTATGTGACCATGTTGGTGACGATAATGGTCTTAGTAATATGAATAGAAACCTCCAAAATGCACTTTTTTGTGTCTCGGGCTGCTGTATTTTCAAAATTTTTGCTCTATTTTTCTGCCTTTTAAGTTTTTATGCCAGTGAATATTTCAAAATTAATTAATAAAACTGTGTAACCCTGGGAAGAGAACCTCAATATTGCATTGCATTTGGTACAAAACCTGACATTTTTTAGATTTTGCTTGCCTAAATATCAACAAGCTCTTGTACACTTACAACATGTATAAAATTGCAGAAAATGTGTCCAAGAAATGTCAATTGCATCTACACTTTTGCCTTAAAACAATGGTTTGTATTTTTCTAGGATGGAATCATTCTACCCTCAAGAGCGTCTCTATACATGGCACCAATTACTAACGAAGACATATATAAGGAAAGGTTAGTTTGTTATTGATATTTATTTCTCGTCTTAGAACGTCCACTTTTTAAAGATGTTAGAATACTAAACTACCCTTCATTTTAATATGGTCCAGTGACATGCTAAAGGGGAGGCTTAATGCTTGATGCTTACCCTTACCCAAGCATATCCAATTGATATTTTAGTGAATTTGAACAAAGTGTTGACAGTTTTCAATAAATTTAATATACGACGGGCAGTACACCCCCAAAGAGGAGCCTCAATGTGGCAGTGTAAAAATGCTTACACATCGGTGAACAATCCACTCCACCTCCCTGCCTCACTCTGCTTTGCCCGCAATATACCTCTTGTTTTCTTTTACAGCCGATGAATAAGATTTATGCAAAAGTTCATCGTGCTTGGCCCCTTCAATAACAAATCCCACATATGGGACAAGTATTGTTCTGTAATTTATGTATCTCTTGTGAATGAAGTATTCTGTACTTAGAGTGATATGAACAGGTGCAGTTGTTTGCAATATTGTATCATTCTTTTATTTTTTCTTGTTGGCATTTATCAGTCATTGGATGCAACATAAAAATTGCAGAAACTTTCAGGAAATGTAGCATTAGCCTGGGAATACAGATCTGTCCATTTTTGAGGACCACTGTAAATCTCTTGCTCATGTAGTTACCCAAAGAAACCCCCTATTGGTACTGTTTTTTATTTCTTGCCTTTCTCAGAATCGACTTCTGGTCCGAGGTAAAGAGAAAATACAGGCTGAATATGGATTGCATGATCCCATACGCAAAGGAATGCATATTTGGTAAGATTGAAAAATGATCTGTTAATATGAGCGAGTATCAGTATAGAGCACCTTCAGGAGGTTGCCGCAGAGAGACCTTTTCAAGTTCACGGGGTCGATGACACCATGGCTGACCTCCTGCACTTTCGTTCGCTTGAATGTCGGTAAGACAACTTGATGCGGTTTTTGACAGATTGCGGTAATCTGCAAATTGGAAAGCACGGATGTTAAAACGTTAAAATACACTTGCGAATCTTCTACTTTCTTCTAATTTAAGTTTTCCACGCAGCTGGCAAATAGAATTTGATGAGGGTTTCTCATCGTTAGCTGCAAAAAAATGGCCTCTCTGTGGCAATTTCTTGGTAATGTGTTCTATAGTGAGTGGTCAATTTTGAGCAGTCTTCTCAACAATGCCTTGCCTGCACTCACAAAGGATGAATTAGACACAAGAGTTGCTTTGATGTCGTCACCTATTAATTAATGCTATTTCTCTTCATTGTATTAATATTTTGCTGTTAGTGTAACTGCTAGGAAATAGCACTGACCTTGCTATTCATAAGATACTTTTAAAGTTCTTATTCGCATGTCCATTTGGCATATTACAAAGTCTGACCAAGGATATCCACTTCAAATCTCCCCAACGTCCACCTGCTATGTTTCAACCTCTGGGTACAGACTTCAGGCCTGCGCCTGCAACCAGTTTCTTACGTAGTCCCTGTGTCGTACAACATGTACATGTAGGTTCTGTCCAGATTGAAGACGTGATCGGTTCAGACTTGATTGCCGATGAAACTGAGATTGCTGACATTGACATCAGCAAGGTAACAGCACACGAACTGCAGTCAGTTAAGGTTAGTGAAAAGAAGTTCATAATGTAGGAATTGACTGTTTTATCCTGCAGGACCCTCTAGTGCAACTCTTATCATATTTTAAGTGTGCACTTTGAAATCACTCAGATTGAAGGGTATGAGGAATCAACTCTGGCCCTCAAGAATTCAGCTCAAAATGTAATGATTCATGCTGTAAATACGGTGTGTATATGAAATCTAATACACTTTACTTTCAACAGTTATGCAGTTGTAGCCATTACCTCTCTAGTTATTCAGTCGTAAGAGTGATTTCAGTGAAATGATATGTATACATTTCAGAGCTATGGTATTTTTCAGCATTTTGGAAATTTTTAATGTATTAATTGTGTGCGTCTTCCATTCTAGGGTTCCTTTAACTTCAAGTGTTTCGGTATTGCAAAGTTTTGCGGATTTGCCACCTGGTTTACTGTGGCCTTTGACATTAAGGACAAGGATCCGGTCATAATTTCCACATCACCCTACAAACAGTAAGTACATGTAATGCACCTGACTGCAATCTGTAATCTTTTAAGAGGCAGAATACACAACTAGGTTGGCTGCCACAAGTGGCTTTCTGCAAGAATGGGCAGGGGGCCCATGACCAAGGGGGAGAGAGTGTGTTCCATATCCATCCTCATAAATATGTTTTTTTCATAATTGGTGAATTCTTTTTTAATATCCATCAGGATATTTGAAGTACTAGGAGAAATAAATTGCTCTCAGTAATCAGCATCCTACATTGGTGCAGAATATGGAGATCAAGGAAGGTCTCCTGCAAAATGCTAGCGGACTTTGGGTTTAATAATAGGGAGATCAACATCTAACCAATCGCAGTGTTGTGTTATGAATTGGAACAAAATTTCAGTTCGATCTCCCATCCCTACTCAGTAACTGATTGTTTCACCGAATAATGTCATTAGAGCCTCTTGTTCGAGAAAGCATCTTTTTCTCTTTATCTGTGAAACATTTCCTTGAAACCAGCTTGTCGTACCTTATACCAACAAACTTCTCTCCAAAGGAATCCCACCAAGAAGCATGCTGTTGGCCGCACCCCCTGTTTTTGAACCATGTTCCATCTTTTCCCTGACATCTTTTACTATCCGAACAGCCCAACCCACTGGAAGCAGAGTGTGCTTTACCTACCAGAGCCAGTTAGCGTAGTGCAAGACGCCGTGGTCAAGGGGCACATAACTCTTTCGCCTGGTAGGACAAATTCTCGGTAAGTGCACAAACGTCATCAAAATGGGCAGCATTTTTTTAACCTACTTGGATCAAGTTATTCCATTAAAAATTTAGTGCTTTTGCATCATGTGATATGTAATTTTGCTGCTATGAGTAACTTAAAAAAAATAACTGTGGATGTGAGTGTTGAATGCCTTTGACATTCATATTGTGGTAGCTGTCCTGCCTGTGGTGAATGCCAGTTCACCTTGTTCCTATTAGTAGTTCCATTTCCAAATATGGGTATCCTCTTGACAGGTGCACGTACATTTCAAAGGGTTGGGAACATTGAACATCAGGTTTGTCATTTGCTGAAAAATCTCTTGAACAAATTTAATGATGTGACGGGATGCTTGAATTGCATGTTTTTGAAACATAACATGGAAACGGAGAAAGAAATGACTGTTGACAAGCTGTCCGTTGCCCAATTTTGATATGAGATTCAACCCAACAAATTGGCTCACATTTTGCCAGTGCCACTTTTGAGTTAAATACCTATTAAAAGAATTGTAAATAAGTGTAAACCCTCAACATGTGTCTGCCACGTAATGTTCATTTTCACAAGGATGGCAAACCAAGTCATACTTCAAAACAACAGAACTCATTTTGTTCTTTCTGATGCAAATCGAAACAAACTTAAAACTGAAAATGTAGCATCAAGAGTCATTTGATGGGATCCGTGACATTGCTCGGAAGTGTTAGAAGTTTGGTTAGAAGTTAGGCATACCCATGGGCATTGACAGGCAGGGGCAAGAGCTCTTTGGAAGTGGGTCGGGCAAAACACTCAACAGCAGCAGACTAGTGTGACAAACTGTCCGTGGTGCATGGTGTCACATCTGAGGCATTTTCATGGAAACTAGCAATTTTCTTTCCTCGTTCCAAGCCCACCCAAAAGCAACTTTCGCTGTCCCATATTTGAATGTTCAGTGGTCATCATTTCTTGTGGTTTAATTTTTTCCCATCAGATATCTGGACGTAGCATTGGAGTATGCCGCAGAGGAAATGTCTCCGATCAAAAGGCACTACACAATGTCAGATGAATACTCGGGCTGAGTTCAGTGACACAAAGAAATTACTCTCGTGTTCATCAACAGTTCTCATTTTGTCATACAGTGTATCAGGGATTTGGGCCTCTACCTTTTGTATACTCCTCCCCTGTCCTCTCATCGGTTTCTGCTTTAGGAGGCCCCCCGGTCGTTCAAAACAGATTGGTCCAGCTTGAAAATGCCTTGCTGGACCGTCAATGTGTTCCTTGTTTAATATCTTGAGAACATATCTGGTAAATATAATATGTGCGGGGTCCTTACTGGTAAGTTTAATGATTGGGTGTTTAGATGTCAGAGTACTAGACATTAAAGTCAGAAAGGGATTACTTGTACAGTGTAAATGAAATCTATTTTATTAAACGTACAGAACGTCTCCAAAATATTGTGTTTAATTAGTTTTGTTGAGTTTTTGCTTTGCTTCTTGAGCTGTGGACTAATGCCTCCCTCGTTACGACGAAACATGCCATGAGACGGCATATCAATGTTAATAATGCAGACCCGATCGGTGGCAGTGATCCGTAGAGTGGGTAGGGAAAGTGTCACTGGAAGAAGATATTCCGACCAGTGTTCGAGGAACATGTAACTCCGTTGTCATGAGTGCTCGAAAATTTCACGCTTTTGCCTGCGCTGTGCAGTTTGAGTTATTCATTTGACTGCACATGCGGAAACCTGGAAGTGAGTGATGAGCAAACTATGGTCCGCATAATGTACATTTGTACTCTCGGCTTCTCATATCAAGCAGACGCGAGCTAATGGTCCTTGAGACACTGGGCACAAAAGGGGGTCTTCTCTGAGACGGGGGGGGTGTAACTCATCCTTATTTTTGTTAAATACACGGCGTATCAAAATATAAGCATGTCCCCAGAAAGGCCTGAATGTCTTTTTTCCAGTGACACCTTGATCTTGTGCCCAATGTCACGGTTGAACGAGTAACATTGCATCGTTGACCAGCAGGTGAAATCTGTACTGTGACAAGTTAGCATACACTATACAGTACAGTAGATGATACACATTTCAATGCGCTTTTGAATGTGTGTGTGAAAGGAGATACTCAAGCTTTTCTGGAGACATATACATGTAATGCTCAATTATGAAATCTGCAGTTTTCCTATAAAGTATGGTGGAATTTGGGTTTCCTTTATTTTGATACGCCTTGTATATCGGTCAGTGCTCGTGCATTAAGCGGTATAGTCACTCGAAAAGAGGTGGCCTACACGAACACCACAGATTCACAGGAATTAACACTGACGATGAAGTCATTGAGACGAAGTCGCCCAAAACGCTGTCGGGCAGCAAAACTTCACTCTGTAGGAGCAAGGAGGAAGGAAGGAGAATCATTCTAGAGGCATGGAAATAAGAACAGCTTGATGAAAGATGAAGTCATTGGTGGGCGTCTGCAACGCCGAGATTTTATAGATGACGGCGCAGTCTCCCACAGTTCTCTTGTATCTTTGTAATGGTGTCGTTTCCACGGCTGCTGTCTTCAGTCCGTGTGGTACGAGAGTTCCACCATGCCTTTTTATTGGCAGGCTGAAACTTGCATCCCCGCCCTGCATTTAATTAATGTGCAGTGAAGACACTGAGAGAGTACGCTATCGCAGCCTGACTTCCCATGCGTATAGTTTTAGATGACAGTCAATAATAGTTATGCGGTACAAAAAGAGTACACGGGGCTAGCGCTTCCACGTGCTGATTCTTTATGTGTGTGCACCTAAAGACGTAATTTGACATTTCTCATAAAATAAACTACAAATAGGTTGTCCCTTTCTAAATCTACAGTTATTAAATCGCTTTGGCCTCGGACGAGGGTCGGTCGATTGAAAACAAAGGTGTTAAAATGATTATACGCGGTAACGCGTGAAGAGGCTAAAGAATAAATGAAAATGCTCAATCTATGATTTTCTTGTTTCGAATAAACTTTTATTTCCGTGATTTTTTTTTTAGATACGTAAAACGAGGAAACCATCTTTAAGTTTAAAACCACTTCGCGCGAGTGGTATTTATCAATGTTGATGATGCTGGGACGGGGTAATTATTATTTTTTCTGTTTTCAACATTCGTTAAAAATTCACATCTTTATTTACTGGACACTTACACCCACACGAAGGACTGTCTGGTTTCTACTCTAATCTGACAGACACATCTATTGACGCTGGAGTATTTCAGCCGGGCCTGCTGCCTTGTAAAAAGAGCCCAGATTTTGCGGTGTTACGCATTTTTTTTTGTTCACGGAGCTGGCACAGTGCGCTGCTGGCCTCTTTTCAATAGGGGCCAGATTAGCGTGCAGCAGTACTGCGTGGCTCATCGCTGCGGTGGTGGAGCGCTTTTAGCCTCAGTGGTAATCTGCTCACGCTGAATGCCCCAAAGCGTGATATACTGTTTCTAAACAAGGCTGGATTATCTCCACTGTTGAGAGTGAAAAGCCTGGTCTTTGTTATGAGTACGGTCTTTTGTTGCAATGCCCAATTCCTTTTGTCCGAAATCGGAGTCCCCGGCGGCAAGTGGTTTTAACCATTTTGATAGAAATCCACAAACACATTGCTCGATCTTTCTTTGAATTTAGTTTTTCTTGGCTATGTCAGAGACAAAGCCGGTGAAATAAACAGTGTATGCCTTCCGTTGGGAGCTCCAAACCAGTGTCAGTCAGAGAGAGGGCGCCCTGCTTTTAGAAACCTAATTTATCAAACCATCATAGGGAAGAAAACTACCTTTTTCTCCCTCCTAAGACAGACAGTCGTCTAGTGATTGTGGACAAAAGAAATGAGTCGATACCAGCGACTGCAAGGATGCAGGGGTAAGTGGTGTAGTTTTGAAAGATTAAAGCCCTCAGAAAGTAAAGCCCTTGAGAGGGCAGTTATGATGGGAGATTGGGTTCTGCTTGTATTGGATCCCCGCCGGCCGTCTCTTCGAAGGAGTCGTTCGTCACGGTAGTGCCGACTTCATTGCTATCTGTATCCATGCAAACACGAGAACAAGTCAATTCTAGTAACGTCATGCCCGCTCCAGCTTTTATCTTCGGTCGTGATAGAAATCATGCAAGCATTCGAGTCAGTTTCCCCACCGCCTCTCCACTGACGACATTACCTGATGGATACGAGCATGCAGAACTTCCTCGACAGACAGTAATATACTGATGTAGGCTTTATGGATGTATACATCTGACAGTTCTGCCCAAATCGGCCGCTTGACCGTGGCAGCTACATAAGTAAAGAATCATGTTGTGACACAGGTCAGAATCGATAGTTAACGAGGCACAAAGAAATTTGTTTACAAAAACGGCCTCCATCGTAAATTTATCGATAGTATATAGCCTAACCGCACAAAATAATTTGACAAAATCTTTCGAAAGCTTTCAACTTTTTCCTAGCTTTGCTTCCTCGAATAACCGTCAGTGACATCCATCAACTTGATGTGCGTTATCGGAAATTAAAGTGAAGTGATGTTAAAGTGGAAGTGAAATTGATTGTCAATAAGTCATTGTTAATTACAATAAAACTGTTGGATCTAAAAAAAAATGTCATCAGAAACAGAACGGCTGTAAGCAACCAAATGGGTATATACAAATTGAAATTACGATTGCTGCAAGTTCACCTTTTTAGCAGTTTCAAAAGCAGTTTCTGGCCCTTATGGTACAAGTGCCAAAGCTCTCCGTGCTTATAGCGAATTATGAGTGGCCTATGCAGGTCTCTCCAGCGGGAATTAATGGGCTGTTTCCTCTCTTTGAATGTTGCAATAAAATTTTCCAATATTCAAACTGCGTCATGGGAAACTGGATGACAAACGTGATATTATGCACAAGCAGGCACAAGAAGTGCCTCCAAAACATTATTCCTTGTTCACCTTATTCAGTTCTCGAAATCACAGAATATTGTTGCAGTGATGATTTGGAATTATTACTGTTTCCAATGAAAGGCTGAGGCTTACCAGAAAGAAATGGGGGGGGGTCAATAGAGCCTGAAAGTAAAAGGTCACGCATGCAGCGAGCTTCCGGAACCCTCGCGCGGTCTGCCTATGGGGATTTTACATTGGGCCGTCCTATCACGTTCGATTATTTTTAGAAGCCTTGAATAATTCCTAACTCAAACCACCGCATGATACACTCATGTTGGAATTTTACCTTTGTCTTCGTCAAAAAATATTTAGGAAAAGTCACCTGGAGATGGGTAAAAAGCGAATTTCATTAACGACTTTTCACGTCCGGCGATATCGTACCTAGGTCTCCTTGTCAATGCACGTTTGTTTTCACTCCTTGTGTTTTCGTGAAAACTAGACTGTACAACCTTGCAACGATTTTACCTACCTGCAGTCGATGGGCTCCAGATTCCGTTGACCTGACATCACGCAGTTGTTGTCAGCAAAGGTTAGATAAGATATTAGATTTTGTCGTAAAGGTAGAATTATTACTTTAAGTTTGTGACCTTATAATATTATAAAATTTTGTCAAATATTTTGATCAGTTTTTTATTTTACCGACAGACTACCATAAAATTTCAAACAGTAAATAATTATTTGCGTACGAGACTACTGCATTTGCACAGTTCTTCATGCATTTTAGATTTTCGGAAGGGATTGGTCAAATTTTGGTAGGATATTTCTCCTTTAGGTCAGGTGATTTTTTAGTTTCTATAGATTCATATATTGGCAAATTTTTTCCAAAGCCCCTTTTCCGAGTTGGATTTTGTAAGAAATAACTGAACGAAAAAATTACAAATTCTAAAATCTCTGCACGTTATCTCTGCACGTTATTTTTCCGATCCAAGGGTTCCGGAAGCGCGCCGTTAGGAGTCAACTTTCAGGCTCTATTCCTGACTTGGGCCTTAACTGCGACTGCCAGTAGTGGAAAATCGGGTAACATTTTGCAGGGGGCCTTGGCTACGAGGTCATTTTCTGGAAGAGGCACTAAGTGCGTTCGGTCACAGTTACAATTACAGTCTGGAGATTTTTTCCTTCTTTAATTCCTACGCAGGGAGGGGTTCACGGGCCTCGAGCGAGGAGCCCCGTGTCCCCCTTAGTTACGCCACTGACTGTCAGTAAACTAACACGGCCAACCAGAGTTAAGATGTCAAGCCCAACTACCCGAAATGACCAATCACGTTATGTTTTTCAGCCTGGTACGTTGCAGCTGTCGATTGGAAAGGGCATTAAGGTCGATTTGTGGAAAATACCAATTAAAAATCGAAAGTCAGTAGAAAAAAAGAATAAATGTTTGACTGGTTCACTTTCCCATCACTTCGACACCCTCCCCGTGTCCAGTCATCAAGTTCCATGATGCAATGAGAATGTCCTGAAGGTTTGGTATAGTGAAAATTGTACCAAAATTCTACTCCACTTTAGTCTGTACCGAGGATGGCTTGAAAGTGTTCGTCGCGTGGAAATTAGAAAGCAGCACAGCACATTTTTGAAAAAGGGTTACGTCTTAATTTTACCTCTGGAGCTTACAAGTCTCGGTGTTCACCCATTGCGAAGACGTTATCACATGCTGATAATTATGATCGAGTTGTTTAGGACATTTCCTCGCTTTTCGATGGGAAGGGGCGTAGCGAAGGCATTTTCTGGGAGTGGGAGCGCCTGCTCAGTTTGCCGACTTACAACTTGTTCACCAACCTCGAGTCGTGTAAAATGGAAATGGTACGCTACATTTTATGCTTTAGGGGAAATGCCGACGGCCAACGTATATAATTTATGTAACAATTTTGGATTCATTTGCCGACCGAAGCCCTATTTGCCAACTGGAATTAATTGTGGGGCACTTCCGCACCCTCCAGGTCGCTATGCCCCCCTAGGAAACGCCCTGACGTTTTGGGTATTCTAATACCTGAATGAATACATCCGAAGAAAGCCTGGATCTCGTTGGGGTCCTCACTCAGGAAAATCTCACTCAAAATGTAAGGTTCCCTCATGCGGTACCACGAAGGGATGCCTACTCCGCCCAAGCGAACAGCAGCGCATTTGCAGCGATCGTTGTAAGGGAGGAACCAACGGGGTGGGAGACCAGACCCTTGGTTGAACTCGGAGCCGATGAAGCAGACTTGATGGCTTGAGACCAACACTATGCAAACACATACAAAGATTATATTAACAAGTAGGCTTAGAGCTTGCTCAAGGGCCAATCGCGGGCTGTGCACAGTGACTTTTCCTATTTGCGGCAATCGAAATCGGGGTTGGGGTGGGGAATGACTATCCAGACCATGGAGATTTAATTGAAGGGGGGCTGACAGCCTGACTCCACATGAAAATATACAGGGGCTGTGTTCATGATACAGATGTTCATCCGTAATATGTATTACAATCATGCAAAATCTTACATCAAACGACAAATTTTTGCTTTTTATTGTTCCTTTTTGAGTGATATTGAATTCATTCTGGTTGTTGGGAACTCGACATTTTCTTCACAATCTTCTTTAGTTTTTGTTCGCATCACGGAAACGTGGGGGACTTTTCAGTCCCCATCCCCTTGCCAGAAAGTGGGGGATACATCCACTCCCCCCACCACCCCGAGATTTACGCCCATGATTTTCGGTGTCCATCCAGTTCAGACATTGATATCCAGATGAGAAGAATGATACATAACAATTATTTAAACACAGATTTCAATAATAATAATTTAATTATGCAAAAACGGCCCTTTTTTACCGAATGGACGATGGTAGAAATCTATCTCACGGCATCTTAACACAACTAAAGGAATATCGGACAAAAGGGAGGCATAGCTGACATAAAATTCGTTTTACATACCGGTAGTATGGGGACTATAACCCATAGTATTATATCAATCATAATTCTTGTCCCTTTTTGTGCCCCCAAATATAGTCATTACAAGGATTGAGCTTTACCTATACGCCATGCGACGTGGCATCATTTATGTTACAAGAACGGCACGAAGAATTTACAAAAATATATACCGATTCAGGAGGACGACATACCTGTAGGCCCTAAAAGGAACTCTATACAAAGTAATAAGCCTGAATTCGAAAAATATCAACGAGATGGAATTAAAATACTTGTGGGCCTTAAGGTAGGAAATGTAAAGTTTTTCATCGCTGCATTTCACCCAGAGCCACTTCATTTTGCTTTCTAATCTTTAGTCCTGCAAAAGTTCGTTTCTATGTCAAAACTGAATGCAGTCGATACCAACTTTCATAATTTTAGCCAGGCAGTTCCATAAAATATCAAAAATTTCAACATAACAGATATCCAAACTACATTTGCACGGCTTTTGATCTGGTCCGATGGAAACTCCATCGTTTTGATAATTCCTATTCAATTCATGCCAATTTAGGGCCTATTTGGTTCGTGTCTGAGTGTTTTGCTATTCACATAGCACGAAAACGTTGTAGGATGGGGTGGGGGCATGCAGCTGGCTTCGAAATTTGACGTAAAGTTTACAAAGCTAATGTCACCAAATGCGCGGACATACCTGGACAGTCCCTGGTTCATTTTTTTTCTTTTCGGACAAGCTGAAGGCGTTCAATTCCTCTACCGCCACTTTATGACTGCCTATTTACAGCAAGGTGTTAAAGGAACAATGTCATTTTGATGTCCATTGCACAAAATATGGGCCCCAAAATCGGCAATATCTCTCTTTTATAAAAGTTAGAGACTTTTTGCAGTGATGGAGGACTCGAATCCGGACTTGGACTCGAATCCGGACTCGAGTCCAATTTTAATGGATTCAGACTTGGCGCGGACTCGGATCCTCGTGGACTCGGCTTGGGCTCGGATTAGATGGCCCCCACTCAATCACAGTTTTTTTTTTTTTTTTTTTTTGCTGCCTTTATCGATGGGGGCTAATGTAAAAATCAATTAAGTGTTTGAAAACTGGGGCTCACCTGTCAGTGTTGAAACCATCAGAATCAAAGCTACTGCTCTGTCCATTCTTCCACGTGCGGCAGTTGAGAGTAACCAAGTGGTTACCTCGTTCATTGGCTCGGTGATATGTACATGTATATTATACCTCTGTAGCTTTGATGTGGATACACCTGACGTACCAGTTTGCTGGAAACCAGCAGTTTCAAAAGCGGACAACGGAACGGAGTGACGTAACTGCCAATTATCTCAGGAATTGGAAGCCCTGTGTTGGCTTATCCCGCCCCGTGCATTCACCTGTACGTTGGATGCGTCAGTGTTCCGTAAACCTCCAATTTCACCCCACATGCACAATAAAAAATAGAGCATAGCTCTGGGGGTTCACCTGAGCCCTAACGTGAAATAAACATCCTCCGGGTCAGTGCTTCAAGTTGATATTTGCCCATCGTAGTTGAGAACAGACACTAATCATTTCATCCAATCACTTTTAGTATTACGAAACAGCAGTGTCTGGGAAAAGGAAATTCGAAAAGGGGAATCGGGGGTCGCTTACTGGGACATCGGTGTATAGCAATGAAACAATCAGTCCGCGTATGATTCCGTATATCATTCTATTGGGTCACAACAACAACCAATGACGGGAAAAACAAAGCTCTTCTCCCGGCGTTTAGGAAGTTGTTATGTGGGAGTTTATGTTTAAATTTTATTCGTACCAGGCTCAAAAGTGCATTAAGTGTTGTTGATGAAATTATTGGCGCAACGATTCGTGAGACATCAACAAGGCGAACTGACAGATGAGTCAAATTTCAAACGCCACGTATTAAACCACCTCGAATAAATTATTGGTGATATACGTCAAAGTTTTGCACCATTGCGTTTCATTGGCCCTGATGAAAGGGACTCGTAAGTCCTTTCATCATTGTTATTGCAAATAATAAGCCAGTGTCATGATGCGATGGGAATAGTAACTGCTTGCCCCATGCGATTTTTCTCTGGTAATTGACTTTTTGATGAAAACCAATTAGGTTAATGGTGTTCCGTGAATCAGTCTTTTTGTCGAGTTCGGTGAAGTTTATAGGCTAATGCCCACGCGGCGCTCGCAGCATTGTCATTAAACCCTCGTGGTATATGCACTGGCGGCTATCTCTGTTGTGTCAGGTCAATGAAAAGTATCATCACGGTGGCAGAAAACAACTGAAAATAAATGAAAGGCATTACTTTTTTCAATGGGGAGTAGTTCGATGCCTGAAACACAAAACCTGTCAAAATTATCATACCATTACAGCCCAAAGGCTATATGAGAAGACCAGCGGGGTTGTGATACCATATTGGCCTATACGGTTTCATCTCCGCTGCATGTCTCTGCAGTTTCCAAACGTATTTGAATTTCAAAATATTATGGGTATTTTTAAGTCCCATTCTACATTTTTGGAGGGGATGAACCCGGGCGGGGACGGGAACTTTTTTTTCAGTCAAGAAGTAAATCGATGTTTGATTGTCTCTCTCAAACTGCAAAAGGCAATCCCCTCCTTTAGCAAAGCACCGAATGGGCCAAGCTCGCAATTCCGATGTTTAGATAATCGCCAAATGCTAACCATCGATGCTTCCAATGACTAAATAAATATACCATTGATAACTCGAGACAAATGTATGTGTGGTATAAGTCATCAGAGCCTGGAAAGCGTTTCACCGCTGAAGCCTTTCTAGTACTGTAAAATAAACTGTCTCCACTTATTATGCAATTGCCCAAGGAATATACACCATGTAGGCAAATGCATTAACAGACTGCATTCTGTTTCGTCTTTTACTCGTATCGTTGAGATTTCAGAAGAGCGCCAGTGCGAGTTAAACATCTGTACTTGCTATCAAGCTGACCCACTTTCCCAAAAGGATGTTCGGTACACGTGCGCGTTTCCTTTCACAAATAACACACTCTTAAGGCAAAGGAATGAAGAACTCACTCTGAAAAAGAGTGAGTCCCTTGCAATCCACTCTAAAGTGAAAAAGCAGTCTTTAGGAGTGGATTAAAGGATGAAACTAAACTTTTTGCCGGACTCCTGCCGATACCTCATTGTAGGAGTTACGGTCCCAGTCCAAGCCCGAACTGGGTCCCAGTCTAGACTCGAGTTCTAGTCTCAAACACTGCCAAATTGTTAGAGAAACTGGTGGCGAGGTCTCTGTTGGTTTTGTGAAATAGTTCGCCAAATTAAAATATTTTTGTACCTTCAGCTCCAAATTTGGAGCTTGGGGTGCCGGTAGGCGCCTGCACATTCGGAGATCGTGTTGGATGGGTGTGTAGTACCCAGGCCCGTAACGATGACTTTTCGTGGGGGGGGGGTTGCGAATCCTTAACAACGCGGACCAAGCATATATCTTTTGGTTTTTTATTCTGATAAACAGCAGGATTCATGAGGTCGTACAAATTATTGGGGGGGGTTACAAGTAAACTCCAGAAGAGGGTATTGACTGAGGCAAAAAATACCAAAGCGCGCGGCATTTTTATATTTTATTTTGCGCAAAATGTTCTAGTATTGCTCAAAATCTTTTCTTGCCTCAAAAGCGGACCTTTCAGTCGCGTGGGGGGGAGGGTGCAAGCACCCCCCGCACCCCCACACCCCAAGTTACGGGTCTGAGTAGCTGAGGTCACAGTGACACCACTACAGACTGGGAAAACACCAAAGAAGCGGCGTATAGTAAAAACCATTAATAAGAAAGGCGCCTTTCCATAATGTACATGGGGGGTGCGTTACGAAGAAAACAAAAATCGACTCAATTAACATAATAAACATCGCCCGGAAGCAATTTGACGGATACACAACGCTTGGCGCAAGTGCTGACCTGCATATGAAAAGACACTTTTTGTCTAGCGTTTCCTTTATAGTTGCATAGGGGAAAATGATATGAAATTTGGCAGGGTCCTATATGCTGAAACCAAAAAAACAAAAACATACAAAACCAAATTCTTCAAGACTGCATTTTTCCGGCATACTAATGAATAGAGAGAGGATATCAGCCGTACTCCACCATTGTTCTCAGAAAAACGAATAGTGTTCCGCTGCATAATTTGGATTTTAAAAATGGATAAACCCCTTTATTTTTTTGTAAAAAAAATGCATTTGTTTTTCATTGGAAAAATCAATAATCACACCAATAACCAGAATATTTTTTCTCATGTTATTGTTTTTCCCTAAAATTCTTTAGGGTCAGCACGGTCTTATGCCAACAAATTTAGAGTGTGATGGCACATATCAGCAGTGTCGTGGTTGTACACGTTGTGTGTCATAATTGCTGCTGGTTGTAAGCCTTTGGCACGCCAAGCTTCCGTGATAGAAAAATTAATTATTATGCACTAGGAAACCTAAAGAGGGCGCTGTTTACATTTGGCAAGATGGCGGAAGAAGGGGCAGCAGCAACTTTGGCGGCAACGGACCTGTCTTCCAGATCAAGATCAGGGTAGGCTTCACCTAGTTTATGTGCTGCCAATATATTTCACGTCGCTAATTTATTTTGCATCAGGCAAGTCTAAATAGCTGAAGTGTCGAGTTTGTGTAATGGAAGGAAATTGGAGATTGTTACAGAAATTACCAGGACCCGTAGGCCTTGCAGGGGTCTTAGTACATGTAATTACCGTCAACATGCACACACTGTCAACAGTCAACACACGATAGTAACGTCAACACAGCGTGAGCTTCCCGAATGTACAAGTTCAGTTCTATTAGTAAATAGTAGGCTACATACATGTAGGCCTACACTACAGCTAGCCTACATTATTGACATGATTGAACAAGTTGAAGACACAAATGTAGCCTACATGGGGCCTACATCATGCGGTCATGCTATTTAGCATCAACCATCGTCAACACATACAACTAGCATCAACGAAATCAACAAAGTGTCAACAACTCGAAAGTAGGCCTACCCTCTAAAGATTTAAAAGTGGTTTTATCATAATTTAGAGACGCTAAGACCTGAAACTGTATGAGAGAAACATCGAATTTGCTTCCAGATTCATGCAGAAAAACGAAACTTTTTTGCGATGTATGGAGGCCGTCACCTTTCTTTACTCTGCTGTCCACATGAAAAACAAGATGGCGGCTGGTGGGGCTGCACGAGCAGGCCCTAATTTGTCGCTCAAATTTCCACTCTCAAATATCATTTTCGGTAACGCGATACATTGAATATGATATGTAGGAGCCTTACTAATATTGTAAATATAAAATATTTGCATAAAAATGCTTGAATATTTTGTTGCCGCTCGTTGACGCTAAATAGCATGACCCTTTACATGTACACTGTACATCATATTTCATTTCATTTATTTCAGTGTATAAAGTAATGCGGGGACCGCTAACCAGACTATATAAATGTACTCACTGGTACCCACACTAGTTTCACATTAGCGTTTGTGCAAATAATGAAAGGGAGGGGACAGTGCATTTGCAAATGATATCGTTTATGTACATTAACTGTACAGTTTTACAGTAAGCCCATCATCTTCTGAAATAGTTCAGCTTGATTCTTTGGATTAATTCCTTAACCCTAACCCTACATAATACTGCAAATTACTACTTGTTGTAAAAATGTAGTACTGAGTGCTGCCCCTGGTAAGAGGACATGACCTTATTGTTCTCAGAAGCCATAAAATACAATAGAAAAGACAATGTACCATACAGTGCTCATGCACTATGAATGCATGGCTTTATTGTTCTCGGTATAAGTAACAATGGAAGTAACCTAGCCAGAAGTAGTAATCTGTAGCGCTAGGTCCTTCAGGCTCAGACTACTACTTAGTATTTTGTAGTGCTGTGTAGTGTAAGCCAAACAATATGCTTGGCGGTTAGGGTTAAGACAGAGGTACTGTATGTGCCCTCGGGCAAAGTGCCCTCGACTTCGCCTCGGGGCACTATGCGTCCCTCGGGTGTTCACAACATCATATCCCACACCACAGCGGTCAACAATTGTCAACTGGGGAGGTTCGATGTACATGCAGGCCTACCTTCTAACATCTACATGTAGTTAATTCAAACCAAAATTTGATGGAAATAGAACTTTTCTTACCTACATGTACACTATTGTGACCATGGAAGATTAACAATAGTTACTGAATTGACAGGTTGTTGTCAGCAGTATGACGGGTTGACCAAGTAGGCCTATAGCACTACTCCTGTCTTTCTTTTCCTTCCCATATCTCCCTCAAATGAAAGTCCCGCACTGTAATTAGTCATTATTGGCACAGAGATGCAATTCAACCAACTGCAGCATGGCTCTTATTTGAGGATGAGAGGGACAGAAAATGGGCAAGAGTTTGACAATAAAATGTTTTGTAATCGCCAATTACAAAGCGGCTCCTTTTTTCCATTTTTTCTTTTCTGCTAACTATGCTATTATTGGTCAAGCTGTCTTACTGCTGACAACAAGGACTTTCAATTTAGTTGTATGTATGTAGCACTGCTGTCTGTCTTCTGTGGGTAGATGCCTCTTTGCCTCCCTTACTCACAAGTCATGGGGTGAATGTTGTTTCCTCATGCAGGTCTTAACCACTTCGGACCGGGGCATTTTTCAACGTTGAGGATGCTGGGCCGGCATGACTATCATTTTTTCCGTTTTCAAAATCCTTCAACAATTCATCATTCCATTTAACAGTCGTTTATAGCCGCACGGAGTAATCTTCAGGCACTACTCTAAGTTGACAGGTGACCTTCATTGACGCCCGAATACTTCAGCCAGGCCTGCAGCCTTGTAAACAGAGCCCAGATTGTGCGGTGTTATACAACTGTCTTTTGTTCACGAACCTGGCTCAGTGCACTGCTGACCTCTTTTCAATAGGGGCCAGATTAGCATTCAGCGGTGCTGTGTGGCTCATCGCTGCGATGGTGGAGAGCTTTTGTCCCCGGTGGTAATCCGCTTGCTCTAAATACCCCAAACCCTGTTATACGGTTTCAAAATAACGCTGGATTATCACCACTTTTGAGAGTGAAAAATGCCGGTCATGCCCAGCAGCCTGGTCTTTTGTTCGGAGTATGGTCTTTTGTTACAGGGCCCTATTTCCTTTGTCCAAGTTCGGAGACCCCGGCCACACATATAAACCATACGGCTCCGATTTCGGAGTCCCCGGCTGGTAGTGGTTAATGTTCGGTAGGAACCGCCTTTCACTATTTATTTTCTTTCTTCTATCTAGTTTAATGTTCTTTTCATAAATTTGTACTTAATTGTATTGCGTCCCGAACATCATTTTGGCAGTTTTTGGCAAGTTACAAATGTCCATTAATAATACGGCTATTGCTTGTGGGCGAGTATTGGTAGACCCATACATGTACGTGTAACTACCAATGGCCCCTTAGATGATGGCAGTCAATGTATTCAGCTTGTGAGCCCTTCAGATCCAACCAATAGGCCTTGCTTAATATTTATGCAAATTTTATGCGCTGGAACTGAAAACGAGGCTGTAGGGGACTCTGCTGATTGTTAAGATAAACGGAGACGAGGGGCCACTATACAAGGCAGATTTGACTTTGAAATGACTTTTTTGGCACTTAATGTGAGATGTTCGTATAAAAAAATCGTAATCACTGGCCCTACTTTTACACTCTACACGTTATTGCACTTCAGTGCAGTTTGATTGATCCAGTGTTTTCCTTCCTCCATGACTGATCGCACTCAGCATAATGAAATAACATCTGTAATTCTGTAAAGCTCGATGGTGGTGACACCCAGCCATTTACTGTAGTCCTAGACACGAGTGGTGCATGCATGCAACGTCAACAAGAAGTCCCAGATAAAATCCTGTTAAAAAATTGCATACTCTTCAGATTATGAATGTAGGCTTCTGGAAAATACTTGAAGCTTTTACCAAGCTGTTGCTCTCCACTGCTTTTATCCTCCAACAACCCGAACATTATCTCAGGAACTCAGAAAAGATCCCTTCCATTTACAGCTATCATGACAAACGAGTCCCCTACAGCCTCGTTTTCAGTTGCCCTGACTAAAAATTGCATAAATATTAAGGAAGGCCTGTATTTGACAATAAACTGTATTTCCAGTTTTCAGGAGCTATTCTGACATGCACATGTGACAGTCACATGACTGATACAACACATTATTTGCACTGCAGAGATGGGTACATGTATAATACCCATAACATCATTGAACATGCATCATATAGTCACATCAATCTGCCCTAGCAATCTCTGGTGCTACACACACGAATTGGAAGTGAACAGCTGGACACTGTGTTGCCCTGTGCAGTGTGCAATCACATGAATACACAGAAGGGTTATGTCCTCAGTCCTTACTTCTGATCAAATTGAGAGTTCATTGAGATCATTCAAGTTGAAATTGGGTCATGAAGTAAAAACTATGAAAATTTGGACTGGAATCCCGCCACAATCATCTGTCAGGTGTACTGTGTAGATACAGTAGACAGCAGTGACAGAAAATGAATAGGTTAGGTTTGCGGTTGCACCATGTAGAAAATATGTCTTATATGAGTTTGTGGTTCTGAGAAGAATCGATGGTGAACACTTGATGTTCTGAACAGTATGCTGTGTTCGTCTTCAGGACTCACCCTCCTCAAGACGACCAGAGCATACACTCATATAAGAGATATTTTTCTACATGGTGCAACCGCAAGCCTAACCTATTCAGTGCTTCCACCATGCATAGCTTCAAGTCTTATCCAGTGACAGAAAAGTTACAAACTTCATAAATCAATATCTTCTGCTGTACCGTACATGTACATGTATGTCCTTGCAGTTGTTAATGTTCCACACACATTGCGTGCAATGTGTACCAAAGGCGCCTGCAACAATGGCCTGGCACACCAAGATTTACACGGCTTGTGCTAGCATTTATATGTACATGGGCATGTGCATGCATGTATGTGCATAAGCTCAGAAGCAGTACAGAGCCATCTTGTACTCAGAGTGCTTGCATTGTTTTAACGTTGATGTTTTGGGTAAATTCTGCTGGATTGCTCAACCGTAATGGAAAACAAATTGTAACACAAGCAGGAACAGTTGACTGCAGTGTACATGTGCGTGTACGTCTTGCGTGTATGAAAGTTGAAATTCAAGTAGTAGTTGGATTTTTTTTCTTTTTTATTTTGTAGCTCATCCTCAGGATCCAGTGAGAGTGATGTTTCTCCAATCTGTAAGATTAGCCCTCTTGTTGTGCCTGTCTCAAGTTCCACCAGGCCCTTGACACCCAAGAAGCGCCATCGGGCCGAGATGGAGGAGGAGGCCAGGAGACAGGAAGCTCTCTTGGCAGCAGAGAGGGCTAAAGCAGAGAGTGAAACCAAGACATTAACTTCAAGTGACACAACTGAAGAAGAACAGGATCTCGATGAGAAAAGGATACCTGAGTTGGAGGCAAACGTCCCCGCCGAAGCTGAATCCACATCGCCATCCACTCCCTCAGCAGAGGCAGAAACTGCTGCTGAGGTCAAAGTGGCACCAACAGAGACAGACCATAAAAGGCAGCCCGTGAAAAAACGAAAAGCAGGAGAGGACAGTGACGGTCCTGACTCTGTAGTGAACACCCCCGTTAAGAGGCGGGCTGCGCCCAAGAAGACCCAGGTTGCCAAATCACCAGCAGCACCGAAGTCACCAAAGACCACCCCAAGGACACCTCCACCGCAGGCTGTAGTCACTGCGACTGGGGACGAGCCACTCGTACCAGAGGGATGGAGGCGTGTTGTTACTCAGAGAATGCAAGGGGGGACGGCTGGAAGGTTTGATGTTTACATTTGGAGGTAAAGATGAGAAGAATATTTTTTTCTCTGGAAAAAAATACCCAGTAGCAAAACAGCTAGTCACAAGCAATACACGCACATGTACAAATAGCCTGACATTGTGACTACCACTTATGACTGGACATGCTAAGGGCAGTTTTTGTGTATTATTCCAATATGCAGGCCCATCAAGACCATTGCTAGGCTATTTAATTAATCTTTGTCTGGTGTAATTTATCTTTTTACTCATGCGTTCCATTTTATTATGCCTTACACAACAATTTTGGGCACTTTTGTTGAAAGTTACATACATGTACCTCAACTCACAGACCATTCCATTGTATTCTTGTGGGGTATTTCTTTTGTTTCTGTATACTAAAGAATTAGTGTGTGAGGTGCAGTTTCCAAATGGCTGCTGTTCAACCAGACTGTCTTTCCTGGGTTGATATTTCAACCAAAAGTTTTTTCCCTGTGCCTTTTAACAAGCATCAGAACTCACACTTTGAAGTTTAATAATTTCCTGCAATTATTACTTTAACTTTACAGCTACCTTAAAACGGCTCAAAATTGCAAAAAATTGTAACTTGTGCCGTGCAAAAGTTGGCATTTGAAACGACTTGCGCAACAAAATGTAACTTGCCCTAATTTTGTAATTCAGTATATCATATTGGATGACAGCCGCTCAGTTCTTAAGAAAGAGTGCAGACTTTTCTGCTATGGTGGTGAACATTCATGATGATGAAAATCATGCACAAAATATCCCACCATTCGGTCAGTTAAAACTCACTGCAAAACGGTGTCAAGGTGTGTATACGCGAGTGAAAAAACAACGCCCCACACGCAGTGCATGATTACGATAGTTTCAGTTACATTCAACGACTGACTTGTATATTAGCATTGTTCAGCACAGAGGGAAAGAGGTTACACATAGCCCAGCAGTATGTCTGGTCCCTGACGCATGACCCATGCAATGATGCCCATAGAAATCTGCATCGTACTATGTACCTGTACATTAACATCATGCAGATTTTATGGCGTTCTGATCTGCTGATGGCTAGAACACCAAAGACGAACAGAAAAGCTACAGTGAAACATTTCTGTTAAACTTATTGTTTGTTTTATTCAAATCAGACTGGTTGCCATTATGAAATATTTAAGAGTAGTGAACAATATGGGTACTTTTCCAACTTGCGCACAAAGCAAGCTTGAGTTGAGGATAATTTGGATTCAGTTAGATTTCACTTGCATTGTGCAAGCACTTCAATGGCAGTAACCTTATACAAGTACAGTAAATTGCTAGAACATTAAAATTGTGTTGCCTTAATGTTTATGAAGCTACAGCTAAGTGTATCTTGTTTATTTGCACCCAGCCCAACAGGAAAAAAATTCCGGTCACGGCCTCAACTTCATGCTTATCTGGAAGAGACAGGCTCTTCCCTGTCTATTGATGACTTCAGCTTCAAGCACACAGGTTCCTCCGCCACCCCAGCCAGATTCAGAAAACTGACGACGCCCGTCAAGCTGGAGAAGAAGAAGAAGAAGACCACCCCAAAGAAGAAAACAGTGGGAAAGTCAAAGGTGCAAAAGGTAACGCCGAAGAGGGGACGACCGAGGAAGAACAGCGCAGGTGGGACAAAGTCCCCGGGGAAGCAAGCGGTCAGCAAGGCCAAGAAGGGGAAGCAGCAGCGTAAAGTCATGAAGCCCCCACCGGACACCGGCTCAAAGAAGGCCAGTCGGGCCCAGCAGCTGCAGAAGCTCCTGGTCAAAATCAACTTCCAGAAGCCGGGTGACATCCGGGAGATGTCCGAGGACGAGTCCTCAGAGGAAGACTCTGAGGATGACTTTGATCCTGGCACAACCGAGGAGGCGGGCCCAGATGTGAGTGATGTCTCGTCGACCCCGAGTCCGCCAAGTTCAAAGAAGGGCCGGAGGCACTCCTCACCCATTGTTTGATAGTTTTGCTTGTATAAAAGGTACATTTAATCAGTTGGCTACATGGCCCATGGCAACCTTAGAATTCTGTCAGGAATTCTATAGGTTATCATCAGAGGGAGCGATAGTTGTACAATAACCAAGTGTACATCTTTGTCTTTGATAGATCGAAAAAACAGGTCTTCAAATTCTTCCTGCACTTACAGATGAACCTGACAATTAGCTCTGTCTCTTAAACATGCATCACCTTCAGTGGCAGATCCTCATGTAGGTTTATTGAAATGCAAAAATACAAAGGGAGAGAGGGGGCCCATGGCCCTCCGTGTTCCAATGTACAGTATTTCAAGGAACTCAGGTCCACCTTTGATCGTATAATGGTTGCAGAGGCACATAGAAGTATGAGATCTGAAATACCTGTATGCTAGCTGGCATGCTGTGGTGTGCCCCAAGCCAACATTTGGAACAAATACATGTAGTTTTCTGGACAGAAAAAAATGTAATGCAAAGCTTGGTAACATTTGAAACATTTATTGCAAAATTTACCACTGTGTTTTTATTTTTTTATTATTATTATTTTTTGAGGGGGTAAGAGGAAGTTATTTGTAACATTGGTCCTTTTGTATCCGTTCAAATCAGTGTCTTTGCAGTGATGGAATACAATATCAAATGGAATTCACATTTGTCTATTTTAAGAATCGACCAACTCAATTTACCCCCCCTAGATATCTAACCATTTGCCAGATGTTGGAAAGATTCAACGGTATAATATGGAAGTTTAGGAAACTTTTTTAGAGGTTAACTGAAGATGATTAAGTAGCTGTGATATAAACCAACAAATATCAAGCGCCCCCCCCAAAAAAAAATTGGTTTTCACCAAGGCAGAATGACATGCGAAAAAAAACCCAACTGAAAACACTGATTGGTTCAATTTTTCAGCAAACCAATGTTCAGTGTATATAAACAAAGCTATTCCCAGATTTATGTATAAAACTATCTAGTGTAAATACCGGTAGATGGTGACATTTTTTTAAAATTTGGTACTTCGGATTTACTTTTCCCCCAATATCCATCTTTACAGTATGTTGAGTTTTGGTATTCTGTGTGAAAGGGGACATCTGTCAGTCCGTTTCCTAGTTTAGTTTTTTTTTTTGCAATCTGTAAATGAACTGTCTCTTTTTTAAATGAAATAGAAAGAATAGTAACAATGTTGTTGCTTTCGCTATAATTAAAAACGTTTCTTTGATAAGGAATTATAAGGTATAATAGATTTGATTATGGACTGACAAATTTCCTTTTCCATGTAAGTGCCGTTTTGAAAACAAAAACCATAAAATACATTAACGTGGAGCACCACAGTGCATTGGCTGTAATTTCAGACCAATGAGGCAGTTCTATATTCCAACAGCGCTCGCCCAAAATGTGTGGTCATTTGGGAACGGACATACGCGTGCGCGAGGTCTGCCCCAGAGCTGTATATAGACCAAACCGGTGACATGAATCAGGAATCATTACTGCGGTGTCTCCACGCGCATGAACAAAAGAGATGCACACTAAATGCTTCCTCATCAGCCAATTGGTGCCTGCAGCTGCACTGCTAACCAAAATCACGCGCTTAGGAATGCGCGCCTGAGTGACAGGAACACCGCATGGCCTCAGCAAATCGGTCTACCTAGGTATGTGGAGAGTAGCGCCAACTTCTGACCTAGGAACCAAAATGGCTGTTCATTAGATGTGCAGTGCAGCATGCAGCTGTTTTGTGTTAATTACCCATGTGCACTGACGCATGATCCACCATTTTGGTTCCAACAAGCAAGACACTCATCTCGGAACTCGCTCTATAAACAGCTTTGGTCTGCCTTATCAGCACGGCCATAAGCCAACTCGCGCATGCTTGATTTGTTCGAGCATGGAGCTCTTCCACAACCTTGCGTTTTTGAAACTCCAAACTGTTTTCGTTGGAGACAGCAGCGGTTAAAACCATGTCTGATGAGCAGAAAGGCATTACTGAGTGCCACAATGTGTGGACTGTCACTGAAGTTTAGCAAGGGTTCAAAGGAGAATTGTGTTCCACTGTCTGCCGAGTTCAAAATATAGGATTGGACGGTAGTCGGTGATGTCGTGCGTCAAAGTTATTAGGGGCCCAAAAGTTACCCATTTTTTTTTGTAAGGGCAAGAATGAGGCCTCTTTAAATGCATGAATGAATTTTTTTTTAATTTTCAGTTTGCCTCCCATGCCCAATACCTGAATACGCCACTGGGGGTCCAACCACGCAGAGGAACAGGAGCAAACATGTTTGGGTTTGTTTTACTGGCGTCCCAGGACTACCCAGAGCTGTGTCATATTGTACTGTGTATTGGCCATTCTCAACTGTGTATAATCCACAAACAGTTCATGTTAGGCGGTGGGAAATCTTACAAGTAAAGCACACCACAAAAAGACATTCGCCTTTTTTTATGGGACCCTGTATTGTAATTCTTAGAATCCCTCAGAATATAAATCAAGCGGGGTTGAACCAGCTTTTCCTTCTGCACATTTTGACATGTCAGTCGGACAGGTGGCACCAGCATCAATCAGACTGGTCATCTTAATGCAAAAAGGACAGAGATTCCATTGTGTTTTGTTATATGATGGTATTAATCTGCACCCGTCCTAAACCTCACCTTAACCCTTGTATGTGTGGGTGTTCATTTCATCTGGCTATGGAATGTATTTTCTTCGTACATTATTAATATTTTAAATTTAAGATGTGCTCGTGTAAACGGAAGCAGTCCTGCAGCGAAAGGGCTGTGTTCGAAACAAACGGAACTGAAATTGAATGCTGCATGCCTAGGGGCTTTGAAAAATTAGACTGGGAAAGCCGCAGAGAAGAAATCTGTATAGTATAGGTACGCATAGCGTATAAGGCTGTTGGACTTCATTATTTTGTACAACGTGTCGTAGCGTGGACTCTGTATTCTGTCATTTATTATTTTAAGTTAGCTATTTTAAGTGTGGTCAATGACTTTTATCCTTAAGCCTGTTGATTCAGTTTATTGTGAATTTCAGTTTGATTTGGTTGCTTTGTCGTTTTATTTTTGATTTTAGGGAGGGGTTTGCTTTGGGTTTTTGTTTCGTCTTTGTTAGTTTGAAATTGTTGAAAACTCAAGCCGTTCTTCGTTGGGAACTAACAACCGAATACCATAACACCAGGTTTGCTTGAATGCGTTTTGGGTGAATTTTGGTCTTGTGACAGAATGATGCGCCTGTAAACAGAAGTTTCATTTATACATTCAACTCGAGGAGAAACACATTTTCAGCCCTGCTCATCAAAGAAAGAAGGTTCATGTTTATTACCAAATTATAACATTTTAAATGTGTATTTTAGATGAATTTTTTCATTGTACATTTCATGCAATACGTTCACGTGTAAGTGATTTTGTACATTAATTTGACTCGGACTTACTGTATTTCATTTAATTAGGGAATGAGCGAAATAAAATCGGAATACATAGCATCGAATAGTGGACTCATTTACATGTACATGTATTCACACAGTAACTGTACTTATATCTGCTATCTATCTTTCAAAAAAGGAGTGAAACAAAATAACAAGTGCGCAATACTTCATCATGATGATACGTCGAAAAGAGTAAAAGTCCATACAGATTTCCCTAGTCCCTAACTGCTTACAGGACACCAGAATAGTCACATTTCTCAGTTGATAAAAACCGTTTCAGTACTAGTACATGTGTAACTCCATCAGTGGAACTCCCGCGCGCGTGACGTGGGCACGCTTAATGAATTAAGGTACACTCCAAACCCAAGAGCAACTCATGATGCCTTATAACGTCAGCGCTTTAGAAAAACAGTTGCCCATCCCAGCGACCTTTAAAGTCGGGGGGGGGGGTATGCAGAATAACAGCCAAAATTGGCCTGCTGTATATCTCGTTGCAGAGTAAAAAGACCAGCCATGATAAAACGAACCGGTTGCAGGCGGGTTTTTTTTTCAGGAAGGCATAGGCATGACTATGCACCGATTAAGGTCACATCGTTTCAAAGAATGCACCCCAATAGTCCCAGAGGACGGCCAGATTTTGGGAGATAAAAGGGAACGGCCTGTAATGGATTTGAATATCGAATCTACGATGGATATCCACAGGGACCTATGCTGATAGTTCCTTTCTGAATGATTCCCTGACATAAAAGTTTTGCATTTTTGTGTGCTAAGTAAGCCCCCGTGTTAACCTCGTGAAATTTGAACTTAAGAAGCGTTAGGGAAGCTCCAATGTGGTGCTGTTTTTTGGTTTCCTTCCCGTTATAGCGTTCATGTAGCTTCACAAAAGGTGGCAGGTTTTACTTTTAAGTAACTGGTTTTCGGGTCGGTAATAAGGCATTTGCTTTCGAGCCGACGCTGAGTTCAGGCTCATTGAGGCATCAGCAGTCGGATGCAGGGCAGATTTCTCACTGGTGGCCGCTGCGAGCAAACTGGCCGAGAATTCAAGAAAGGCTACTCTTCCATCCAGTAGTGTTACAACGGTAGTGTTGCATTTACCTGACATTATTATGGAACTGATCTTAGCATAGGTGTTGTATTTCATCAAGTGTTTCCCGTTCTGGGCGTCCCACACTTGAATATAGTTATCATCCTCTGCACTTGACACTAGAAATCGGCCATCAGGACTGAATATCACCTTTGAGACATCAGATTCATGCGCATGTTTCATGGACTGCTTCAAGGACTGAAATTGGATGTCCCAGATAATGACTTCCCCGCCGTTAGCCCCAGATGCTGCAAGGATTCCATCTGGAGAGAATGCTACTGATTTGACGAATTTCGAATGTCCTTCCAGAGTCGTGACATGTGAGAAGGACGCGAGGTTCCACAAGTGGACATTATGGTCGCCGCAACCAGCGAGAAGTCTTTGTTCGTCAGGTGAGACGGCAACAGATAAAACCTGATCGACATGACGAAGCTCACCAATCACTCGCCCATGTTTGCTCTCGATGAGTTGTAGTATCCTGGTCTTTCCCGAGGGGTCAAACATGCCAGACACATACTGGTTGACGAACACGCCACGCCTTAGCATGTGAAAGGAATAGGATCTCAACTGGATGATCTGAAGCGTCTGCCCCGACTCGAGATAAAAGAAGCGGATTTCAAACTGCGGCTGACCTAGCCCTGCTATGAGCCGGCGGCCTTCGGGGCTGATCACACAATGAGTTGGTATCATCCATCGATCTTTGAATGTGTTCTTGATTGCAAAGTCAGGTAAGCTGAGGACATACCATCCCTTGCTACATCCGACCATGAAGGTGTCATCCCTACTGATGGCCACAGCATGGCAAGCTCCGTCCATCGGGTCCTTGATGGACTTGATCATCTTCCCACTCCGTACATCCCACAGTTTGATCGTTTTATCACTTCCCGTTGTGATAACTTTGTCGTCAGAATTTAAGGTCAGTGCTTCATATGGGTAACCGTCGTGTTTGCTGATCGGCAGTCCTGGTTCGTCACTCGAGTTGGATGTTTTGAGATTAGCAACGTCCCAGATGCGGACGTTCTTGTCCTCTGATCCTGTGAGAATCTTGGAACCATCCGGTGTCACAGCAACAATCGACACGTTTTGGATGTGCGGAAGTTTAGCTTTCACTTCCAGTGTTTCCAGATTCAACACTACGGCTTCAGATGTTTTCAATGCAGCAACCACGTACCTAGCAAGAGAGCGAATCGAAGAAAAAAATATCAGCATCCGCCTCGAACAGAAGACCACCCTTACCAGGAAACGGAGAAAATACGGGATCCCTTTTTTTTTTAAATTAAGTTCACACACGCGCATTGACGTAGTACGCCTAAATTGGGGGGTCCAAGGGTTTACATTTTTTTAAGGGAACACTTCAGGAAAATAAACCGCAGCTTCATTTTAACGGAAACCATGCATAGATTGCAAATGGGGGGGAGGCGGAAGCACTCCCCCGTAGTGGCGCCACTTTCTGGACCGCGTTCGTGTTGTGTGCGTAATTACAGTCTGCAGAATGGCAGTGCATTTTGCAAAATTATCCACCGAAAGAGGGCGGTCACACATGCAGAATCTGAATTTTTCTTTGGTAAAGTGTGCGTCACGTCATTCCATAATGCAAATGCATGTACATGTATGAGGGCGGTGGAAGAAACGAAAAATTCGGCCAGAATCTGGACTAGCCAAGACCATACATTCCGTCATAATTATTGGTTGCGCGTTCTGAACACGCCCTGAGCCAAGTGCTCATAAGACTACGCGCTAATGTGGCGGAGTCCAATAGCGGAGTAACAGGACAGCAATTTTAAAGTAAAAGCGCGCCCTCTCTTATTCTCGCTCAGAGCGGACAACCACGCTGCGCGAAAGAAATGTCAGAAGATTGAAA
Source organism: Acanthaster planci (assembly GCF_054643075.1). Lineage (NCBI taxonomy): Eukaryota > Metazoa > Echinodermata > Asteroidea > Valvatida > Acanthasteridae > Acanthaster > Acanthaster planci. Next base: position 13,764,692 of record NC_141780.1, on the reverse strand, counting down.
AACATTTTCTTTGCGATTGTAAGACTGACAATTTCCGAATGTGAATCAACATGTTTATGTGTTGATGCTGAACGTACTCGTCCAAATAAAAGATAACGGGGCATACGTACATTTCATTTGGTGTTACGGCCATGCTAGTAATGTCTCCATCTCTCTCAAAGCAGTCCTGTCGCTTGAGAAGTGTTCTCTCTGTATTTTTTCCGGTTCCGTACATTCTTACCATACCGCAGACGTGTCCAGATATGACACGAGTGTTGTCCCCGGTAATGTACATGGTTTCTACCGTGGAGCTCGATTTGGGGTCTCTAGTGTCTCCAAGATACTTGCAGTCAGGGAAGCTGTGCAGTGAAATTTCACAGCCATGCACGGCGAGAAGTCGTTTGTCTTCAGATAGTGCCACCTTCCGGATGGAAAACCCGTTTGCGTCATCCATTTCACGAATCGTTTCACCCTTTAGTATGTCCCAAAGAACGAGAGTGCGATCATGAGAAAATGTTATCGCTACTTGTCGGCAATCGATCTCCGTTGTCAGGACCCCCATAATGTCGTCTAAAATAATTCAGAAAACAAAACACAAGAATATTGCCATATGAGTAAGCGTCATGAGTTTTTGATGAGTGTTGTTCACAGTTAGAGGAGGGGAGTAACATTAAAATTGTTTGAAAAGTTTACTTAAACTGAAGGCCAACTTTTTCTAAAGTGAAGTTTGAAACTCACCTGTGTGGTGGTTCAGCCAGTGCATGACTTGTCCTGACTCTAAGTTCCAAAAGATTACAACGTGCCTTCTTTCATTTTTATATTCCTCCTCATCCCAATCCTCTTTTGGCATCAACTCCTTCCTCTTTGCATCCTTGTGTTTTTGCTTTGAGTCAGTAATGATCTCGTCTTCCTCGTTGTCTGTATCATTACTTGCCTCGTCATAGCTAACCTGTGTTTGTAGGCCGGTGACAGCGTACTTCCCGTCCAAACTAATTGCCAGATTCGATTTGCTTTTCCCAGTGTGCCCTTTTAGTCGGTGAATCAGATCTCCTGTTTCCATATTCCAGACACATATTTTGCCTGACTTCATGTACTCCCCATTGTGGGTGTACGTCACGCAACTCTGGTCGTCTGGTGTAATTTCGATGCCATAGACAGCTTCCCTATGACCAGTCAGTACGTGCACCAATGTGCCATTTTCTATCTGCCAGATGCGAGCCGTGTTATCCTTCGAGCCGGTTACAACCAACCGTGAATCACTTGTGATTGCTAAGGAAACGACTTCCTCAGTGTGGCCCTCAAGTGACGTCAGCATCATACCACCAGGCGGTTGAAGACAAGTGCTCAATGGCAGGAGTGGGTGAGATAGACTCCCTGCAATTTTAGCTTGCGCGAGAAGGGATTCCATTCTTGGGAATTTAGAAGCAGCATCCATCAGTCTTCCGATCAATTCTGGCGCTAACTGGTCAGGATTATTTGAAATGACGGACGACGACAGCCGAAGGGCTCCAAAAAGTGTGCTGATTTCTGCATCATCTATCTTCTCTTCTGCTTTTTGGAAATCTGCCAAGGCATCTTGCATTGACAGGGCCTTTACTTTGCTGAGCAAAAAATCAAAGTTCAGAAGTGCAGAAATCTTCAGTGTATTCCACTCTTCCATTTCTATCAGATGAAACGGTAGCTGGGTCAGTTTTCGGAGGTTGAAGGTCACAGTACCTGCACTTGCGTGTAAAGCTCCAGAGAAAGTCAAGGGCTGATCTGAAACTTTGCGATCTTCTTCTGCCTCTGCTGGAATTCCAAAGCGCTCGACCTGCAGAGCAGAATATCGGCAGGGTTTTTTCCGACCACCTGACCAGGTGCCGTCAAAATATTCAGCGCAAGTCTTGTGGAGCTTTTTCTTTAGGCTATCGTCGTTGAGGTACCTCTGACGTGCTGTCTCGATAAATTGGCGATGATACCAGTACATCACTGTCACACCATCTGCATTTCTGTCCACGAGGTAAGAACTTAGGTCGTTCCGGACTCTTGTCCACAAGGATGGCGGGATTCGACGAACAGGCGGCATCCAGTATTGGTAGACATCATTTAGGACGTCATCGTCTAGGGATAAGAGATCTTCTAGCTCTGTCTCTGTAAGACCAGTGGGCGATAAGGTAATGTATGCGAGGGCTCTCGACACAAGCATTTGGCCGTGGTACTCTTCAAGTTTTCCGAATATGAGATTGATCATGTCTTGAATACCTGGTTTGAGAATACATCTGTCGAGGGGATGGTAAGAGTGCCATTGTGTGGCCTGGTCGAAGACAAGTTTTAGGAACAAAGGGAGACTGCAGACAGCTACCGCCTCATCAATCAACTCGAACTGAGAGTTCGTGACACTTTTTTTGGCAGTTGCAAGCCAGGACCTCAAGATGTACCTGCTTTCTTCTTTAGAGAAAGGAAACAATTGTACGTATGTTGAGGTATCAGGGAGTCTCTCCTTAGCTTTTTCCAGGATGCCGTGTTCCTTTGGAAGCGTGGAAACCACAAGAGCGGTGTACGCTGGCAATGCCTTTGGAAGCCAAACCAAACGATGAGCACCGTGTTCACTTGATAATTGATCAAGTGAGTCCAGAAAAATGACAAGAGGCTTTTCCGCTGTAGCAAATTTCATGATTTTACTAAAGGCTGCCACCAATTTGTTGTACTCAGTAGGAAGTTGGAAACCCTTCTTGTCGTAGGCCAGCAAGATCTGTTTGCACAGCATTGTCAGAACTCGTTGAATTGAAGAAGTATTTGGGCTTGTTCCAAGGAATCGTAGCACCATAACAGTGCCGGTGCCACAAAGCCATGACTGCTTAACAAGTGCTGCACATTTTGCCATAATGGAGGTCTTTCCACTTCCCGACTCACCATATAACACCATTGGAATACCATCTTTTCCACCGTCACCCTTTGCTCGTTGTATAACGTAGTCTCGCACATTTTTAATAATGTCATCCCTGCCCTGGAATCCAACGCATTTGGTTAGACAGAAAGACAAGTGCTGCAGAATCTCCTGATGTAAGGGATCTTCCAGACTGGCAAGCTTCTCCTTTGAGATACCGATCTCGACCATGTTTACCATCTTGGTATAGAAAGTATCCAAGAAGCTTTTGATATACTCACGATGCTTCTCATTCTTGACATTAACCCCGTCCTTCGTCCAGTCTCCCAGATCGGTCGCAATTATATTGGATGGGGGAAGTACTTGGGTGACTTTGTCACGCAGATCGGAGAGCAATTCCCTTGCCTCGATGTCTACCTTTCCGTCCTGAAGGTCGAGGAACTTTGAGGCTTCTCTCGCCTCATATTTGCTTTCCAAGTCGACGAACTTTCGGATGAAACACAAACACTGCTCCTTTCCGTCGGACGGCGTATCCACAAGGCCATGATTAACTTCGTCGTGGGTTACTATTGGGTAAAAATAAACCATAAAATACTTAACATAAAGAGGGCCACACTACTTATTACAATAAAACAGACCAGTGCATGGCACAGCCCCGGGAGGAGGACTTGCCCTCCATTTGGAGGTCAGTAACTCCTGGTTGCCCCTTCTCCCAATTGAATTAATAAAATAGATAAAGATTACTGGAATCTCCTGAACTCTCTTTTTAGGTTTGCGAACCTGAAATCTTGTAATTCTTTGCTTGGTCTGCCGTCAGCAGTCCCTGTTTTTCTGCCTCGTTAGCTGCAAAGCGCAGCTGCCCCTGGAGAAGTTCGAAGGTTTTCCACCACTCTGTCTTGTGCGCCCTCATTTTCTCTGGATCGTCCTGGCGATTGAAGTATGGCAGCCTGGAACTGATTGGCTGTAGGACGTACACAGGTGGTATGCAGTTGTCGTCACAGATAAACCACTCGTCGAGCGTTTCGATCGGCATTCCGTTGTCGGTCAAACATTGCCGTAGTATTTTGAATTCAACGCCTTGAACTTTTGCCGGGAAAGGTCGGTATCCATACTTTTGGCAGAGAAACGTCTGAAAATTGTACGGATTATAGTATTTAAGATTGGAGCTACATGTTGGAAAGTGGGCTTCAGCATTATTTTTAGCTGAAGTTAAATACATGTACAAAATGTCCCATGTACTCACTCGACACAATTTTATTAAAATATAGATAAAAGCTCATTTAAAGTGGCTGAGGCCATAATGCCATCGGAACCGTTTTTTTCCCATAAAAACGCCTTATGAAATGAAATATGTACATGAGCTAAAGTTACACGAAAGCTTTCATAAATGTTGGGGAGTCTTACTACAAAGTTTGGTCCCACTGAAAGGCGCTGGCAGGCAGCAATTTCCCTCATGCATAATTTTGACGTCATGTGGTCATCTGTCGCTTCGTCCCGTACTCCCCATCGCATGTCAATGACCTGGAACTCTAATCCATGGCGAGACTTGCAGTAATCCTTCAGACGAGGGTACGTCTCCCTCATCAGGGCGTTACGTTCTACAGATGTGTCTGTTAAAACCGGAATGATTTTTACTGAGGAAACGATTGTGGTTAAAATGTATAGACCCATATACCTATTGCGAAAAGCACTTTTTAGTTTGCGATGGTCTTGAGTAAATTGAGTTTGAGAAAATCTGGAAGCAACAAATTTTAACTTTTTAGCTCAGTCTTACTAGGGAATAGTACATGAGATATGGTTTAGCATAATTTGCAAGAGACAAACTATAACATCAGTTCTTACTGCCTCTAATTGCCGATGAGAACAGCTTAGAGTGAAAATATTTCACATTTTTGTGTGTTACGTACGCATTAAAAATACAACAGAATTTATTTATTTAGCACTTGCGTACCTCGAAGAAATCTTCCAGCCTTTTTTCAAGTAGATTCTCATGCTATTTTTTGGGTTTTTTTTTTTTAGTGTGTTAACATCTTTTTCTATGTTTAATGTGACTTCTTTATTTCGTCCTGTGACATTGATTTCTGCGTAAAACTTAAGGCTCCTTTAGTTACATTATGTGACTTTTGATTCAGTAACCAAGTTTTAAGACAAAGCAGATGCCCGTAGTCGCTCATTGATATCTGCCATGCACTTGTCAATTAAGCATGCTTGAAAAAGAAACTTGACTGTGAAAAAACACTTAAATCTATGAATTCAACAAGACATTCACATCGAAAGTTTTTTTAATCTGCAGTATTAAAGTTTAGTAACTCCTTCAATACCCTTGGCAAAATTAACACAGCGTTTACTTACATCGTACTAACGAGGCATACAAGGCCGCAATATATTTATTGCTCCAGATTCTGGGGAAGCGCCATGTACTTCCCAATGGGAAATGAATTTATTGCAGGTTTGGAATGGACACTAGTCTTCACGCCTTGTCGAAGCTTCCCCTGCTGAAATGTTGCACTTTACCTCTTCGAAAAAAGACAATTACCCGTATCCGCGATTGTAGCCTTTATTCAAGTCTGGTTACCCTACCATTTTTTATGGAATATTTAAAAAATATCGCCACCACGACAACGCACATTCCAAAAATCCCAAAAGTGCGCCCCTTATTAATTATACGGCTTCTGACTGGTTGTCAAAAGAGGGCGGGTAAAGTTGCTTGGTTCGCTCGTCACCCAGCGCCTGAACAGGGCGTTGGGAAGGGCTGATGGCTTTGCACTGCACATGATTGGCTACATTGGACGCGACCTGTGACCACGAGGTTATCACTTCCTGTTATCGAACGTTATTTAAGTTGTTTGGTTCACCAATGGCGATGCTTTGGCACGGGCAAAGTGTGGGCCATATGATAAAAACATACAAAAACGTACAATCACAGTGTGGTAATTTATTTTCTCACCAAGTATTACTGATCACGTGTCTTTTGGAGATGAATTCCAACCATTGGTTATTTTGATCAATTTTGGATCAACGAATAAAGTGTACTGAGAATTTTTCAGAAATGGGAAAGATAACAAAAAGTATCGAACTGATAACCACCGCTTATTTGTGTAACGCATTGAGCGAGATCACGCGGGTGGCAGATATCTATCCACAGTGCTCTACGTGTCGTTAGCTGTGACCCCCTTGTGACGTGTTTCCTTCACTAAAATCTGTGCCAGGCCGTCAGCCATTCCCAGCGCCCTGTCCGGGGGCTGGGCGACGAGCTAAGTTGCTTGTGTTGAGCATATACAATGAGACGTATACCAGACCGTGAAACAAACACGGTGATATACCGACGTGGAATAGAATTTCCATGACAACGAGTCTGTGCAGAGCAATTAGCAAAAACGATTAAGTGTACTAAATAATCATAGGGATTTCCCCCTTGAGTTTTTAAGCGTGTTTTTTTTGTACCTGTTAAACACTCCAAAGCAAAAAAAAATATTTAGATTTCTGATGTGTCCACTTCCTTTGTCAATTTTATAGTAGACGTAGGCTCGCCAGCCCAAACTTTAAATCACTGAACTCAGGGAGAGGGCATTTCTTTAAGATGCATGTTGATTTGAAGGAAATCAGTATACTGTAAACAAAAATTACTCATTTTGACTAATAAAAGTTAGTCCAGCTCTATGTCTAAAATGACCAATTTAAAGTAGTCAGACAGGCCAATGACCGACACTTTATTCGTCCAAGACTAGTCAAATTTGACCAAAGTCAGTGCACTGTTGACTAAATATTATTCCTGTCTTGATTTAGTAATCGAGACCCAACTATTAGTCATTTTGAGCCCAAAATGACTTACTTTGTTTACAGTGATATCACTATTATCAGGTTCCAGACTTAGTACAAGCATTTGCTTTTTAGCTGGAATCCTCATATCAATTCTGGTATTTTGATATTAAATTCATGTGAATATTTTATTCAACTGGGGGGGGGTACGAACTTCGAAGAAGGAGGGGCAGATGCCTGTGCCCATTAGTCACGCCACTGGTAACACCCTGTGTAAAGTAAATCGAATGATCGCCGACTTCGGGCAATCCATGATTTTCTGCTGCACTGATATTTGAAAGGAAATTGGAATTTGGAAGGGTTCCAACTTGTAGAAAAAGCCTACTTCAGTTGGCAAGGCAAAATTGCTTGTTATGGTTCCTTTTTAAGAGAAGCAACTCAACAGTCCTATGACTTCAACAGGAACAATATCGAAAGTTTAGTCACAAGATGCCATATTAAAAAGAGTATTCAAGGAACATTGAAAAGTGCAATACGTGTACTACAAGTAAAAGAGAAGGTCTAGATGTGCCACTTGAAAATCTCGCAGAAAAAAAGATGAGAAAAAAACTGTCAGACAAGACAAATCACAGTTTTAGAGTACCTGCAGCCTCTCTCCCGTTCGGCATGACTAATTTATTTTCCTTTCAGAAGCATAGTGCATTATGTGCAATAACAATTTGCCAAGTTGACCTGGCTGTCCCAAATCTCTCAAACTGAATGCATTAAACACCTTTCACCAATAATACGTCAAAACAAATGCAGGATGGCACGTTGGCCGTTGCCCTTGGGTGTCGCAAGGAGGGGTCTTTCTTTGTTTCCAAAGGACGGGGCAAAACAATAGTAACAAATTGGCAAAATATAAACATTTATTGGGTCAATTTCGAGGCATATTCAGGGAAATTTGAGATTTCCATTGCTTTTCTATTTCTTTTGTACTTCTTTCCTTTTCTGTTAGTTCTCGATCCCTCTCCCCATTTCGTAGGGTGTTGTGTATGGAGGGAGCACCCCGCTTCCCCTCCCCCTTGCGACGCTCATGTTATCGGCCTCGTCAAATAGGGGAAGCAGCGTCACTGCGTCATGTCTAATGTACAGGTTTTCGCATGCCTGACAGGAGTGAATCAAAATACAATATTTTACCTGTGAAGGTTGAACTGGTGAATATACGCACGACCTTGGAACGTTGCCTTGGTAACTCTCGACTTAAATCACCACATAGGACTGCAAGCTCTGCGTCTGTCCATTCGGTTCTTTCCTTGCTCAGCGCCATATTTTTAAATGCAAAACACCAAACATGTACTAGGAAATAAACGGAAATCACGTGACGACAGTATGTCAGGCACCTCAGCCCTATAGCACCTGGTCTGTAGTGAAGTTCGCATGCATATAAAGGTCAAATACTGCATGTTTCATTGTTGCCACTGCGGGCCAACGCGTTGTGACACAGGATCCGTCTCTATGGTGACGTTCCTGTCAACGAACACTTCTTCTATTGAATGATATCGACCCCTCACAGACATCCAGTGAATGCAAAAGCGTTTCATAGAGAACAGCGTCAAAAACCCTTTATGCATTTTAGTCACTGAGCGAATTATTTTTTTTTTCGGGAGTTGTCGACGCAGCGTGGTTTTTAGCGAGCGCACTACGCTGACTATAAAACTCCAAGAGTTCGTGCATTGTACCAGACTGCCAGAAGGTTGTACTATTGCTATGAAAGTGCTTGCTGCTTAGCTGTAGACAATACAGAGGACAACACTCTCGCTGATGCAGTGTGGTAGCATTGACTGTACCAAAGAGCATACGTTTACTTGTGTGGAGGTCTGCGGAGATTCCAAGCAATTTGGGTTGAAAAACACACTTCTAGAAAATTACAGGAAGAAACCAAATCAAGACAAACATAAAATTTCAGGGATATTACTCTCACCCACCCCCCAGAAGTACAGTGCCAAAAGGGTGTAAAGTGCTCAAATTTCAATTAAATGCGTATAATTAATTAACCATTATTAATCATATTTTATCCATTCAAAAAGTGATTATCTGTTGTCAAATTGTTTTCCCTCGGTGATTGATAGTGTATGGTTGTCAAGCCAGTGAACCAAGTTATTCCAACATTAACAGTCCATGGGTAAGTATTATCGTGACCCTCTCTTTTCTTCACCTTTGCCTTTAGTATGTCTGCATGATGCTGTGGGTAAAAGTCTTTTTCCCTTCATTTTTGTGCTGAAGGTTTTCTGTTCGTCGGTTCTATTTCGATTGAACCCTCCAACTGTGGCGCGACTGAGACACAAAACTCCCAGCTAACGTCGCATAGCCATTCGAGACCAAACAAAAGTTTTCGTTTTAATTACTCCCAATGCGCCTGTCAAAGTTAAGGAGCCGGGATGACTATCTAACCCTTCTATCTATTTCAAGTTTGCAAAGTTACTCAATTTTGACGGCAATACTCCGTTTCACAATCACAGGTTCATAGAACTTGACACGTTTTGCTTTCACGCGGCTGATTTGGGGTCCGAATTTCACGCGCCGCCAGCATCTGTTGTCGGAATTGAGGCTGTTTCCCTCCGGTCATTGGGGAATTCGGACTGATTGAGATACCAGTGACTGAGGCAGGTGCTGACTTCTTGCTGGTGGTTGATAATCGGATGCTGGTTGAGAATGTTAGGAAGGCTACTCTTCCATCCTGAAGTGTTATAATGGCAGTGTTACATTTAGCTGACATTATTATGGAACTAGTCTTGGCATAGGTATGATACTTCATCAAGTGTCTGCCGGTCTGGGTGTCCCACACTTGGATGTAATTGTCATCCTGACCACTTGACACCAAGAATCGGCCATCGGGACTGAATATCACAATTGAGACATCAGATTCATGCGCCCGTCTTAGGAAATGCTTCAGTGACTGTGACTGGACGTCCCAGATGATGATTTCACCGCCGTCGGCCCCAGTTGCTGTGAGGTTTCCATCGGGAGAGAATGCTGTTGTCTTGACGCGTCCTGTGTGTCCTTTCATGGAGGCTATTTTTGAGAATGTGGTGAGATTCCACAGGTCGACATCGTTGTCGTTGCTTCCAACGACGAGACTCTTTTCGTTTGGCGAGACAGCAATTGATAAGACCTGATCAGCATGTTTGAGCTCACCTATCACGCGCCCTTGGTCACTATCGATGAGCTCGAGTGTCTTGGTCTTTCCTAAGGAGTCGTACATTCCAATCGTGTACTGATTGATGAACACTCCATGTCTTAGCATGCGAAAAGCAGTAGATCTCAAATTAATGATCTGAAGCGTCTGCCCTGTTTCCAGATGGAGGAATCGGATTTCGAACTTGGGCTGTCCAAGCCCAGCGACTAGTCTTTTGTTATCTGGGGTGATCACACAATGAGAGGGTGTTATCCATAGTTCTTTGAATTTGCGCAGGAGCACAAAGTCAGGCAAGGTGAGGACGTACCATCCGCTGCTGGACCCTACCATGAAGGTGTCGTCTCTACTTATAGCCACAGCATAGCAAGTATCTTCCATTGGATCCTTGATGGACTTGATCAACTTCCCACTCCGTACATCCCACAGCTTGATCGTTTTATCACTTCCCGTTGTGATAACTTCGTCGTCAGAATTTAAGGTCAGTGCTTCATATGTGCAACCGTCGTGTTTGCTGATCGGCAGTTCTGGCTCGTCCCTCGAGTTGGACGTTTTGAGATTAGTAACATCCCAGATGCGGACGTTCTTGTCCTCTGATCCTGTGAGAATCTTGGAACCATCTGGTGTCACAGCAACAGTCGACACGTTTTGGATGTGCTGTAATTTGGCCTCTACTTCCAATGTTTCAGGATTCAGAACTACAGCTTCTGACGTTTTAAATGCAGCAACCACGTACCTGTGAAAGCAAGAATGGAAAAATGAAGATTGTTGCTAAACTCGAAAGGGAAAACTTGTTCACTTCTTTCTTCCACATACTTTTGTTACAAAAAAGGCGCAGAAATATGTGTCTGTTATGTGCAGATGATTTTGTCCGTTTTTTATGCCAACGCACTGACTAGGACGCTTAAATATTTAAAACTAAGTGAATCAATAAAATAAGCAAAAATGTGTATACAGCGTGCCCTATAAGAATGGAACCCAGAAGTATCATTTATTTGCTCCCAAAGCAATTTTCAGATAATCTCTCCTGTATCAAATTTAAGCTTGGAATTTTATCTTTTCAACCCTGGAGACTTCATTTCAATATGATGATGCATTTCGGAGATAATCTTGATTACAAATGAGAAATCAGACACGAGTGTCTCTTGTTGGAAAATAAACTGAGGTACACTGCAAAATTTCAACTGAAGTTATTTTTATTAAAATAAATTTATTAAATTGTGAATCTATAAGCTCTGAAACTGCACAGTTAATGAAAAAATTGTCCTCTAAAATAAGCAACAGTTTCAACAAGTTCTGAGCTACAAAGAAATCCGAAAGAAGTAGAAAACACAAATAGTTGTGTTATGATTTACGAATTATTCGGTGACTGCAACACTTGCAAGAATCTCTTCAAACCTCCATTAGACAGATGGAAAAATTAGTTGTATTAGGTAATGGGAAATTTATTCGTAAAGCAACATGAACTTCAAGTGAAGCTTTCCGTCGGAAACATTTGTTAACTTTAATTGATATAAAATAAATCATTTTTAACTATTTTTTTTGGGGGGGGAACACCCGATGAGGCCTACCTTTCATTCGGAGTAATAGCCATGCTGGTTAGTTCGCCGTCTCTTTCAAAGCAATCCTGTCGTCCGAGGAGTGTTCTCTCTGTATTATTCCCAGTTCCATATGTTCTCACGATACCAGCAGTGTGTCCAGATATGACACGAGTGTTATCTTTGGTGATGTACATGGCTTCCACAGTGGAGCTCGACTCAGGGTCTCTAGCGTCTCCTAGATACTCGCAATCAGGGAAGCTGTGCAGTGAGATTTCATAGCCATGCACGGCAAGAAGTCGTCTATCTTCGGACAGTGCCACCTTCAAGATAGGAAAGTCGTCTGCATCTGTCATTTCACGAATCATCTCACCTTTCAGGATGTCCCAAAGAACAAGAGTGTGATCTTCGGAGAACGTTATGGCTACTTGTCGGCCAGCTATCTCTGTCGTCAATACACCTTTTATTTCATCTGGAAGGATGTATAAAGTCAAAGTAAGCAATCTTCAAGCAATTTCGTGTTAAGCATATTGACTTGAATAGGCTTGGGAAAAGGCAGTTAAATTCTCATCAGAATTTTATTAAAATCAAAGTGCATTTCATTTTTTTTAACCTACCATTTTTCTGAACTTTTAGTATGACTAACCTGTATGCTTATTCAACCAGTGCATGATTTGTCCAGACTCCAAATTCCAAATGACCACGACGTCTCGACTTTCATCATCGTATACCTCCTCATCCCAGTCTTGGTACTCACAGGCTATCAACTCTTTCCTTTTTTCTTCTTTGTGTCTTTTCTTTGAGTCAGTTATGATTTCGTCCTCCTCGTGGTCCGTGTCTTCGTTATCATCATCGTGGCTGACTGTTGTCTGTAGACCACTGACAGCGTATTTTCCATCCAAAGTGATTGCCAGGTTCGATTGGCCTTTACCTGTATGCCCTTTTAGTCGGTGAATCAGATCTCCTGTTTCCATATTCCAGACACATATTTTGCCTGACTTCATGTACTCCCCATTGTGGGTGTACGTCACACAACTCTGATCGTCTGGTGTAATTTCGATGCCATAGACGGCTTCCCTATGACCAGTCAATATGTGCACCAATGTGCCATTTTCTATCTGCCAGATGCGAGCCGTGTTATCCTTCGAGCCGGTTACAACCAACCGTGAATCACTTGTGATTGCTAAGGAAACGACTTCCCCAGTGTGGCCCTCAAGTGACGTCAGCATCATTCCACCAGGAGGTTGAAGGCATGTGCTCAATGGCAGTAGTGGGTGAGACAGACTCCCTGCAATTTTAGCTTGCTTGAGAAGCGATTCCATCCTTGGGAATTTAGAGGCAGCATCCATCAGTCTTCCTATCACCTCGGGTGCTAATTGATCTGGATTATCTGAAATGACGGACGACGAAAGCCGCAGGGCTCCGAATAGTATGCTAATTTCTACATCATCTACCTTCTCTTCTGCTTTGGAGAAATCGGCCAAGACATCTTCCATTGACAGGGCCTTCACCTTGGTAAGCAAAAAGTCAAAGTCAAAAAGTACGGATGTCTTAAGTGCATCCCATTCTTCGGCTTCCATCAGATGGAACGGTAGTTGGGTGAGCTTTCGAAGATTGAAGGTCACCATACCTTCACTTTCATTTGGGTTCACTGCGAAAGTCAGGGGTTGACTTGAAACTTTACGGTCTTCTTTCGCCTCTGCTGGAACTCCGAAGCGCTCGATCTGCAGAGCAGAATATCGGCAGGGTTTTTCCCGACCACCTGACCAGGTGCCGTCAAAATATTCAGCGCAAGTCTTGTGGAGCTTCTTCTTTAGGCTATCGTCGTTGAGGTACCTCTGACGTGCTGTTTCGATAAACTGGCGATGATACCAGTACATCACTGTCACACCATCTGCATTTCTGTCTACGAGGTAAGAACTCAGGTCGTTCCGAACTCTTGTCCACAAAGACGGTGGGATTCGACGAACAGGCGGCATCCAGAATTGATAGACGTCGTTTAGGACGTCATCGTCTAGAGACAAGAGGTCATCTAGCTCCGTCTCTGTAAGACCAGTGGGCGATAAGGTAATGTATGCGAGAGCTCTAGACACGAGCATTTGGCCGTGGTACTCTTCAAGTTTCCCAAATATGAGATTGATCATATCTTGGATACCAGGCTTGAGAATGCATTCTTCAAGGGCATTGTAGGAGCGCCACTGGATGGCCTGATCATAGACAAGCTTTAAAAACAAAGGGAGACTGCACACAGCTACTGCTTCATCAATTAGACTGAGCTGAGATTTCGTGACTCTCTTGTCTGCGGTGGTTAACCAGGACTTCAATATATCTGTACTTTCTTCTGGGGAAAAGGGTGCTACTTCAATATACTGAGATAGGTCAGGAACTCTTTCCTTAACCTTTTCCAAGATTCCATGTTCCTTTGGAAGTGTAGAAACCACGAGAGCAACGTTTGGAGGTAGTGACTTCGGTAGCCAAACCATGCGATACGCGCCGTGATCGTTTGACAATTGATCAAGCGAGTCCAGAAAAATGATAAGAGGCTTTTTCGCTGTAGCAAATTTCAGAGTTTTAACAAAGGCCGCTACCAACTTGTTGTACTCAGTAGGAACTTGGATATCTGTCCGATTGTAGGCCTGGATAATTTGTTTGCATAGCGTTGTCAGAACTCGCGGAATGGATGAGGTATTTGGGCTTGTGCCAAGAAATCGTAGCATCATCACTGTGTCAGTGCCACAAAGCCATGACTGCTTAACAAGTGCTGCACATTTTGCCATAATGGATGTCTTTCCACTTCCTGACTCTCCATACAACACCATGGGAACACCATCTTTTCCACTGTTATCCTCTGCCCGTTGCATAACGTAGTCTTGTACCTTTTTAATGATGCCATCCCTGCCCTGGAATCCAACGCATTTACTCAGACAGAAAGACAGGTGCTGCAGAATCTCCTGATGTAAGGGATCTTCCAGGCTGGCAAGCTTCTCCTTTGAGATACCAATCTCTACCAGGCTTACGATCTTGGTGTAAAACGTATCCAAAAAGCCTTTGATATATTCACTGTGATTCTTGTTATCTAGATTAACCCCATCCTTTGTCCACTCGCCTAGATCGGTTACAATTGTATTGGAGAGGGGAAGTGCTTGGGTGACTTTGTTGTCACGTAGATCAGAAAGCAGCTCCCTTGCCTCGATGTCTACCTTTCCGTCCTGAAGGTCGAGGAACTTTGAGGCTTCTCTCGTCTCATACTTGCTCTCTAAGTCGCTGAACTTTCGGATGAAACATAGGCATTGGTTCTGTCTGTCCGACGGTGTATTGATAATGCCATGATCAACTTCGTCGTGGGTTACTGTTAAGTAAAAAAAAAAACTAGAAATCTTTAACTTGCGTTTTAGAATAAACTACTAATGACGACACAGATATTCCTAGGTTTCCCGCTTTTCATCAAAAGAGTTCACAAACCTGAAATCCTGTACTTCTTTGATTGGTCTGCTGTCAGCAGACCCTGCTTTTCCACCTCGTTAGCAGCAAAACGCAGCTGACCTTGGAGTAGCTCAAAGGTTGCCCACCACTCTGTCTTGTGCGCCCTCATTTTCTCGGGATCGTCCTGGCGATTGAAGTATGGCAGCCTGGAACTGATTGGCTGTAGGACGTACACAGGTGGTATGCAGTTGTCGTCACATCTAAACCACTCGTCGAGCGTTTCAATCGGCTTTCCGTTGTTAGCTAAGTATTCCCGGAGTATTTTGAATTCATCATGTTCAATTTTAGGCGGGAAAGGTCTGTAGCCATATTTTTGACAAAGGAACGTCTGCAAAAAAACACACCAATACATTGCTTGTATTTTGACAGTCACGTTATATGGTTAAGCCACTTGTAAATCAGATGCCTTCATTTGCCGGTATAGGAAAGCAGAAAGTGGAAATATTCGAATAAATCGTTCTCAAAATATACATTTTCGCACGTTTTGAAGAATGTCCACACATTTTGAACTGTAGTGGAAATAATCGCCACACCCCCGGCAGGAAAGGTTTGTGATGGATTATTGTGTAAGTGAAAGTAAAAAATAACGAGAGAATATATGATTCAAAGCAAAGTGGAAGCGATGCACAAATGTTAAATACGACATTGCCAACTGCTTGCTAAAACACTAACTAAAATGTGCCAATCTAAAAACTTAGAAGTTACGACGTTCGGTCGTACCAGAAGCTCTCTTGAAAGCACAACAACAAGGGAAGACATCCTTAACAAGTTAGCATGGAAACGACCAAGCCGCAATTAAAGACAAACTTGGAAATTGGCCAGTCTTATTTACCGTATTACAGTCTTATTTTTAGTAATGAATATTTCTGTGTACAAACAATGCTAAGAAACGTGATGACACAATTCGAGCTCACCACAAAGTTTGGTCCCACAGAAAGTCGCTGACAGCCGGCAATCTCCGCCATGCATAATTGTGACGTCATGTGGTCATCTGTCGCTTCATCCCGTACTCCCCATCGCATGTCAATGACCTGGAACTCCAAACCATGGCGTGACTTGCAGTAGTCTTTAAGACGAGGGTAAGTTTCCCTCATCAGGGCGTTACGTTCTACGGATGTGTCTGTTCAAAAAAGGGTGATGTTCGCAGAATCTCACTTTACTTCAAACAGACCAAGGACCTGAAGTAGGTCGGCTCAATCATTGATCATTGTGGGTTTGTTCTGCAGATCACGCTTTTTGTCTCTTTGCAATGTGTTTCACTCCAGCGATTTTGGGGACCCCTCAGCCATGTCAGCATGAGACTCAACGCATGAGAAGGGCGAAGTAGAATGTTCGATAATTCACAAATTTATCAACAATCTGATGCCGTGAAAGGAGGAGTCGCCACAATAGGTGCAGAATAGGTTGTTTTTGGTGTATGTGCATGTGCGCAGTGAAGAGGGCCTAAAAACTTAGGAGTCCTTGATTTCAAAGCGGCGTGTCTAATGTACGACCTTGCGGCCGCTTATGATGGACACGGTGTGGTTGGTGAACAAGCGATAAAATACGTGATGAGCGCGTGGTAGGCCTACAGTATTATTTTTACACATACAAAACTACGTGTACAAATTAACTGCTTACGTTTTCTTTGTGACTGTTACGCAGCACCGTCACCAGCTTTGGCGGGGGGGGGTCGTGCTCAGTGCCAGGGGGTACATCATAAAAACAACGGATGAAATAAATGCTTCGGATGTTAACGGACTTGGGGGGGCAGCTGAAATCAGCGGGGCCCAGCCCCTCAACCCCCGCCCTGGACGGGCTATTACCCATGCATATAAGGGAAAAAAACTAAAACGTTTTCGGTGCATAAGTTTAAAATGATTACCTGTAAAAGTCGAACTGGTAAATATCCGGACAACTTTGGAGCGTTGCCTCGGTAACTCGACGCTGAAATCGCCAGTCAATACAATGTGTGAGTTGGCGGTGTTATCTGCTTCCTTTCTTGAAATGGACGCCATTTTGAGGGTTTAAATAGTAAGGATGATATTTTGGGAGCAGTACCTAGCGAATACTTCTCGTACCGCGTAGCTCATGCTAAGGTTATACATGGCGCACAAATAGCGTCATTGAGGTGATGTACGTGTCTTTTAACAACCTTACAAAGAGTTATGAAGCGGATTAAACTACTAGGCCTATACAAACATGGTGCACGGTGGGGGCTACACCATTATAGGAAGAAGGTATTTCTTTTCTAACAGGACAGAAATCAATACCGTTACACAGTCTCCACAACAGTCTGTTTCTATTATAATGGACTTCCCTGCAGAGTTGTCAACTGCGCAAGTGAATCTTTGTGTATTCATGTAGTTTGATTTGTCAAGCGAGCTGATGATTTTTCATTCCATTTCATTTCTTTGCCAATATTGGCAGAGAAAACAACATTTTCTGAATTAATTCAAACCGCTAAGTCGGTGCCCCCCTCTCTCATTCTGCTGGCTCGAGGCCAGTCAGCAATGAACCACCAAATATAACCAAGGACTTATGAAAGTCTATGCACTGGTATAGTTGCCATGACGCTATGTTTCGCTTGTTGCTTCAAGGCAACCGGTCATCGTCCACAGAGCAGGGTGGATATAGAAGCAATGCATAACTGGACGGGGAGTGCGCTGCCGTGCCGGCGGGCTCAAAGGCCGATGATACAGGCCAGACCCCCCCATACACAAACACAGACACACACCCACACACACAAATACCGACCTTGAAGAATTAAAAATAAAAAATTAGGCCTACATTTTCAGGATCCTGTCATGAATCTAAGAAAATATATAAGCATTTATGTTACTGTCGACTAAATTGGTTATGCACAAACTGAACTAACTGAACTGAACTCGACTTACCCTTATACCTTGCAGCAAATTACCCATATCTGATGATACTGTGTAGGCCTACTCGCGCTTCATGTGGAATAGCCGCGTACCAATGCATTTTTCGGATACAAATGTACGTGTACTTGTATTTTGTTTGTAATAGTAATCACAGTCACAAAAGCTACTCCTTCCCGATATGGCACTATTTTAGTTTGTTGACATTCATTTTTGCGCGAAAGTGAATGCATTTCTGCAATACTGCTTTCATCTTCAACTCAATCTACTTCGGAAAATGTGCAGGCGATTTCGCGCGTCAAGAATTAGAATTCGCCTTTGTGCCAACAGAAGTTACATTCTGAGAAGTGTTTAGTTGATTGGTTAAATGTTTGAATATTCATGGTTGAAATAAACCGCTCATGTTGTCACTGGAAACTACCGACTATTATGGAATTCCTTATCTGCCGTCGCCCGTCGCCTTTTGCTTTGTCCCAATTCTGCCATTTACCAGTTCCAAACATGCCATTTTCCGTCGCCCGTCGTGCGTCGGACGGGCGACGCACGACGGCAGATATGGAATTCCATAAGTAAGGGCTCACCAGGGTTGCTCCAAAGTCGTCAATTTTACAAACAAACGAAGTCTGCTAAAGCGAGGCGCAGGTAATTCAGCACATAATAAAAAAAAAAGTTACTCGAGGAATGTGACCTTTAGTAATCAAGAAGATCTAACTTTATTCGGAATTTGACGACAACTATTCATTTATTTAAAATATTATTATGTATACAGTTGTAGTGGCAGGTACAGGAATTAACATCTGCTGCTCAGGGTGAGTGACTCGTATGTGCAAAACATCATTTCATGGGGTTCAAGTGTGTCTGTTGTGAGTGCAATCCTAGGCACGATTGCAATGGGCTACATGGCTATAACAAACAAATTTAATCTTCTACAAATCTTCAAAACATCTTCCTGTACAGCCGCCTAGTAATTATTCACTGCACTTGCTAGCTGGCTTGAAGTCTGTAATTCTTCACGGCCCTTTTTAGCCGACTTTACTCTTGTTGCTTAAATATTTCTCATGTTTCTTCACAAATGTTCTCATCTCCAAAATATTGTTTTTCAGTATCCCTGGACACAGTGATAGTGCCCGCTGAATGCACGATGGTTATGACTGGCAGTTTCTTGTGTTCTTCAGATACATATTTTTTTGAAATTTAAGTAACTGTAAGGGAATCACGGAAGCTTAGAATAAGAGTAAGGACATATCTGGAAAATAGGAAAAACCCAAATGCGAGAACTAGATCAAGCATGGGAATATGAAGCTTGAGCTTTTACATGGAGAGATGTATACCTGTTTTTGACCCCTCTGGATATAATGGACTAAGTGCTTGATGAAAGCCGAATCTAAATACGGTAGAGACATTTTGTGAACTAGAGCAGCTACTATTCAGTATTTCGGGCCTATTCCTTGTTGGAGGTGAATTTGTAACAGTGTTAGCAACCAATTAGCCGATGATAATCTTGATATTGACAGAGTGCTTTTGTGAGGTGCTGATCGATTTATTAGGTTTCCAAATTGGTTAGAGGTAAATGTCACATGATTAAGGGAAAGTTTTAAGATACTTTTTTCAAGCCCACAGTGTTGATCGCGGAACAAGCTTTTCAATCAATTATTGCATCGATAGGATTTGTCAGATTTACTCATTGATATTAAACGTTGAAACAGTGTCACCAGATCAAATGCAGCATTTCTGAACTAACGTAAACGCTTTGTAAACATGCCTTCTGCTTTCAATTATTTACATTTGTGAAATGAACAACATCTCATTAACAAAGGAGAATTTCCCGCTTAAAATCATATTGAACACAGTTACATTTTCAGGAATAAATTGCACGTAGCTTCCTGATTGATGCATAAACGGTCGTTCCGGATAAGATTATCATTGTGCAATGGACGAGTATGCTCGCAAAATTACCAAAATAATTCATCACCACAGTAAGTCTCCTTAATAGTTTGGCATTTCCCTTCGCTTGATTTTCTGATAACTCATGACTTTGCCATCAGACACCAAAAATGTAAAATATGCATGCACTTGAGCTCACGACTGTTCGCGCACTCGAAGGAATTACTGGGATGACTATCCTATCCTCTTCTACATTCAGTTTTCAAAGAAACTCAGTTCTCAGCACATTTTTTTTTTGCAATTACCCGTTCATAGAACTTGACATGTTTTACTCTTACGCGGCTGATTTTGGAGCCGAGCGTCACGCATCTGTTGCATTTGTCGTTTGACATGAGGCTGTTGCTCTCCTGTCATCGGTGAGTGTGGACTCATTGAGATACCACTGACCGAAGCAGGTGCTGACTTCTTACTGGAGGTAAATGAGGGGACACTCGGTGAGAATGTTAGGAAGGCTAC
This sequence comes from Acanthaster planci, assembly GCF_054643075.1. Taxonomy (NCBI): domain Eukaryota; kingdom Metazoa; phylum Echinodermata; class Asteroidea; order Valvatida; family Acanthasteridae; genus Acanthaster; species Acanthaster planci. Next base: position 13,744,631 of record NC_141780.1, on the reverse strand, counting down.
TCTTCCATCCTGAAGTGTTACAATGGCAGTGTTGCATTTAGCTGACATTATTATGGAACTAGTCTTGGCATAGGTATGATACTTCATCAAGTGTTTGCCGGTCTGGGTGTCCCACACTTGGATGTAATTGTCATCCTGACCACTTGACACCAAAAATCGGCCATCGGGACTGAATATAACATTTGAGACATCAGATTCATGTGCTTGTTTCATGGAATGCTTCAAGGACTGTGATTGGACGTCCCAGATGATGACTTCACCGCCGTCGGCCCCAGATGCTACATGGTTTCCATCGGGAGAGAATGATACTGCCGTGACGCGTCCTGTGTGAGCTTTCATAGTTGTTATGTGTGAGAAGGTGGTGAGATCCCAGAGGTCGATATCGTGGTCGCTGCAGCCGGCAACAAGCCTCCTTTCGTCAGCAGAGACTGCGAATGATAAGACTCGATCGGCATGCCTAAGTTCACTAATCACCTGCCCCTGGTTGCTGTCGATAAGCTGGAGTATCTTGGTTTTTCCCGAGGAGTCGTACATTCCAATCTTATATTGGTTGATGAACACTCCGTACCTTAGCATGCGAAAAGCAGTAGATCTCAACTTGATAACTTCAAGGGTCTGCCCTGTTTCCACATGGAGGATGCGGATCTCAAACTTAGGCTGTCCAAGCCCAGCAACGAGCCTACTGTTATCTGGGGTAATCACACAGTGGGAGGGCGTAATCCATTGCTCTCTGAATTTGCGCTGGAGCACCAAGTCAGGTAAGGTTAGGACGTACCATCCGCTGCTTGAGCCTACCATGAAGGTATCATCTCTACTTATGGCCACAGCATAGCAATTTCCACCCGTTGGATCCCCAATGGACTTGATTAACTTCCCGCTCCGCACATCCCACAGCTTGATTGTTTTATCACTTCCCGTTGTGATAACTTTGTCGTCGGCATTTAAGGTCAGTGCTTCATATGTGTAACCGTCGTGTTTGCTGATCGCCAGTTCTGGTTCGTCACTCGAGTTGGATGTTTTGAGATTAGCAACATCCCAGATGCGGACGTTCTTGTCCTCTGACCCTGTGAGAATCTTGGAACCATCGGGCGTGACGGCGACCGTCAACACATTCAAGATATGCGGCAGTTTGGCCTCTACTTCCAACGTTTCAAGGTTGAGAACTACAGCTTCTGACATCTTCAACGCAGCAATTACATGCCTGAAAATAGCCAAACAAAGTGAAAAAATCAATGCAAGATCAAAAGGAAGACTTTCCCCTTTTTATTTTGTTATGACCAAATTTGGCATATACTTGCAACTTTTTTATCTTGTTGAGTTTAATGCTCATCCATTAACTGAGGGGTTGATGAAATGTGACTTTTTACTCTGAATAAAAATGAAAAGAAAGATATACCTACATTTCATTCGGAGTAACAGCCATGCTAGTTACTGGGCCGTCTCTTTCAAAGCAGTCCTGTTTCTTGAGGAGTGTTCTCTCAGTATTCTTGCCGGTTCCGTACATTCTCACAGCACCACAGACGTGTCCAGATATGACACGACTGTTGTCTCTGGTTATGTACATGGTTTCCACAGTGGAGTTCGACTCCGGGTCTCTACTGTCTCCAAGATACTTGCAGTCAGGGAAGCTGTGCAGTGAAATTTCACAACCATGCAACGCAAGAAGTCGTCTATCTTCAGAGAGAGTCACCTTCCAGATTGGGAACGTATCTGCGTCTGTCATTTCACGAATTGTCTCACCTTTCAGGATGTCCCAAAGAATAAGAGTGTGATCTTGGGAGAATGTTATGGCTACTTGTCGTTCATCTATCTCCGTCGTCAGGACGCCTTTTATTTCGTCTGAAAAGATAGAGTTAACGATGTAAAGCTGCATAACTAAAGGATCAAATATTACACAGGACTTTAATTGTCAAGCATGATAGCACATTCCATGGGCATGAGAACGCCAAGTTTAGTCACAACTTTTTTAATCAAACAATAATGCATTCAAAATTTTATAAAAATGGGTGCCAACAGAGACAACTGTCATAGCTATTAACCTGTATGTTTGTACAACCAGTGCATGGTTTGTCCGGACTCCAAATTCCAAATAATCACGACGTCTCTGTTTTCATCATCATATTCTTCTTCATCCCAAGCTTCGTCCTCCTCGGCCATTAACTCTTTCCTTTTTGCTTCTTTGTGCCTTTGCTTTGAATCAGCGATTACTTCATCGTCGTCGTAGTCAGTGTCTTCGTTATCATCATCGTAGCTGACTGTTGTCTGTAGACCACTGACAGCGTATTTTCCATCCAAAGTGATTGCCAGGTTCGATTGGCCTTTACCTGTATGCCCTTTTAGTCGGTGAATCAGATCTCCTGTTTCCATATTCCAGACACATATTTTGCCTGACTTCATGTACTCCCCATTGTGGGTGTACGTCACACAACTCTGATCATCGGGTGTAATTTCGATGCCATAGACGGCTTCCCTATGACCATTCAATATGTGCACCAATGTGCCATTTTCTATCTGCCAGATGCGAGCCGTGTTATCCTTCGAGCCGGTAACAACCAACCGTGAATCACTTGTTATTGCCATGGAAACGACTTCCTCAGTGTGGCCCTCAAGTGACGCCAACAACATTCCACCAGGGGGTTGAAGGCAAGTACTCACCGGAAGCATAGGATGAGACAGTCTCCCTACAATTTTAGCTTGCTCGAGAAGGGATTTCATTCTTGGGAATGTAGTAGCGGCATCCATCAGTCTTCCCATCAACTCTGGCGCTAACTGGTTGGGATTATTTGAAATAACGGACGACGAAAGCCGCAGGGCTCCCAAAAGTATAACAATTTCTGCGTCATCAATCTTTTCTTCTGCTTTGGAGAAATCAGCCAAGACATCTTGCATAGAGAGGGCCTTCACCTTGCTGAGCATAAAGTCAAAGTTAAAGAGCACAGATGTCTTCAGTGTATTCCATTCTTCGGCTTCCATTAAATGAAAAGGTAACTGGGTGAGTTTCCGGAGGTTGAAGGTCACAATACCTTCACTTTCATTTTGGGTCACTGAGAAAGTCAGGGGTTGACTTGAAACTTTACGGTCTTCTTCTGCTTCAGCTGGAACCCCGAAACGCTCAACTTGCAGAGCAGAATATCGGCAGGGTTTTTTCCGACCCTCAGACCAGGTGCCGTCAAAATACTCAGCGCAAGTCTTGTGGAGCTTCTTCTTCAGGCTATCGTCGTTGAGGTACCTCTGACGTGCTGTCTCGATAAACTGGCGATGATACCAGTACATCACTGTCACACCATCTGCATCTCTGTCTACGAGGTAAGAACTCAGGTCGTTCCGAACTCTTGTCCACAAAGACGGTGGGATTCGACGAACAGGCGGCATCCAGAATTGATAGACGTCGTTTAGGACGTCATCGTCTAGAGACAAGAGGTCATCTAGCTCCGTCTCCGTAAGACCAGTGGGCGATAAGGTAATGTATGCGAGAGCTCTAGACACGAGCATTTGGCCGTGGTACTCTTCAAGTTTCCCAAATATGAGATTGATCATATCTTGGATACCAGGCTTGAGAATGCATTCTTCAAGGGCATTGTAGGAGCGCCACTGGATGGCCTGATCATAGACAAGCTTTAAAAACAAAGGGAGACTGCACACAGCTACTGCTTCATCAATTAGACTGAGCTGGGAGTTCGTGACTCTCTTTTCTGCAGTGGCTAACCAGGACTTCAATATATCTGTGCTTTCTACGTGGGAAAAGGGTGCTACTTCAGTATACTGAGATAGATCAGGAACTCTTTCCTTAACCTTTTCCAGGATTCCGTGTTCCTTTGGAAGTGTAGAAACCACGAGAGCAACGTTTGGAGGTAGCGACTTCGGTAGCCAAACCATGCGATGTGCTCCATGATCACTTGATAATTGATCAAGCGAGTCCAGAAAAATGACAAGAGGCCTTTCCACTGTGGCAAATTTCATAGTTTCAATGAAGGCTGCCACCAATTTGTTGTACTCAGTAGGAACTTGGAAATCTGTCCGATTGAAGACCTGGATGATTTGTTTGCATAGCGTTGTCAGAACTCGCTGAATGGATGAGGTATTTGGGCTTGTGCCAAGAAATCGTAGCATCATCACTGTGTCAGTGCCACAAAGCCATGACTGCTGAACAAGTGCTGCACATTTTGCCATAATGGATGTCTTTCCACTTCCTGACTCTCCATATAACACCATTGGAACACCATCTTTGTCATCGTCACACTTTACTCGCTGCATAATGTAGTCTTGTACCTTTTTAATGATGTCATCCCTGCCCTGGAATCCAACGCACTTAGTAAGACTGAAAGCTAGGTGCTGGAGAATCTCCTGATGTAAGGGATCTTCCAGGCTGGCGAGCTTCTCCTTGGAGACACCGATCTCAACCATGCTTACGATCTTGGCGTAGAACGTATCCAAAAATCCTTTGATATATTTACTGTGATTGTCGTTCTCTAGATTAACTCCATCCTTTGTCCACTCCCCCAGATCGGTTACTATTATATTGGATGGGGGAAGTGCTTGGGGGACTTTGTTGTCTCGTAGATCAGAAAGCAGCTCGCCTGCCTCAATGTCTACATTTCTGTCCAGGAGGTCAAGGAATTTTGAAGCTTCTCTCGCCTCACACTTGCTCTCCAAGTCACTGAACTTTCGGATGAAACATAAGCAGTGGTTTTGCCTGTCTGACGGTGCATTCAAAATGCCATGATCAACCTCGTCGTGGGTAACTGTACATCGAAAATAGGGAAAAACGTACACGATTTTAAGAACATTTGAGAAGTTACTTGTTGCGACAATATATGGCACTTCAAATGGCTCACAAACCTGAAATCCTGTATTTCTTGGCTCGGTCTGCCGCCAGTAGTCCCCGCTTTTCCGCTTGGTTAGCAGCAAAGCGCAGCTGTCCCTGTACTTGTTCGAACGTTGCCCACCACTCTGTCTTGTGCGCCCTCATTTTTTCTGGATCGTCCTGGCGATTGAAGTATGGCAGCCTGGAGCTGATTGGCTGTAAGACGTACACGGGTGGTATGCAGTTTTCGTCACAGATAAACCACTTGTCGAGTGTTTTGATCGGCTTTCCGTTGTCCATCAAAGTTTCCCGCAGAATTTTGAATTCCTCGTTCTCAATCTTTGGCGGGAAGGGTCGGTACCCATACTTCTGACACAGGAACGTCTGCCAAAAAAAGGGTTTATATTATTTTGGCTATAGTGCTATGCCGACTCATATTTGAACAAAATGTGTTTTTTTTTCTTCAAAAAATGTTCGTTATTGAGTGGGAAAACACAGGTAGTGGATTATTGTGAAAGTAATTTTGGAAAACACTCTCTGCGCTGCAAAAGTAGTCAAAGATAGCCATTAAGAAAAATGCAAAATACAAAGTCTGACTACTTTCCACCTGTATTTGTATGAAATATGGAAATCTAAAATTCAGAGGACACGACGATTTGATCTCAGTAGAATCTTTCTCAAGGGTAAAACGCTATAACGAATTAGTTACTAAGGAATGAGTCAAACAACTAGTAGACAAAAATGAACAAAAGGAAACTGTCGATCTTATTTCCAGAAGCTAAAATACCAATCTGTGCTTGAAGCAATATAAAATGAACCACCTTCGTATTTAATGATTTTACTCGGTTACTCGGAAAAGTAGCGGCACTATTGTAACTCACAACAAAGTTTGGTCCCACGGAAAGGCGCTGACAGCCAGCAATCTCCGCCATGCATAATTGTGACGTCATGTGATCGTCTGTCGCTTCGTCCCGTACTCCCCATCGCATGTCAATGACCTGGAACTCCAAACCATGGCGTGACTTGCAGTAATCCTTCAGACGAGGGTACGTCTCCCTCATCAGGGCGTTACGTTCTACAGATGTGTCTGTTCAAAAAATGGTTCGTAGAAACTTCTGTTTCAAAGATCATAGACCTCATTTTATTTTTGTTTGTTTTCCGTTACGATAAAAGTTCTTTCCAAAAAGCTCAATGAGTTGCTACAACTCTCTCTCTCTCTCTCTCTCTCTCTCAGTACCTACATAGGGATACCTGGCTACAGACCAGGAACTATCAGGCAATAAATATTGTATTTAGGCTCGGAGGATCAAAGAGTGGGACTCGGTGTGCCTTCTAAGTTGGGAATTTGGAACTCAACAAAGCCCATAGAGTTTGGACACAGACTGTTAGTATTCACCCTGGAGCGCTCCTATAAGGATTTTAGTATACATTAAACCACAAGCGCATCATAAAACCTACATTAAAGAGTCAGAACAGTAGCTGAACTGCTTGTTGATTGCGCGTAAATTTCAGTCGGAGATCTAAAGAAAAACCTGTTGTTACAGTTTACTTTAGAATGAAGCATTTTCTTGTTTTTATTTTGTAAATTTAGTTCATTTCATTTTACATGGTAACTGCTAAAACACGTTGGCTTACAGCTGGTCCAAAACAGAAGAAATAATGATCATGAGCACATCAGGTTTCCCTTTGTAAAATTTTGGTGTCTTTATTAGGGTGTGTGTCTGTACACTAAAATATTTCAGTTATTTATTCCCCAGCTGAGTTATTTAGATTCAGGTGAAGGAAGCCCTTAGTTGAAGAATTTTCTTCATTTCCTTCTTGGCTCCCATAAGGATTAGCGTGGCCTACTTAATCTAATTAGACTGTTGTGAATTTCGGGCTCGAGTAGGATAGACAATGCACATGTGTACAGTTGAATGCAGGATACCAGTATACTCTGTCTCTAGGCTGGTGATAATTAGCTTGGGCGTAGTCCCAGAGTCAGAACAGGGGGAGTGGGTTAGCGTAGCCGTTCTTTCCTCGCTTTGTACCAATGAGGCCTGGGTTTCAAGTTGAGTCCCGGCTTGGCTTAGGCTTTAATCAAGTACATTTTGTTTCCAGTCCATATTCGCTCTTGCAGGTTTTCTCCGGGTACTCCAGTTTCCTCCTAGCTGCCTCTAAAACTGGCCCTTCATCCTCACTCCACAGAGTGATACTAATGACTAAAGAGTATGAATCAACGTGTAGTTATTGGCGCAAATAGCCTGAGTAGCTGAAAGGGGCATTAAAACAAAACAACAATAACAACAAGGGTAGAACTCCTACTAGGCACGAGAGGTGTAGGATCCTCTGCCTTGTCAGCAGTTGCCTGTGGTCCAGAGTGGAATTGATACTATGTGCTGACATGCAGTTGAGCTCTGTGCTCTGAGTTTGTTCTTTTGTGCTGTATGCGTAGTAGCCGAATTTCTGTGTGAAATTTTGTACCAGTTTCGACACCCTTTTTTATGCCTTTGTTGGCATTCTGTGTGGAGAAGTTCTGGACCAGGCGATGGGTGAGGACTCCGGTGTGAAGCAAGAGAAAATCAACCGTAAATTATTTAATGTTACTGATGTATTTACTTTGAAGAAAAGTGAGAAGTAATTTACATAGGAGTTTTACTAAAGGCCAAATAGAACGATGTCTGTACTCGCTTAACAAAAAAACCATAACACAATACTACACCCAAGGCTTACTATGCGGTATATAAAGCAGAAATGACGTACTGAGAATTATCCTCCAGACTACCGTAAACTAATAGACCTACGCCAATTTATCAAAGTTCGATTGAAAACCGAAGCTTTACAAATTTACGAACCCTTTTGTGATTATTCATGCAGTTGATCCATTATCAGTCAACAGCTTCTCGCGTCATGGTTAATGTTTAACAGACCACGAGTGTGATAAAATCAAAATCCATAGTTTGCTTTTCGTGTTGTTCCTTTGTTTCTGTTTTGCTTTGAGTGTGTTTTTCCATACACTTGCTGAAGTAACAATGACGGCCTGTACATGGTAGCCTTGCCGCAGCACTGTCACCACATACACAAAACATGTACAGGTACAGAGTAATAGTCAATTTTTTTCATCGTGATCGCTGCTCACAAAGTACAAGAAGCAAATAAAATTCTCAAGCAATAGATTTTGCAGTTTAGAATGCCTACCTGTAAAGGTGGAACTCGTAAATATCCGGACAACTTTGGAGCGTTGCTTTGGCAACTCAACGCTTAAATTGCCAGTCAATACAACCTGCACGTTGGCTGTGCTTCCTGCTTCCATTCTCGCAGTGGACGCCGTTAGAAGGTTTTAAAAGAGAGATGATGTTTTCAGTGTACATGTAGTTCTTGTGCACGTGTGGTGGAATAAGCTTCTCCAAAACACCATTCCAGTATGAACTGTATGATTATAACCTTGTGGGAATAAGAGTTCTTCTCTACCAGCGAGCAAAATCAATCTCGATATCAATGTCAACGACGTCGAACCTGTACTGAAACGTGCAAACAGTCCCGGTAATGTACAGTCTGCTTCACCGATTAGAGATTGACTTTGACCCTGTACGTATGAATACCGTGCATGATGGAAGGTCGTTTCGTGGAGCATTAAGCTGTCGAGGTTGAGGTTCGTGGGGTTTTTTTTTAGTCAAAAGTATTATTTTTATGCCATTTTAATTCATATTGACGACAACAATATCATCTTTTCAATCAATGCCAACCGCTTATGGCAAGTCTCTCTTTCTGATACGTACTGGCCTGATGAATAGTAATGCATCAAATGAACCAAAGGCGTGTGAAAGTCTATGCATTGATTCAGTTGCTATGACACAATGTTTTGCTTGTTGCTTCCAGGCAACCGTTGATTCGTTCATAGCAACGTTGGTACTTGGATACTATATACACTGTATACGGAAGGGCTGGGAGTGCGCTACCGAGTGATACGGAATGCACATAAGCAAGCCTCAACCCCAAAGAAAATTGCGCCAGGCCTTGAAAAAGATTTTTTTTTAAATCAGAATAAAGACACAATCGTGAATTTAGGCAAAATATCAAGGCTTATACAAGGTGTCCCAACTCCATAAAAACCCCTTATGCTCAAATGAGTATTTTTGCTGAACATGAAAATATCTGTCACCAGGTTTTGTTTTTCAATAATCATCTTTGTCATACGTTTAGCTCTCTTAAGAAGATTAAATCATGGCAATTGGTCTAGCCAAAGTAAAGATAGGCCCGATTTTGTAAAAGGTTGCGTTTGCGTGCTTTGGGCAAAGTGCTAAAAATGGTAAACTGCTTCGGTTGTAAGAACGAAGCATTTCTAAGAACATGTAATTGACTTTTCCCTCTTTTCTGCCAATGAAATAGATGACGATAAAGAAGAGCACACTAAACCATCGTTAATTTTTTTGCTATTATTTAGTGTGATTAAGGTTCACCAGGCAGCATGCCGTGTCAACGGTCATCTTTTCAACTCTGAAAGAAATAGGGCGGCCGGATTCCGACACTTCCGACATTTTCCCAATATCATTGCAGTCCATTTTTTCACGTGCTTAGCATTCAAGATTTATTTTAATTAAAAGAATGTAATTTTGTCACATGTTTTGTGAAAATCGGACATAAACTATTCTCGCGCAGCGCCTTATTTCCTAGACAGGTCAGCCCAAAACATATACTTTTCTATTCACGTGCTCCACTCACGCGAGCAGGCACGCGTGTTGCCTTGAACTTCAAATCACCGTAAAATCCAACCATTATGTCAGACTTAGTTGAAACTTCACAGTTGTATCGATCATGAGTATCCAAGTCTAATGGAAAATCGCTCTCTTCTATGAGAAGGTTCAAAACAGGCTAACCTGGCTCTTTTAGAGTAAAATAATTTATACATTATTACACTTGACGTCCGTTTTGGAGAATCCATTCACCTGTTTTTATTTCTAAATCTATTCGCAATAAGACCCTCAAAAACTTTTCCCTTTATAATCTGAGAGGTTACTGGGAGGCATACCGACATAATGAGCATCTACTGATATTGAAATGGATCTTATGAGGAGAAGGTCACGATTGAATCGTCTTCGTAAAATAGATCAGAATTCACTGCCACCCTGATTCCAATATCATGTCATATATGCGAAGAGTGGCATTGAGGCCCAGACAAGACATCAAACGTGAAATTATGAAAGGATCGCTTTTCCACTTACTGCCGATTTCATTTTGGGTTAAACACACCCAGGCGTAACAACACCAACGATAATTCAATCGAATGTCCCTGATTCTGCGTGAGCTAGTTTCCGTTGTCACTGGGCCAGCACAAAAGCAGTGGCTGAAACTTAAACTTCTGATGAGGGCGCTCTATATAATTGTGAGGGCTGATTTTTCTTTTATACAATAAAACTGTTACACATTTGAATTGTTCTGCATCTTGGATAAGATCCGTTTGTCAAGCCCACGGGAACGGGGAGTGCTGAAGCACCCCTAACTTTTTGGACCGGGGTGATGGTGTACAAAATAGCACCCCCAACTTTGACCACGTTAGGCCACAAATGATAAACTCCCCAATGTCAGAGATCCACCGAAAAACCTTTATGATTTTACAACCTCAGCACCCCCTAAGAAACATTGTTCGCGCGATATTATCCAGGACATGTATGTAAAAGATACATATCTGTGGGGGCGTCATGTTATGTCTCATCGCAATTTTCTATTTATATATGAGCTATCTGAATGTTTCAAATTTTTCTTTATTGACATAAGAGTTCTCTTCTCGAAAAGTATGGTCATGAGTCCGATTTATGAAGCATGTCGTCCGTTTGTTTCTAAGTTTCAAAGAAAATGAAGGAAATGTCTTGTATAAATAACCGTGGACGACAAAATGTTTTATTATAGGATATTTCAATATCAAGTTTATATTGTCATTCTCGACCCAACACACGAATTTCTAAGGACTTATTTGTATTTATGCTTCATTCGCGCTCTTCGGTAGAAGACAAATCTAATTCGATAAATCTAATCACACTATTTGTTTCTTTGCAGACCTTTGTGACGCCTTCGACATTGTTGCTTACGAAATTGTACTTTCCTAGCTATGATAGGTATGGTGTTGGTCGAAAGACCCTGGACTGGTTCCGGAACTATCTTTGCGACAGGAAACAGTTTATTAAATGGAAAAATAATAAATTGACCCTTAAATTAAAAAAGCTCCATTTTCGATCTGTTATTCTTCCTTGTGTATTTAACCGATATCTAACTCTTCGAAATTGTTTTCTTTTCTTTTCTTTTGTCTGCGGATGACACCACCATTTTCATTATAATGTCTGTTATCAAAAGGACCTTTGTCTACTTATCTAGACTTAAGAATATCTCCATCTTATGTAAATGCAACGAACTGTTGATAAATGAAAAGGAAACAGGTTAATCTTATTTTCAAAAGAAGTACAAAGATGTTGGCATTAATATCGATTTTAAGATCAATATAGTTTTTATTGAAGGGGATTTCCCTCATTTTTTTCCTATTATGATTCCAATAAAAACAATAGACTTTTGAAATGTATGGACGGGTTACACTCCAAGAAACGTCCTCGTCACAATAAATTACACACCTATTTCATTTTTCTAATGCCAATCTCTTGTTAAAATCATTCAATGTGCATGCATGTCTTTATGGATTGGAATAGACCCAGTGAATTTCAAACTTATGCTCGGGTTTGTTTTTAAAGTAACCCAGAATTAATGTGTTGCTTTACCACACTATTTCAACTTCAGCCCGTCTCTCCAAGGTACATGTATTTGAGACACGAATTGAAAAGAAAATCGCCCCGACATGTTTCCCGTTAATTTCGCAACCCACACTGGCCTCATGGAACTTGCTGAGATACATTTCATCATTTCTTGACACACACACCATTATTTTTTCAAAGACCTTTGTTACAGTTATGGAGTTGGCGGAAAGGCCCTGGACTGGTTCAGGAACTATCATTGCGACAGGAAACAGTTTGTTGAATGGAAAATAATAAACTGAATAATAATATTGTACTTAAATAATAATGATGGCTAGACTCTTGGGAATAATTATCTTTCATTTTTTTTTCCATTTTTTTATAGTGTCTGTTATTTAAAGGGATGTCTCCATGTGTTTTTAATGCAACAAATTGTGATAAATGAACGTAAAACACCTTTAATGTTCATTAATATCAAAACAAGGATTTTTATTGAAGATAACTTTCCTCATTCTTTCTTTATGATTCTAATTTACAAACGATGAAATTTGGAAAGTTATTGATTGGTTACCGTCCAAAAAGTCTGGGTCACTATAATTAGATACCTACAGTTCATTAAAACATTACACTCATTACTAAGACTGTTGAAACTATTTAACTATCTTCATTGACTGGAATTGTACCGAATGAATTAAATTTCAAAAGCTGTGCCTACAGTTTAAAAATAGTGACCTCAAAGTAACGTTCAACCACAACCTCATTTTGATTGTATCCTGTCTTTTCAAGCTACTTGAGATATAACATGCACATGCAGTTGCATATCGCCCCAACCCCGTCGTAAGTAAGTGCTAATTTCACAACTCAGCTGTTCCTATATACATCGACCTTATTGAGAGGATCAGCTCATGCAGTGTGTCCACATACCATTAACAGCGGTCGACTTTGTTCACTCATCTGTGTCAATAACATCACAAGCTGTATACCATTGCAAAGAGGGCATTCTGCCCTTTCTGGATATTATAATTCTCTTTCCCATATATAAGGTAGTTTTACTATTACAGTAATTTTTTATCTCGGTATACTTTTTACGTGGACACCCTGTGTATTAACCCTAACCATTTATGCATGAGATTTTTCACAAACATGGAAAACGTTTTTATTTTATTTACACATTTAATCACAAAGATGTTGACATGAATATTTATGTTAACAATGCCAAGATAAGTAAAGTAAGCTATTTTACTTTATTTTATCTACTCATCCAACAGCACATTTAGCGCCATTTATGGGATGAAGTGACACTTAAGAAAAGCAACGAGGAAATTTTCAGTTTTAGATTTTTAGGTGTTATAATTGAGTTAACTTTACGTGGAAGCTTCTTGTCAAAAGAATCTTATATCGGTTTCCCAGTTTTGGGTGTTCTGCATAAAATTTGGCCTGAACTACCTAAAAATGTCCTCTCCTCTCCTTATAATACACTGGCATACCATCAGCTTCAATACGAAATTCTAGCATTGAAAAATTCACCATCATTTTTAGTAAATCGCAAGCCAGACAGAATGTTGATGAGCTATCACAAAATTCCAATTTCAGAGAGCAACTGCGCCCTCTTTTAGACAGCATAAGACACTAAACGTTATTATTTCTTGAATATTTACAGGTAACCTTACAATATTAAAGTTCTCGTTTGTCAGGAATCGGTATAAAAAGCAAACAAACTGCACCTTGAAAAGACTATAGGACAGCATAAGTCATGAAAACTGATGTAGAAGGTGTGCATGTATGGCAGCCAACGGGTAAGAGCTTTCGTTCCACGGGATCCACATGAGTAGACCTTTTTGCGCTATTCCTCTGTAATAAAAGCAGTTACCTAATAGAAGGTTGCCATGCACAACCTTTATAGGCAAAAAGGTAAAGCCCCCTACCCTTTTTGAAAACGTGCTTAGATTGATCAGATATCTACAAAATGTACTTAATTCCGGTATTACATAAGACGTCACCATCCATACAACACGTGCAAAAGTTAAAGTCTAAGTTATTCAAGTCTTGTATTGCAAGTAGGTACAAGCTTTACCTTTTCCTTTAACTTTTCCGCTTAACTTTATCTAATTTACTTATTGTAACTTATTTTGATCTCACGGATCCGAGACTTCTCCGAAAAATCCAGCTCTGAATCCGGGGGGTCGGTGGGTCCAAGCACCATCTTTAAAACACTCTCGCCTTACGTTTCACAAAAGGGCCAGACTTTGAATAAATTTAGGCTTCCACCTTGTACTCCCGCCTATCTGTCAGCTTTTATGTTTTATGTTCAAATCCATCCAAGGCTCACAATGACAAGCAGGTATATGCAAACTCACGTTGAACAAAGTGATTCGATATTGCATCACCGAGAACGATTGAATACCTTCGTTAGCGAAGACCGTCGTTTCTAAGCTACCTGTCTTCGGCTGCATTGGATTGAATGAAAGGGTGGGGGGAAATTAGGCGTAAATGCCGGCAGAAACCTTTTTGCTGGGTTGACATTTTAGGGTTCGCTAAGACAGTTATAAACCACACTAGTAAATAATTTCCAAAATCACCCGCCTAAACTTGAGAGGCACTCAGTTAACCGTGATGTGCATAAATGGTACTATCCCCAACTACAGGAAATTACTCAGATAGACACTCTTCATTCTGGTCTTTTTATGTGCATACAGCATATACTCGCTTGTTACGATATTCTGGAACGAAGAAAAATACATGATGCAGCTGTGACGTCGCAAAAGAAATGTCTATAAGGTAACGACTTCTGTTGCAGCGCGACCTCGCGTGGTGGCGGGCAGGAGCCCGGCAAAGGCCTTCCTGAAGTGTTTGTTCATTATCACGTATACGATGGGGTTGAGACAGCTGCTGAACCACACACACGACCCGCAGAAGAAGTGGAAGGTCATGTTCTTTACCTGTGGGTCCACCAGGGTCGCCATCATGTAGGGCACGTAGCAGACAATAAAGACCAGGAAGATGCACAGCATCATCTTGGTGTATTGGATGTCCTCCCGGTAAGCCGTCGTCCGCTGTCGCTTCATCGAGTCCCTGGCCCTCGTAGCGCCCGACACCTCGTTCACCACTGCCTTTCTCATTTTCTGGATGCGCTTGTGGTTCGCACAGACGGTCTGCAGGATTCTCAGGTAGCAGAAAGTTATCGAGAAAGTCGGAATGATCAGCGCGGATATCATGAAGAACATACTGTAGCCGGAATTACTCCCTCCGCGGAGGAAGGTGCAGGTTAGGGTCTTGGGCTCGTAGCCCAGGTCTCCCCAGACCCCCGTGATGGGCGGGAGGAGAAATATTAACGGTAAGAGCCAACACACCAGTATCATGACGGTTGCCCGCCACTTGATGGTGAACAGTTTACCATAAAGCGGCGACTGGGTGATTTTGAGGCAGCGCCCGAAGGCAGTACCGGCCAGGGACATGATGGTCGCCCCAACGAAGGTGATCATGAGCAAAGGATGGATCCGACAGAAGACTGGGCCAAAGACCCAGGCGTTGTGGTTGTATACTGTCAGGAGGACCGGCAGCACGATGATACAATACAAGAGGTCCGAGACGCTTAGGCTGATGATGAAGAGGTTTGTGGGCGTCCTGAGAGCCGATGTTTTAGCCACCGCGATGATGGTCATGAGATTCCCCAAAAAGCCCAGTGCGTCCACTGGTATCCCGACCACGAGGGCCCAGTACTGCACCAGCAAGGAGTACTTCCTCGGTGAATCAAAGTCGCCCGTGACATCTACAGGATTAGCCGTCCGATTCAAAGTTGCATTTATATCGGTCACAAGACTCGAATTTTCCATTTTGAACACAACTTAACTTTCTGTCAAGGAAAAAAAATGAAAACTGCTTCACCGTTTCGCGCCTTGACTCTAGGTTCAAATGTCATAGGGCCTAAAGATTGATGCCGTCGAGCTTATTTTGTTGTTGTACATTGAACATAATACAAGTCTCTACCAATTTACAAGAAATGTAGTACACGTGCCGTGTAGACAGTTGGCCAATTGTTCTTTCCTGTCATAACGTCAGATGTGTCAAGCCCACAATGGAACCTGCTGCAATAGCGTCAACACCGCATACTGAGACGATATGCGCCGCCTTTGTCTCCAAGCAAAGACAACATTTCCCCAAACGATTTGTTGGCAAAGAGAAGCTGTTAATTAAACTTGGTTCCAGTTCCCTTTGTAAAACGCTTTTGCACCGTGCACAGTACGCAAGGTTTTCATCAGGAGGTTTACCTTAGACGTAACTAGCGACGAAGGGATCACTAGTACCTTCTCATAGGGTTGTCTCCAAACATTTCTCACTGTCAATGGTGGCGCATTGGCAGTTGAATGGTACGCCAGTGCACATAATGTGAGCAGTGTGTCTAAGGCTATTACGGCGTCAACCTTTGGACGTGACGGAAGACAGAAAGGGGCCGTAGGATTTGAGGTCACGTGCAAGACCAAATTTAGCGTGGTGGTAATCTCACTGTCCTGACCAGTTTTGGGAGAGGAGACTTTCAGGCTGGCAATTTGCTCCATCGTCATCAACAGAGATACTTTTTAGACTACGAGGTAACACGGAATTCATAAAATAAAATATCAGCATGTAGCATGTTCCCCACCAAGTCGTTGAAATGAATTAGGAACTCTTCCAACCACCTGTGTATTATTCGTTTAATTAATACTTGGATGGGAATATAAGTGTGCGCTTAGCAGTTCTTTCAAAACGCTCCAAGGACACTGATTTTGTCCCTCATCACCTTCAGCTCGGGCATTAGTCTCAAAAAATTACATTGGAAAATCACAAAGCATCGGTACAAAACAGCGAGGCGGTACTGAAAAAACTTAGCTTTGGGATTGAAAAACAACTAACTCAGGGCTCCTCGAGAAGCGGGTGTTTTTGTTTTGAGATACTTTTTGTTTTGTGTATTGTTTTTCTGCCAAACGATGTGTGCGGTGGTATTTTATACTGTTCTTAGGGTGCGAAGAAACCCTATAGTCCCATGACTCTGTTTCAACACTTTTGAAATAAGCTGAGAATTATAGTTATTGGACATGCCGACTCTCAACCGTTGACTAAGGTGCACCCTCGTTTTTAGGCCAGAAATATGTCCGCTGAGCTCTTAATAAAAGTTATACACTCAGAATATTCTATATTAGAGGGTCTTGAGAGCCATCGAACCGAGGAATTGAAGAAATATGACGCTGAACCTCTGGGCAGGACTCAGGGCTTCCGATTCTGAGCAATTTGGATGCAGTCGAGTCCGAAAGTGGCACTATTTGAGCCATTTTGCAGAGGGATGCATTTTTCACTTTTCCGGGCAGTGAAATTTCCTTCATTTTAGGGGTGGTCTGCTTTGGGTGAGAATTTCTCAAAACTTCATTGATCAACCCACTACAAATTGAAAGGAAAATGAAAGGGGACGTGTGGAACATCATTTTTATGTGCAGCCTGAACACCTCTGAGAATTGTGAGTATTTTTAAAATATAAGTATGGGGATTTATATTTATCACTGCTGTCTATGGGAATTATTTTATTTGCTGCGGTGCCCCCCTAAAGCGGCGCTCGCGCATGTCATCTGTTATCGCAGTGTTGACTGTTGGTGGCGCCCTACAGAAGTACACTCGTGCACCAGCTGTGTAGTCTATACAGATTTACTTAAAATTTTGTGAGGCCGAGTACGCGATGTGCGCGCGGTGTGGGTTCCTAGGCCTTCAATGTGCATGGATGTACACATTTCCTTCCCCCATGGTAAAATCACAGCCCGATTGCTTATAATCTGTGCTTGGATTGGAAGCCATGCCATTTTGTCCGTGCATGGTCCGTGGTAGCCTACTCGGTATGTTATGAAGTTGGCTTTTATACAGTCCATGCAGTGATGAAACGCAAAGCGAAGAAGCGTAAGTTCAGCCAAGTCAACAGCGATGCCGATCATTGTGCCGACAGTGTCATTTCCGGAGAGCAACCATTGCTTCATCAGGCCTCCGCTCACGATGACAAGGCGACTGACATGGATCATCCTGCAACTGTTCCAGGCAAGTGTTGTCTCTAATTTGACACTAGCCCCACTAGTACAGTGTGGCACAGACTCTCACTCCCGATCCATCCTTAGCCACACATCCGTATGCGCAATTTCGTGTCGGCGTACTGAACATTTTCGGCGCACCCGCTTATCATCATGGGCGCAATTTCTTTTGCACACGAACATGATCCTTAACCTTTCCTTTTTCTAAAAACCATTTATTGAATGATTTCACTCACATTATTCAGGTATTTTCCAGTGTTTTTGCCTTTATCCATTCAATCTAACGGGCTCGCTCTCTCAGTCGCCATCTTTAAAGTAAGATTGTTGAACGACTCGTCACTTGACCCCTCGACGGCTATTCCATGTCAAGACATTTGTAATAAACGGACTGAGCGATAAGATACTACATTTACCAATGGGCTCTTCCAAAACTTTGGCAGCAGTTTAGATGTCTTAAGCATTAAAAAGCATTAAAAAAAACATGGAAGGTTGGCTTAGTGGCTCCCTCCTCGCTTCCCACCTCTATGATCCGGGTTGGATTCCCTGCTCCGTGGGTTTTAGCCAGAATATTCCTCTGGGGTTTTCTTCCCACCTCTAAAATGTGTAACTACTTGTCATTGTCTTGTGTTGCAGGTTTCTTCAGGCTTGTAACCTCTAGTGCCTAGGGCACTTTTGAAGAATCCCTGGTGTCATTACCAGAAATTAATAACAAAATGGATCTGTGTACCCGCAGGTGATTCAGAAGTGAAGAGTAATTCTGCATCACCCTGCAGGGCAAAGCGACAGAGAACCAGAAGAGTGGCTACAATGCCAAGAAAAAGAATCTCAACTAGGTTGAGGAGGACTCACAAGAAGAGCCCCTATTTTGGTAAAGGGGCAACTAAGGCACCTCCAAAACCCTCCGCCGAAAAGTGGACCCCACCCAAGTCACCATTCAACCTCGTCCAAGAGAGTTTGTTCCATGACCCATGGAAACTCCTTGTAGCAACTATGTTCCTCAATCGTACAACAGGTGAGTTACGTATGTATATACTTTCTCAAAAGGTTTTCTCATCTTTGCATAAAGGTTTCATTTGTATAAGATAATAACCGATCAAGTTTTGATAATCACATCATGGTATTTCAACTTGAGGTTCCTGGACAAGGTTGAATGGTGACTTGATGGTTTTTTCAACATAAATATTTGATTGGATAATGAATACTCAAATACTGTTTAGTTAGGCCTACTTGAATCTTTTGGAGTAAAATGCCATCAAATAAACAGGAGGAGAAAGCAGTGCTTATGTTTTTGATACCAGAGTCCTTCGAATACATGTATGATACAAAACACAGCAAAGTGGCCAGGCATGTCAGTGGTGTCCCACATGACTGTTGCTTTCCGCAAGTGTTTCGGTACCCAAGAACAGTTCATAAGGAATGCAAGCTGTAGTATGAACGAAACAGCAAAGCACGTTATGTTCCTACAAAGTTGTAATTCCCTCTTACAGTCAAAATAGAAAAAACAATATTTGCCTGTCAGTTTTGACAGCAAATTGGGCATGGATTTTTTAGTTCAAAACAGACATCAGTCTCTGGTCTCATTCCTTCATGCTTATATACATGAAGAATGGTTTGTGATATGCTCAAGGCGTGGCAAAAAATATAACGTCATCAAAGATTTCAACTTTACTAATGAGGCAGTTATTTACTGGCCCCCTTTACTGTGTGTTATATGTATGTCATATCTCACTTTTAAAATACAAGTACTGAAACATTTGTTAAATCCTTTTTTCATACCCGTACTTCAGAATCGTTTGTAATAAGGTTTGTGTATAATAATTATTGACCCTGAACCTCCAGCGGGCAATATGGAATATTTGATCTGGTGGCAAGAGAAATAAATATATCATAGTCAGCTATTCCAGTCAACCCACACAAGTGTGTATTTGCCTGCAACTGGGGACCCCCTATTGTTCCTCTTTTGTTTGTACTTTAACTTTTTTAGAATACCACCCATATGTTTTGTACCAGTTGTCAATCGGGGACCCTCTGTCAGTCGGGGACCTTATTGTCCTCTGTTGTTCAGGGTCCCCAATTGAACACAGAAACAAACTCACCCATACCCACCATCGACCCATGTGTGAAATCTTGCTCTCGGCAACATTTGTGAATTTCCTCCGAAAGGTGTCAAGGCAATACCCGTCTTGTGGAAGTTTTTTGAATCGTGGCCTAACCCAGAGGTGACGCGTAAGGCGGACTGGAAGGACATGGTAGGAATGCTCCGCCCATTGGGTCTGCACCAGAAGAGAGCCCAGATGATCGTCAGATTCTCAGGTCAGAGGAAAAAATCTTTAAAATTCTATTCAGGAGGGAGAGGTAAATCTCAATATTTGGCTTGCCCATCATCAAAAGTATTCAGTGCATTATATCCAAAATCTCGTAGGGAACCTCTCAAAATAAAGCCGGATATTCAAATGTACTCATGACAATTTGAAAAAGGTTGTCAGCTTTTATAACTGGTAGAGATATTCAGTTCAAAAATTGAGAAGGAATAAATGGTATGTAAATGAAGGACACAAAATATGCCATCTGAAATGTTCAGTTGATTGTTTCAACTTTGGGCCTTAAACTTTTTGACTCTTAGGGATTGGAATGTCTGATTTATGATATCATTTCCATTTAAGCATCGCCTGTTTTTTGGGGGTTTTTTTTGTCTCCTAATCATGGCAACATTTTTCTAAGGGTTTCTAAAGATGAAGGCTAGCAGGTAAAGAACCCCTCCTGCTCTGACCCCCCCCCCAAAAAAAACCAGATTAATGAAATGACAGTTATTGTGATTAATAAAAAGACTTATATCCTCAGTGAAAAAAGCGAAGTGCATCAGTAACAGTGCATTACATATGCGTCCATGAAAAATTCCTAGATCTTCTCCTGAATTAAATGACGTAAGTAGACACTGTAGTAAGGTTCATTTGAGTGCATTATTTTTGTGATCTTAATTGTGAACCATGTTGTCGTACTTTGATGTTTCCACATGTAGAGGAGTACTTGAGTAAAGACTGGACCTACCCTATAGAGCTGCATGGTATTGGGAAATACGGCAATGATTCCTATCGCATCTTCTGTGTCAATGAGTGGAAACAGGTAACTACCCCATGTGCAAATTGTAGTCTGGGTACCAGGTGTCATTAAGGTTCTGCGTAGCCAATTTGAATATGTACTTGTATGTTGTGCCAAAGGCCTTTGGTTGCAAGAAGGCAGAGCACCGTTTTAGATTTTGCTCCTTTAATTAAAGTAAAAAATAAACTGTGCAAAGGCAAGATAGTGTATGCTAGCATTCCATGTGTACTTAAAAGTGTACATGATAACTAGGGCATGGTTTGGAGATAAGTTGTTTTTGTTGTTAGTTGAAAATGGATGGCCATGTTGAAAAAATTAAGGACGTGCTGACAAGCAGCCATTTAGGACACAAGCCCTGAGGTCATTTGGAGGTCGTTGGGAGAACTATCAAAGCCATTTTCCAATACTCAAACTTTGGCTCCGTCTCAGGCTTCAACTGGTTTTTACTGGCCGACTTTGAAGCTGTAAGCACAGTAATCAGTCTAATAGTGCCACAGAACATCAAATAAGATGCAAGAAAGCCAAACATTACAGTAATCCAATGTAATTTAAACGCTTCAGGCCCACAATCGGGGATTGGTTTTGGGAATGAAGCCTGAGACGGAGACGAAGTTGAGTATTGGAAAACGGCCCATGTTACATACAGTGCCATGAGGACAATGCTGTCTCTGCTTTTTTTTCTGATAATAAACTTACAGGTCTTCAAAGTATTCATTTTATTGGATATATTATTTTTTTTACCCCAAATGAAATTTTTTTTTCTGATTTTAGAGGGTACAGGTACATGTCACAGTGTGTTCGTAATAACAAATAGTCACTTTGAGATGGCTAAAGGAATGTATGAAGGCATGGGTCCCACAGCCCTGCACACACACACACACAAATGTAAGTGTGTATTTGCCTGCAACTGGGGACCCCCTATTGTTCCTCTTTTGTTTGTACTTTAACTTTCTTACAAGACCACCCATATGTTTTGTACACAGTTGTCAATCGGGGACCCTCTGTCAATCGGGGACCTTATTGTCCTCTATTGTTCAGGGTCCCCAATTGAATGCAGAAACAAACTCACGCACACACACATCTGTTTTGATATCAGTTTTAATTTGAATGTGGTTGAATTGCCAGAATCTCCTAGATGGTTCTCACACATACATGGTATGACTGTAATTCGAAGAATCTTCCTCTCAAAAAAGGTCCCACCAGCAAGCCCGCCAAATAAATCCTATCAAACTGTTGAATATGTTTCTTTATGGTTCTTTTCTGTAGGTGAAACCAACCGACCACATGCTGAATAAATATCATGATTGGCTATGGGAGAACTATGCATGAGGTCTGAAAACAAGATTCAAAGTACATATATTCTGAAATATTTTTACAGGTGTATGTAGTCAGCATGTTAAATAGTTGCTATATCATCAAACTGGGTAGATGTGCTACATGTACATGTACCTTTTAGTATACATCAGTGGCATATCGGGGGGGGGGGAACTTGCCCCCGACAGATTTTTTTTTGCTTTTTTTTTAACAAATAGAATTTCCTGTTGGTGAGTAGAAAAGAAAGTAATTGGTGTATTAATTTATCATATAGTTGCACCAAAACCCTAACAAAACAACATCATTTGATTTTTTCTCCCCGACATCATGTTGAATAAGCCCATTCAGCCACATTCACTTTTGAATTTGACCCCCCCCCACCCGACACCAAAAGCTGGATATGCTACTGGTGTACATGTACATTCATGGTCACTGGATGCATATCTGTCTGTGCAACACACATACATGTAGTTGAGTGAAGCTTTGTCAGAAAATTTGACAAATGAACAGTTTAAAATCCTTCACTTTCTTAGTGGAACAGAGAATTAGACTGTTTTCCCCGTTCTGAAAATGAAAACCAACATTCTACACTTGTTGAAAGACAGTAAATTTTAAAAGATGTTTGAAGTGGAATTGAAACGTTTAGAATTTTACTTGTGCTCTGCAAATAGAATTGTAACTCAGTCGAATGGTATCATTTGAACATTTCACATGACAGCCTAGGATTTTATGATGGACCTTTCCCTTCTACCTCTACCCACATTGTTCCGTGACCTTGGATTGTGAAGGTTCTGTCATGTCAGTGTGGGGTCATTCTATAAATTTGGGGTCCAAAGTGTGACATTTCTCTGTCCCTGTTATCTCTGACATGTATCTCACATGTTTGACAAGGGATATATCACTGAAATCAATTTCAAACTAGTTTTATTTGTCTGGCATCTAATTTAAAGTACTTATGCAATCTTGGAATAAAACAGTGAGTTCTAAACATTAAAAAATTATATGCCAGACGAAAGAGGGAGGGGAAAAAGTGGACCCCAAATTTATAGAATGACCCTGTGATGAAATATTACCTACCCCTCGGTGCCCCCCACCTTGTCATACTGAACTACATTCTGCAATTTTCATGTACAGTACAGTGTATCTGCATTACAGGAGTAACAAAGGCTCTACCTTACCAGTGTGCAAGATGGGACAAAACCAAAGTTGATGGGGGACAGTACCTTTTGCTAGGTGTGTGTGTGTGATACATGTACATGTATTACATCTTTTGTAAGAGCGAGACGACCAACCAGTGGCTCATCTGGTCCTTCAGTACAACTTGCCCAATCAAACTTCGCCAGTATTGTCATTTTCAAAACATTCATCTGTTCATGTGATGTAGGGGTGAGACTGGAGGTAAAATTAAATTTCCCCGAAGTAATTACCAAAGGTTTTAGGGCCCCATATCGGCATAAGGTTAATGGTATGCAATTGTGTACATAGACATATGCTGTACCATTTGTTTACCATACCATACTAATTTCTTGTGTTCTGTATCAATTTTTATCAGCAAAAACACCTTAACCCTAACAGTCCCAAATTCTCCGATTGCAATATGATTTTACATACACCCTAGGGGGTTAGGGTTAATGGAGTTCCAAGCATTTTTCTGATTGCCTGACTGAAAACAGGAATATCCTGATGAGGTGGCACACAGCCGGATGATGCCTTATCAACCATTTAAGACCGCTTACATGACAGACCCCAACCAATGGGAACGATGAACTGTCTCAGGTATTTCTGAATTGCGTGTAAAAAAAGAAAGCAGTTTTGTGTCTATTTTCCAAAAACAATTGCTAACAATGTGCCCAAGCCAGTCTGTGTTCGGAATTTTTTTCCCAAGGAAACTGGTGAGCAGTAACCAGGTAACGGGTCAGTGTGCATGAAAAGGAAACATTAATATTGCAACATTGTTATATTGTAATCAGGTGAAATGCATGCAAATTTTTCATATTTTCGATCAGTTTAGAACACTAGCAAGCTAAAAAGATTGTGCATGCACATGTAATGTTTAATCTTTAGTGGGATGAAAGAAATTTCCAAATAGGCATTGTCTGTTAAATCAATCAAATAAAAAAAATTGGTTTGTGTCATAATTCAGTTTGGTTCAGAGCACAAACATACATGTAGCATACAGCTAGACAAAGGATCGAAATACTGTGTAAATGCATACAAAAACCCACATTGGCTGAGACAAGTAAAGTGATGTACATGTTCAATTTTGGAGGGAAAAATTGTGTGGCAACAGTTTGGGACTTGACTACATGTATGTCATCAATGCAATTCCTATGGATATAATTGGAATATATGTTCTCGCATTAAACCAGACTGGAACCTTAAAGACTCTCAATAAAATGTGCTTCATCAAAGGCAAGTTACGTATACATGCATACATTTGGTTAGTTTTATTCTTTTGATCAAACGACTGATTGATTTTTAAATTATGCTGTTCAAACATTGTGCTGCATGATTCATTGCATTATCATTAATTAGCCTGATACAACATTCACATACATGGACTTTGATTTTGCCATTTCTCATAGTTGTCAGTGCTTATTGTAAGTTCCATCTGACAAAACTGCTGGAAATATACATGGTGTCCCTTCTTTTGAAGTTTTGGGGCTTACCATGCTTGCAATGTTTACAGTACAGGCAAGGAAAGGATTGAAAACTCCACACGTTACACTGACCTAAACTGTTTTGCCATTACGAGGCCAGGGATTATGTGAATCAAGTCTTAGAGCATGGCTTTAGTGATTTTTATGCAAAGGACATAGGTGCAGTTCCAGTTTCACATTTGTTTATCTGAGGTAGGCACTGAAACCAAACCTATAGATGACTTGGTTCTCCAAAAAACGTTTATGACAGTCCTCTGCTTGAAATTACTGGAAGTCACACCAGCATATTCACAAATTGTCTGTAACCTCTAAACCCTTTTACATTTGGGTTTAAAAGTATGCAAGTTTATATTAAACTGAGTTTATAAATTTTTTAAAAGGTTACAAACGACTGATCATATATATAGAAGTAGTATTACATGTATATAATTTAAACCATACACCATTCACGTGCATGTATACACATGTACTTCTTACAACTCAGGCAAACAAATAAAATGAGGTACAAAAACTTGAAGTTACAGCCCTGGGTAGCAACTTTTTTGGCAGATTTTTCATGCAACACAATTGGACCTGAAAATATAGTTCATGAATTGCTAGCTTGGTGAGAGCTTTGATGATTGATTTATACCATTTAGTGAGTTTCAGTGCATGTTGCAGTGTTAAAACTTTAATTGTATTATTAGTGACTTGAAATGAATCAAAGACAGCCGTGAACAGTAATGGTCTATGATTATCACTTTTGCAAAGCCCAGTAAATTTTGCTTGAGCTTACTTTTTGTTGGAAAAGGGTTGTAAAATTGGCAAAATGTTATTGGACTGGCAAGATAATGTCTCTCATTTGAAATGTGTTTGCAGTTATACCCTGGGGATGGTCTGAACCCTCAACATCCACGTCATTAGACTGTTGGTTACCAGCCAAAGTTGATTCCTTGGTGGCTTCAGCATCTTCCTCGTAACTGGAATATGTGTGCGACACGTGTAGTTCATGAACAGCGGGGTCTCTGGAGGTTGCTGTTTCCTCTGATGGGTCTGAACTATTTGTACATGTACATTGGACTGCAGGGTCTGTGCAGTTACCCTGAATGAGAGTTGATGAAGTTGAGCTGTCATCTGTTCCGGTTTCAGATAGTGTCTGTGACGCTGGCTGTGGCGGACTTTGACTGCGTCCACCCGGTGAACTGGGAGCCGTGTCTACCACTGGCTCCTGGGCATCATTCAGCCCTTCAGTAGTCTGTTCAACTGAGTCACATGCAAAACAGTCATTAGATGCATTAATGACATTGACATCTGGACCAAGTGGAGATGATATTTCATCCGCTGGATCAGTGTCTGCAGATGAGGCAGGAGTTTCAGACTCATCTGACATATCCGCATTTAGATGTTCACCCTCATCCAAAATTGAGGGCGCATCAGCATTGGTTTCTGCATGTTCAATCTCAGTAATACCTGAGTCCTCTTGTTCACTAGAGAGTGAGCATCCTGTGTAGCCTGGGATTTCAGACTCTTCAATCCTTTTCAAGGAGGCCATACTCTTAAAAGAAGCTACACTAGTCCGTCCGGCAGACAGCCTGCTGAGCCGGTCACTGATTGACGACTGGTCCTCCTGGATGATGGACAGCTCCCTAACCTTCTGGAGGTCAGCCTTGAAGAGTTTGGTCTTGGTCGTGAACCGATTTCGAGTTCTGAGAGGGTTGTTGAAGTCATCACCTTTTGCTTTGCGACGTTTGGCCCGTTTGCGAGCCTGCATCTGCTGCAAGACCTCCTGGCTTGAGGTAAATCTGTTTGTTTTCCCTAAAAACTCATTTTGGATGCTCTTCACGTTGTGACCCTGCGGTTTGGGGGCCATTGGCTCTTTCTTGTCAATCGCAGCTTCTGCTTCATCTCCTGCGGCTGAATTCATGGCAACCTGTGGCTTCTCTGCTACTTCGTAAGCGACTTGGATAGCTGGAAGTGGTTCGTGCTTATGCAAGGGTTTGGAGCTGGTTGAGAAGTCACAGCGCAGCTCTGCCATCTTGATGGCCTGCTGCATCTGCAGTCGGTAGTTGGTCACTGACCTGTCTTCGGCATTAGGGTGGACGTAGGGCTCGTGATTTGTTGACAGTTCTGGCCGCCACGTCGCGATTTCCAAGTCGCTTGAGTTGTTGTCATGCTTCAGTGGTGGTAGATCCTTTGGTTCACGAATGCCTGTTGAGCCCGATGCTTTGGTGGTAGAACTTCTGTTAAGGACAACAACATAAGGCCCCCCGCTTGTGGGCTTCTGTTTTATGCTGACAGGCTGGATTTTTCTGTTAAGACACAGCAAAATTAAATGCATATGAAGAGTTTTTACATTGTTTAGAATGTGCCTTATGAACACAGCTCTTTTCATGAACTGCATGTGTTTCAAAAACTCAGAAATCACTCGACCCACCTAATTTGGAAATATGAGGCAAGTCCTAACTATTCTGTTTGTATATTTTCAACACAGACCAAGAAAGGGCTTAAATATACAAGAAATTACACAGTTTGAAAAGATAAAATCAAATTGACTTGACTGACTCATTTTCCTTACAGAAAGTTGAGTTTTTGCCATGGCGTAGTAGTATTTAGTGAATTAACTTTTACTAGATGAGCTTAATCCATGCACCAATGGCAATATTTCTCTTTAAAATCGGTAGATGGCTTCTAATTTACTGACCTTATGAGACCTCGATGTTGGAAGGCTGGGGGCTTGAGGGCTCTGCAGGGAAAATAGAGTGTCACAAAATATCACTTGAGACTACAGTAATGGGTATATCGAGGGAATGAATCAAGGTGAGCAGAAGAGGTGGATTCACGTGCATTTTGTAACATTTACAAAACATACATGTATCTAAGGATGATGCAGGCAGCGCTGCATTGGAAGATGCAGAACACGTGCAGGCTTTTGACAAGTTTGCATAAGTATGCAGAGTTGTAAGTGGTACTTAAATTGTATAGCTTAATGTGGATAAATGCCACCCAAGATACTTTACAAAACGGAATTCACAACGGGTACACATGGACTGTATTACTTCAGTCTGGAAAAAGTCCACAGCACATTACTTGAAACAACCAATATTTGCATGTACATTTTTACCTGATGGTCATGGGCGAGCTTTGCACAGTTGTGTGACCTCTCCTCTGTATCACCCGGTCAACCAATTCCGTCAGTGGTACCTCCCCCTGTCTGTGTCTCTTATCCCTGATCATCCTGTCAGGTTGGGCCAAGGTGCTGTAGCGGGCTTCATGACTCCTCCTGGAGAGTGACGAAATATGGAGACCAAGTCAGTCCTAGGAGGTTATAGTGGTGTCAATAAATAAGAGTGTATACCTTCATGGTTGGTATTTAAAATCCATCGACTGACAGTCAGCCGGATATGATTTTGGACAACCCGACGTCTGAACAATCGTTAGGTAAAACAGTAAGAATGATTTAAACCTATAACATTAAGCAGCCGGTAGTATGTAACCTGAAAAGGTATAGAAAATGAAGCCAATGCAATTTTCAGCTGCAGAATAGGAACAACACAATTGATACAGTGCGCAAAGTCATATGGGGTCATATTTTGAGTGCATCTAATTTTTACCAAACTGCGGGGGCTGGTTTCCAAGTATTCGAAAGACGCCCCATAATATTCATGCACGATGTGATAGTCTCTTAGCAATTTGACAGTCAAGAGCGGCCTTTATCGAATCTAACCATTCTTCGCCCGTCGAGTTGTGTTTCACGTCGCCCCAAACGCGCGGTTTTATCCCCGCTACAATTGCAGACTCGCCCTTCTCTCGCTGGGAACCGAATGACCGGGCGGATACCACTGAAGTTGAGGCTCCTGTCGTGATGGAAGGAATTTAGACAGTAATATACCCGTAACTGCGATAGCCTACACTGTAAATACAGGAAACATTCGCAGCACTTTGCTTTAATAATTTTTTTCTGGGGGGGGGTTAAAGAATTGCTCGAAGATGTATTTCACAGACAATTCACACATTTTTAGGGTTAAAAACCATTCTTAAAACAATTCAACATTTTAACACGATTAAAAATTAATAATGATCAGTTTCTCAGATTTCTGGTTAGTCAGACTGGATCTATTCCTTTTCCTTTGTTAAAACGATTATTATGACGAGAGAGCTTTATGTCCAATACTAATGACTTACTGCCAAAAGAATAACATGCACATGTATACATAGTGCACAAGAAGCATGGTTGTCCCACTGCAGTTGCAATGAACATTTCTTGATAAGGTTACGGATCTTTCACTACCAAATTTAAAAACAGCATAAGTTTGGCAAGCGTGGCAAAGTGTCTCTGCTTCAGTAACTACACAAGGCAAACGCTATTTCCGCACCTGGTTTTTCCTCACAACTTCAAGTCAATAGCAACCGCGGCAGGCTTTGCACTCACCATTGTTCCGTTTTCTCATGCGATTTCGAAGCTGGTCTTGAGCTTTCTCCCTCTGTGGGTGAATGGTATTAAGAAAGGAAACACGTTTCATGTAAATTATGTACATGACTCACGCAAAAACCATGACAAATAACGGAGTGTTTCTGTGTCATTAAATTAGGATAATTAATACGGGTGTCACTCTAATGATACCAACCCGATTCTTAGAAAAGATGGGCCGTTGTAGCATGGCTAGAAATCAGTACAAACGGCTGGACATTAAAACTTCAAAAGTTGATTCCATTTTTGTTGTTCCCAAGCGAAAAACATGACGTGTGGGGTTCAACGACGAAAATCAAGCAGATTAAATGACTAACCGAGAAAGAGCTGCGGAACAGTGCTCTTAATAAATTTATGAACAGCCAGCGCGGTGCAAACTTCAAAGTTCAGGAAAACATCAAAGCGCGCCATGTCAAACTCTGTGTAAACCAACACGACCGGGTCACAAAATGACACGGCGTTGCCGGGTGGGCTTGGAGCGCTTGTGAATGGGTTCCTGATGGCTTTTGCTGGCCCTTTAGGTAGCTCAGAGGAGGTCCCTTTCCTAGGCAAAACATCGGGGCCGGGGGGTAAGTCTCAGCCAATCGCAGCATTCGGGACAGACCCTGAAAAAGTCTCGAGGGGACGTTAAAATTGCTGGCTGCTGTCTTAAATCTGAATCCAGAGGTCTTCTGCAGGGATTTCGCAAATCACAAGCCCTAAATCCGGGGTCGTCACTTGAACACCGTGGGTAAATTTATGTCAACAAATAATGCAACGGGTATACTCGAGGCAAAGATTATCATTGAATTCAGCCTATGGTTGAGAGACTTCTGGAATGGTTACTGATGTTTTTCCTCCATTTCCCTTCTTACCAGACCCATATCCCCGCCATTATGGGTGTTTTCCCATAACTTGTGTTTTTTCTAAATTGTTTAGGCCTATACTAATGAATGC
Organism: Acanthaster planci; assembly: GCF_054643075.1. Classification (NCBI taxonomy): domain Eukaryota; kingdom Metazoa; phylum Echinodermata; class Asteroidea; order Valvatida; family Acanthasteridae; genus Acanthaster; species Acanthaster planci. The sequence goes on along the minus strand of NC_141780.1, from coordinate 13,714,611 downwards.
CAATTTTGACAAACCTTTCTCTTTTGAGCAGGTTCTCTTCCCGGATTGTAGACATTCGCGTTGTGCGCTGCTACCTGCAACATGAGTTTAAAAAAAAGATTTTCGTTTGAATAATAATTTAACCTGTTGAAATAAATATTCTTACAAGCTAAATAACTGCCAAAAAAACCAAACAGATATATGAAGCACAAGGGTTCACGGTATAAACTGTGTTTGGTAATCTCGCAGTCACTTTGTTATCATGTAAACATTTTTTAATATATGGCCACTTCGTCAATTTTCAGTGGCTCAACAATATACATTAAAACTCTAAACATGTTTAGCATTCGACTGTTAGCAAACTGATAGCCAGATTTAGCGTTTAGAAAAATGTTTATTGCTAAACACATTTTTTGCAGTGAATCTTGAAATAGGTCTATTTTAAACAGTAACAAACAAACAAACTTAATAATCAATTTTCAAATGCACGGGATACAGACGTGACGGCTACATCTGTCCTGTCCCGACCAACTTGTTGAGAAAAAGTCCAATGGAGTTATGTATGATGTCAGCTTTGCAAAATGTTCCATGATTTTTTGCTCTCAAAGGGGAATCAGCTGTGATTACTGAATCCTCTCCAGATAATGTCTCATAATAGAATTGCTCTGCACAGCTCCTTAACAAAGGAATCCGATGTGATTCCGCATGGGAACACACAAACACCAATAAGGGAACATAAATAGAAACAACTATATGATTGAAATATAGAAGTCATTTATAAAGTGTCAAATCTGCATATTGACTCTCCATTTTCTCCCACGAGAGCCTCCATATTTCTCTGTAAGGTTTTGTAGTTAAGGCAGGCACAACTAACCGGGGAATGCGTTTTCCTTGCAAGTTGACCTGAGGTTATTTTCGTCTGTATATAAGCAAAACTGTCACACGTCATTCCGTCAGAATATATCAGATATCCCATTCCCAAACACATACGCTTTTCTTTATAGCTTACTGTAAATATTTTGGCCAACATTGTTTGTCGAAAATGCAAGTAGGCCTACTGAATGTGATCGCCTGAAATGGGGCGCTGAAGTTGGCAACCTTTGTCCATATTCTGGATCAGCTTGTGACATGTAAGTGAAAGCAGTTGACGTTTGATGAGTTACTTTAACCATGGAGGTAGGAATTCCTACATCCATGCTTTAACGTTGGCTTAACGTCCTTAACTGAGAGGATCTGGGAATTGTTTCCTTCACATTTATTGCCTTATATTATTTAATTATGTATAGTATGGGAAATAAATAAATAAACCAAACCAAACCATTCCATACGTGTGATAGACATTTATGTTTGAACCACCATCACCATCGTCCTCACCAATCACCATGCTTATCCTCGTCACTTCTGTGACACGGACACCCTGTTCCACCATCGATTTACATTACCAAACTGTACTTGCATCTCCTTGCCGTCCCCGTTTTCGAACAATGAACCGTTGATGTTATTCGACAAACTTCATATCACTTACTGTCGCTTGCTTGTTCAGCATTTCCATCGCATCTAGTCCTCAACCATGTTCTTTGTTGACTCCCATGTACGGTGTATTCAAATTCTCCAATTGTCACCAAAATGGGAGCCAAGATCCAACAAGTAGACAAACAAGTTCTATCAACAAACAGAGATTCTATATACCTCGCGATGCTTCTCAAAGAAAAAAAAAACTGGCTTGGCTGTGCGCGAATGGGGGTACAGTATCGACCCATTCTATAAAGTTTTTAACGCCATCATCGATTTTCCCCCTTCAGAAATCTAGACCAGACAAAAGCTTGGCTTGTCGAACAAGTTGATGACGTTGTTGGGAGAAAAGCCTGTATTATCACAGGCACTGTTGGTTCATTCGGGGTCGCTGACTTTGGAGAAAGAGCTTTTTGCATTCGCTCGGTAATGGCGTTTGGGAATATTTTCAAAGCAACGAGAAATAAATGTGGGTAACCATAGCAACAGTGGTTACTGCAGCTGGTACGGTTTTTTAAATCAAAGATGGGCCAAGAAAACGCAAAAAACAAGTGATGCTTTGGACGACATATGGGTAACATTCGGAAAAGTGACATTTCTACAACATCGTTAATACTTTACTACACAGTTATTGCATCCTCTCAGCCGCGACATTTACAAATCCATGTAGCCCTATTCTACTCTACATGTAAATATTTAGTCAGCCGCTACACAATTAGTCGTGGTGCATTCATGGCAAAATCATGTCTAATTAGGAATAGATGGGGTTCGTTGTTCGCACTTCTCAATTCCTAACTGAGACAAGGTACATTGTAGTCCCTATGCCTGAAAGTTACAACTGGGACTGATTCCAAAGAAATGATCAGCCACCAAACAAGAACACCGTGAGTGGACCACGTTTACCATGGCTGAACCGTGCCAAATACATGTCTCTCCCTCCATATAAGCAGCTTTCTTGAATCGAATCTCCAGTACCCTTGCGAGCTGTCCAAGATGAAGACTTTTTCGAGAATGGTCTCCATTCAGTTGTTACAAAAAACTTTCAAAGAGAGGTCCAGTGAGACTGCGTTAGAAAAAGTTAACACAAAAGTACTAAGACAAAATTTTCTTTATTCGGGGGGGGGAGGCTCACTAAACATAACTATGGCCATTCCACTAGCTCTTAACGTAGAGGGGGCTACATGTAGCTCAAATTAACCAGTTCCCGTATGCTGAAGAAACTTGGATATTGGCATGCTGATAACGGGTAATCACCGTGTTTTATTAACGCAAAACAGTAGTCCGAGTATGCGAACTCTACTATTATTCAACCCATTTGTTTGTTTTGTGTCTGTTCCGGAGCTTTTATAGGGTGAATCCACTTTTCCATGCCATAACTTCCATCAGTGTTAGCACTGTTTTTCGAGAGGATCAATAGATCTGTTTGCAAACTGTATTTACTGACAACCGCTATGTCTACGCTGTTAGTACAAAGGGATATGTTTGGGGCTGGCTTGCATTTTTGGTTTCCACCGTCAAGCGTCACCATGCCTTGAGCATGTTGTGTTTTGTGGAAGTTATTTCTATGGTTTGGAACATCTTCTCTACAAAATGGAAAACAAACACGAAAATTAATCCAAAATGCATACATTTACAAAATGTAGAATTAGAATTGACAGCAGTGGCATGTCCCAAACAGATTTGCCATTCAAATAGAAGTCATTTGAATGACGTGCTCATGTCCGAAACAAAATATTTATAGTTTAATGTACCATTGAAGCCAAGTACTGAGACGTACACATGTAGTTCGCGCACGTTGCAATATTTTTTTAGTTTGCCCATTACATGTAAACGAGAGCCGAATTGGCCTCTTGAAATTAAAAGGCCAATCAAGGCTCAACTTTGTGACAGTAAATACACCTTTGGAAACGGATATAACTTTGCTCAAAGTGTATGTAAAACAAAAACGTGCGTTTAAAATATACATTTACTGAACGTTTATTGTAAAAAAAAAATTAAAATAAATTTGTTTGTATTTCCTTATCAGCTTATCTTGAATGACAAAATGCAAGTTTCACGGAACAAATTTCAGGCAGAAGACATGAACACTGGCAACGACTAATTTAGTTGTAAAAGTCTTGATTTTTTAAAAAGGGATAAAACAGGCCGAACATCGGTATACATAAAAAAGAAAACAAATTACAAGTAAAACAAATACTGGAAATGGTGTTTGCTTCAGCCTGCATGAAACTTCTAAAATCTTAGTGCCAATGGAAACGACTTTTCACCCCGCCCGGCTTTTTATTCAAAGAGGATGTTCTGGCAAGGACACCACGCGTTTTTGTTTAGATTTTAAATTACCAGCACCCATGAAGCTTTTGTGCCAGAGCAATTGATCTCGGGTTCTTCCTGAATAATTTAAATTCCAGGCGGGTATATTCGAATTCGGCCTTGGCAACAACTCATTAATTAGGGGGCCTACAGTTACGGGGGTTCAATTCGATCCCATGCGACTGAAAACGTCAATTGGGTACAAAAATGCTTGCTTATCTTTAAAATGTTTTACGTTTGCCAAATCCAATCCAATCCAAATCTAAAACTTGTATCCTTTTTATGTCTGTGCCACATGAACATCGAAATCAGTTTAGTCCAAACCTGGTCCAGCACTACAGGGTACAGTCCACTAATTCAAGCCCCATTGAAAACAGTGTAAAATTAGCACTTTTCAGGGCCCAATAGCATGCGAGCCAACATCCCTGAGATTTCTGAAACACAAATGAAATTCTTGTCTGGTCACTTATCTTTCAATTTCTTTTCAATTTTTTGTGGGTTAACCAATTATTACATTTTTAATTATTCCCACAAAACAAAATCACACCCCAAAAAGTGATTTTTCCGAAGTCTGATTGCAGCCATTTTTCAAGTGGCAACCCTCAACTTTCTCGGGCACTTAGGACCATTTTTAAACAGTAGTTTTTAGTCATTCTGCTCTCATAATGAAAGCTCAAAGACCCAGGGAGTTGATCCCGGCAACAATTTACACAATCTCACCATTTTGGGGGCCAAACAATCACCTTTTTCAAAAGATACTGTGGGGGCACTTTTAATGCTAAAGTAAAGAGCTGGCCAGAAATTCTCACTTGAATTAGTGGTCTGCACCCTACATGCACGCTAGCAGCAACTCGATCGACTGCTGTTGATTCTATTAAATAGCAAAACCTGTCATGCCATTTTCCTACCTCCATGGTCATACCGTGTACACGTTACTTGCCTCTTCAATTTCCATACTCAGCTATTTTCAATTTTCCATCCAACTCTGCCTCTTGCATGACGTCGACACAAGTTAAATCACTCAGGGAACAGTCTGACGAAGAGAGCTGTTTTGCAGAGGCAAATGCATATGCGTCTCTTTATCGTGGATCCGGATACATCACAAGTGCACCCCACGTTGTACCGTTGGGAATGTCGTCGAGAGCGTGTGGGCCTTCCGCCTACGTGCTTCAGCGTCCCGTATCCAAGCAGAGCGTCGGGGTTTATCAATCTTCGTCTCGCGGTAACAACCCGCTTGTTCACATCATGGAGCTATAAAAAGTATAACTCCGTGTTCACGTGTTGTTGGTCAACTCTCCCCGACTTACATGACTTACCGGCACTGAATTAACTCTGATCAGATTGGCCTCGGAAAAAGGGCTGGATGACAATGAAGACGTGACGTGCACAATAGTAGCGAGTCTTTTCGGTTGATTATTCCCTCTCTGTGGGAGAGATCAGTAAAGCCCTGCTTTGAAGAAAGTTCCTTTTATCGCAACCCAAAGAAAAACACGTGTGCCACTTGTGGGTGTGATGGCGTATGTTCACTCACTATCGCAACGGCCTTGAACTAGAGTTCCAGATCAGCGATTGGAAAACTGATATAGGTCCACAATCCCGCATGGCACAGGAACCGAGTAATCCTCGCAGTTGCAAATATTTTGGGCTCGACAGTAATTGCGATCAGTCGTGCATTGCAAAGCCTTTGTGTTGACAACAAAAGTGCAGAATCAACATTGCGGATTATTCCAATGGATCGTACTCCCAACAGATTCTGTTGTTCAGCAAAGCCAGGTGACTATACTGCCCGAGGGGGTAGGAGATCAGGGCCATCGGTTGCCAGGGAAACCGATTTATGTACAGTCGCGGCATCAACCGCAGGAGGGCCAAGGCTCGGCATTGGGTTATTTTACAATGGTGGTATGTGGGGGTATCAAGAGGGTCACTTCACTTAAACTGGGAATCTCACGTCATGGTTTGCAGCTCCGTGTTCACTGTGAGAAGCAGATCGAAATATATTTTACTTTTACTGTGTTTGATTCAGTCATGTTCATGACTTTAGGAAATTACAGAGACGACTATGTGCGAAACTCGCACATGCATGCTTGGCTATAATAATGACTTGACTTTCGGTTTAAATCACACTCGGGGTTTTCTTAGCTTCCAGGATAAAAACCAGCACAGATGACAAAAATTACTGTCTCTATCGTCAACAGACGTTTCACATGGGCAGCAACCACTGCTCCTTTGTATAATACACAAGGACATCGAATTGAAACAACTACACAGTGCTAGAATTCTACGAGTCAACTCTCTAACAGCTCTTTTCCCTTGTCCCGTTTTGGGCATTAAAAAGTCAAATGTTCTACTTCTTATTGGGGTTACTTTTTTCTCATGGAGCTTATGATGTCTAAGGTAGAACAGTTTGGTCTAGTGCCACATCAGCAAAAATATACGACACCAGTTTTAAAACTATGTTTAATCCAAGAAGATATATCCCATGAAAACTTGCCTCCCACCATACTACGTAAGCCCTGTGGTGCCATCCAATATATATTTTCAAAAGTGAAGTGTACATTTTTTCGAAGTCAAGTATACATGGCTTTTTCGGCTATTTTTACGGTTGTTCAAAAATAAAAATCCCGCGCGTTTTCCGTGTGTTCGTGCAAAACCCTCACAAGGAGGTGTTGTGATCGTGAGCAGTATTCTTGGGTCATTTTCCCGACGTACAAATGCAAGAACAAGAAACCCGTGTCCAGAACTACCCGTACCCGACCCCTGGTTCTTTGGACCTCCATCCGAGGGTACAATTCATTAGAAAAAATATGGTTGTAAAATGATTCTGAGTGTCCGAAGAATTCGAAAAAAAGAACAAAAGACTGCGCACACGCTTCGTTACTATTCGTGACAATCGCGATTCTACTTTGTTTGAATAATGAAAAATATAATCGGCTAGCCCACGATACATGACAAGAAACAGAAAGTTCAAGGACAAAACAATAATTTAATTTTGGTCTGAGAACCCCGGTGAAGTCGGCTTGCATGTCATTAAGCCCTGAATAGTGTTGATATTACAATGTATTCAATGGAGCTGAAATTTGTGGACTGCACTCACAAGCACTGACCACCGAATAGCCATGCACCCGGGAAACTACACGCCATGCAAACCTTTGTATTATGTCCGACTCAACTCAGTTCACTGAGATTTGGAAAAAAAAACAACTATAAATCAGTGCCAAAAGGGCTCAACTTATCAGAAAGATTTCCATCCATTCAGCGACAAAATTTATTACATGCATATCGTTTTTGGTACTTACCGTACTCATTTCAAGTATACACTGGTAGGGCCTACTTTTGTGCTGAATTTAAAAGGAAAACCAATACACTCCATGCCTAAACTGCTTTCGGCAGTGATTGTTGAAAGCTTCGAAGGCCTTCATCACTTGTCATTGAAGGGTGCATAAATGTGTAACGATGGTGAACAACTAAAAGGTTTTTTACCATGGTTCTATTCGAAGGTTGGAGTGTTCTCATCATAGTTAAGATTAACAAACTGATAAATTTGAGAAAACATTTGAAATAAAATTATAGACTTTTCATCATTACAGAAGCACGAAAATAAGATTAAAATCTCCGAACCATATAAAGTCACGCTTATGCCGGTACATGTATTACAAATTGTTATTATGCATAGGATACACGACCCAACGATCGATTCAGTTCCCTGATACTAAAGTTTAGAATCGAGTCAGTGGTGCATCCAGGGGGGGGGTGGCTCCAGGGAAGGTAAAATGGGATTTTTCTTTCTAAAAACGGCGGTTATATTTTTCTGTCTGTGGAAGAACCTCACTGCCCACCCTACAAGAAAGGTGGCGGTACCGGTACCAATTGGGACGTGTTGAATCTTTCATTCCCCTTAAGGCAAGGTGTCTGCCCTCCCCTCGGGTAGATACACCACTGTGTATGTACAAATAGTCAACACAATACACTGCTTACCTCTCCTGTAGATTTGAAACAGAAAAAAATAAATCTAACGGAAACGTACTAAAATATATTTTCCACATTATTAGGTTTTTTGTATTCTAGGCAAGGCATTTCTGCCTTCGTGCAAATGGTCAATTAATAGGCTGTGTCTTTTTAAAGTGCACTGGGTTCAGATGGCTGTTTTGGTTATTAATTTCTACATGTGAGTTGTGTGACACTTAACGACATAAGCTGACTGGAATTTCAAAAACTTCCCTACTGTGATTCGACAGCCTGTGATCGGGCACCACGGTTTGCAGTGGTTCATCTTTTTTTCCCTTTTCCTTTAGACAATAATTTTCTGTGTTTTTCCCCCAAGTCAGTATACCTTAAAAAAAAAACATGAAACCTGACACACCCATCAACCGAGATCCCTACATGTGACGTCATGACTACGTTATAAGGTGCCGGATTACAAGCGACTGTATAATTTCAGAAAACACGACCGACTTCTATTAGTTGTATCTCATAAAACTGATACAGGAGTTCATATATTTGGATCTCACTGAAGTTTTGTCGTTAGACCTTTGTTTCCAGTTATAATGAAGGGTCAAACTGCAGGTACATTTTAAATGCGTAGCCTAAAACAAATCAGATCAAAACAGATCAAATCAATACATCGGTCAATATATGTCAAACTGTTCAGGCTTTTAATATTACCGTGAAACCTCGTACTAACATAAACCTTGATGTTGAGACGTGATTGCTGTCTTAACGTCACTACGGCAGCATCAAATACCGAATTATATGTACAAGTAATTTAAACTATGAACTCAAAAAAGAAGAAATGCTTTCATTTATAATTTTGGAACAGGATGTTCAAATTTTGAGGCCATATGTTGGGCAAGATTACAGACTGCAACGGAAAGTCACATGACCACGTCTTCCGGGGTAACCAGAAAATTCAGTGGCATGGAATTATAACTCAGAACAGAAGGATTTTCTACACCGAACCAATCGACTAAAAATACTGAAGTTTGTATTCTGTACACTTTATAAGGGTAACTGATATCACGACATAAAAGGGCGCCAACTTGTGGCACATCAAAGACAGTTTTATCACATTCGTTATTTGTTTGCCATAGCTTTATAAAAGTGGATAAAACCATTTGTATTATTTTGCGATTTTGTGATTTGACTTCATCATTCAATATACATGTACATGTACCTCAGGGATGTCACCTTGCACAAATAATGACATCTAATAATGATCTATGTTTTCACTGTTTTTCTTTTCCAACACTGACGTAATTGATTTGTTTATTAATTTCTCCAAACCAGTACGTGGTTACTTACTAATGTTACATGTTGCTTTTTAATTTGATGAAATGCTGCTACTTAAATTGAAAGTGTCATGCCATTTCGATATCTGCAATTTCACAGACACCTTTACAGCAGTGTGATTACAGCATGAATATAATACATGCCGTCAATGACTATACAAACTGCAATATGTATACATGTATATATGTGGTCCCAGAGTAGAAGCAGGCATCATCTGCACAGGCCTTCACACCAGGCACGATCTCACATCCCAGGCACATCCGAGCCGAATTTACTGATGTGGGCGGCCCTCTTTGCTGGCAGAAGGACCTGAAACAATCACCACAGGTATGGCGAAGTTTACTGTCTTGACACATTGTGTCTCGTGTTTTGATAAGCATACCGATGTAAGAGAGTCAAGCTTCAGAAAGCAACTTTATTTTATTTTTCACACATTTAACTATCACTGCAGTGGAACCAGTCTTGCACAAATGTTGCACGCCTTCTTGAAGTGCATTTTTGCAAGCTATAAGTATAGCAGCATTATCTTTGCTAGGCAGAAGGCAGGCCTGGAATAGCTGATCGAATTCAAATCACAAACTACATGCCCTAACATTCTCTCCTTTTACAGGATTTTGAGGCCCAAGAACTTGTTTTTTTTCTAAAATAGGAAGGATGAGAGTTATGAACATTACTGGGAGCTTGTATTTCTGTGAAACTGGGTGAAACTGGACAAATCTAACAGCGGCAATTGAGCTGGCCTACCGGACGATCCTCTTGAGAGGATAATCTGTCCTAAATATTGAACAAAACCTGAAATGTGCGAGGGAAGGCTTTACTTTGATTTATGTCTGAAAGACCTAGGAGATTTTAAGTAGTTCCCCTATTCCTTTTAAGGACGGTATTTCTTATTGTCGGCTAAGCAGTTCATTTAGTGGTGTCTTAGCCTATTAGCCCAACCGGCAATTTACAGCTCACACACTACCTAGCAGTGGTTTCAAATTGTAAACTGCTGGCAATGACCAATGACACCTGTCTATGGCTGGTGGCTTTAACAATGGAATGGCGTTGTCATTCCTGGTCGAACCGTCAATATCCCAGAACATCCTACCACAGAAAGGTACATGACATCCTCTCATCTGGTGCATACCGCCCTCTACCCAAAGACCCCACTCAAGTCATCGAGAAGCGAGTAGCAGCCACTGCTAGCACCCAAGACCACCACCACCACCACACGGGCAGTAGGGTCCTCTATACCTGAAACCCAGGCCCCCCTCATCCCCTGGTGTTAGGGTCTTCTCTACCCGAAGCCAACCCATCCCCAGTTTCCCGCCTAAACTAGTTTCCCGCCCAAAATTTGCACCCCTAATGCTCCAGTGCACCCTTAGCAAGCCACCAAGCCACATCACGCCTCACCGACTCCAGACAACCTTCATTACACGGCATCCACTCGAGTCAGCAACACATTCTCCTGAGGACGGCCAGAGCATACTGGCCGAAACGTCGAGTTGAACACTCACCGATTCTTCCCAGAACCACACCTCTTCCCCCCCAAAAAGAGAATTTTTACATGGTGTACCCGCAAATCTACATCCTATGTACTTCCGCCATGCAAAGCTTCAAATCTTACTTAATATCCCAGAAATAAAGCTTGTGCATAAATTGAAACATTCCGCCAGTAGACTTAAAGAGCGCCCTCTCTAGGATCAAGCATTCAAGTTTTCATCGAAGGTTTGAAAAACGTAAAAAATAGTGTCAATGACTACATACCACGCAAATCAAAGTAAAGGTTCTCATCACACTATATTCTCTGTGTATTACTGAAAAGTGTCACAGAAAATTTGTTCAGTATAAGAATTTCTGTGGCCGGCCATCTATGCATAAATTTCAATGGTTGTTGACCAATAGGGCATATTTTTCTTTCATGGCTGTTCATACAAGCGGCAGGGTTTTTGTCATTTGGCAGCATTTATTTTCTTTATACAGTATACTGAAAATTTTGCACTTAAATGGAAAGTCTATTAAAATCTCCTTGAGTTCTTGTTTTGTTCTGCCATGGCAGCTGCCAGTATTTGGCACTTTGCCAAAAAGTGAGGGCTATGACACATTGCAGCCATACATGTTGCAGGTGTGAACTTTTGTTCATTAGAGACATGCCGAGCGTCCACCTGTTCCGCTTTTAAGGTTACTACCCGTAAATACGTCAAACCAGACAGCTGCTGCATGCAGCCATCTGTATCTGGCCCAGGACGAGTATAATAAAATCTGGGCTAGCAATGCCCTGAATCAGCTTATAGAGTCATTGAATCCACTCGCGGCCATTTTACCGAGCGGAATACAAAGCTTTCCTGGCATTGCCCGCTTTTGTTCTTCCTGACGTCAATAGAAGGGAGCCAACCCACGCTTTTGTATTCGGCTCGGTAAAATGGCCGCTTATTGGCTTCTTTTTCATACAAAGCTTTTGCAAGTCCAGGCTTTTTATATACATCTGTGGGCCCAACTCTCTTGATGGTGTTATGATGCAAAGAATTGTATTGAAACTCCCTCGGCTGTGTGGAAAAATTGTCCTGAATTCCCTAGTTTGTGTGATAAACTGTTTTGAACTCCCTAGGGAGTACTAAATAGCTATACCGAAACTCCTATAGGTTAAGTGAAATAATGTAAGGAAATAGGATTCAGAATAGCAATTAATATTTTGGGAATGCTGAGTGTTAACTCATTAAAATACAGGCATGTATTGGTGACTTACTTCATTGTGAATGTAGGAATCACAGCCGTAACACCACACCGACAAATCGGCATAGCTGAGCACCACGAGATGGGATGTTGAAACACTGTGAAATAACATGTGCTCGTTCACATACCGCCCACACAGAACCTAATGAGGATGGCAAAATGACGAGAACAGAACACTAAATTTCAATTCATGAAATTTCAAACCCTGCTGCAGAATTCATCAATACTTTTAAATGCGAGTGTACTCAAAAAGAGCCTAACTCGTAGCACTTTTTAAAAAATAAATGAAGCGTCCATGTCATGTTGGATAGCAATCATATTTAAACAAGTTGACATTTCTGAGGATTGATGTTAGTATGGTCACTGTCCAAAATGAGCATTTTGGCTACAGCTATGGCTATCTTGAGTATGCCAATAACTGAAACAGAAGCTATAGTCACTCACACAATATCCTCTACAGATGTGACCTAAAATTATCAAACGAGAAATCTGACTTAAAGAGTACCCACAGAAACCTTCTGTGCCAAACGGAAATGTTCGACCCAAATGAGAGTCACAGATCTTGAACACTCTATCTCATCATGCATGCTTTTATACACTGGCTACCAAATACGTAAATGTACGTCTGTAACGTGTCTGTATCTGGGTATGCAATGCCAAGCAGAGTTAAGAAAAAGTGTGAAATATGATTCCTGAGCCCAAAAGCTAAAAAGCCAAATCCGTATTACAGAACACATAAAGTTGCCAAAAAAAGTTTCTGAAAAGCATATCTACTAGGCATGAGATTTCTCCTGGTTTAACATGCTCGTACCTGATAGCAATGTAGACACACCCAATTCTCGCTGGTGTCCCCACACTCACCGCAGGAATCTCTTGAATCGATTGGGGAAATAGCTGGGATGGGTAACACATGGCCTTCAAGGTGAGGGCACCAGGGAAGTGGCACTACAGCATACATCTCTTGCTGAAAACGAAATGAGTATCCACTGAGACTGGAGGTGTTTTCTTTTTTTGTAATGACAGTGACCTGTAAATTTTGATACTGAAATGTGACATGAAATGTTGATGTGCCTGATACATTATGATCTAACAGAAGAAATAGGAAGTTAAATAAAAAACAAATGAAACATTTGCAACCAAATAGACTCACTCACATACAATTATACAATATTTTCTGGATCTAGCTACAGGGCAAGTTCTCTTTCTGAATGTGAATGGCATCTGTAATCTATTGCTTTGTTATTTCATATCTTTCATGAAAAAATGTCTATACTATTTGTTTTTTTGGGGGGGGTTGATCACCTTTGGATGCATGAAGAAACTACCTCATTGCTCACAATTATATTCAAAAGGTTTCTGGTCTTTTTAGTGGAAATAATCCATTTGACCAAATATGATTCCCAAAGAAATTAATACCAGGTGATTGGGCCAATAGGACGGGTGCAATATTTCATTGAAAGCTTCACGAAAAAATGAACTAACTTTTACAAACAGCGGTGGGGGAATTGGAACAAACCTGTGTCCCAAAGACATCTGCAATAGTCAGGCCTTCTCCGGTTGACGAGGTGACAGCACTTTTGTTGGTGGGATCGATTCCACCAGCTGCTCCAAGCTCGTCAACTGTTGAGCCGATCCCTGGAAAGAAATCAGGGATGACAAAAACAGTTGAGCGATACTAATACAAGCTTTTTGGGGTTTGATTTGTTTGGTTTTAAAACAAGGAATCATTCAGCCAGTCGATACTGACAGAGTAAAGGTCATCTGAAAAAGCTGTCTACGGTTAAAACAAAAGCTTCCTCTTCCATTACTACACGAACACTCACATAAATTTACTGATAACTTTCAAGCAGTCTTCTTCAATCTGGTAATGCGTGCATGTGGGGCAGTCGCATGTCAGAAAGGCGTTTGAGTAGGTACAGATGGAGTGAGAAGAAAGTCACACGGGCGAATGTTTCAACAACTAAAAATGTAAATCACTCACTCCCCTTAGTGCCAGCCGAACACAGCTTATTATTTTTAATGTGGCCCTCACCACCACCTTTTTGCCTTGGCAAGAATGTGTCGAAAGCACAACTCTTGAAGCAGCACTTATCGTTTATCAACCATTTCACGGTTGTGAACTGTTTTTTACTTCGACGTCATGACTAACAGAATACTATCAGTAGTTTATCACTCCCAATATTGAGCATCTTAACAAACATGACGTCTGCGCTCTTTGGGAGAGGCACCCAGTAAGATACTGGAATGAAACGCATGGCTCATATTTAAGAATCGTTTTCGACTCTCTACCGCAGGAAGAAACTGGTCCACTGTAACAGTAAGCGACAGATAAAATAAGTTCCAAACACCATCATCACAGTATTTCTTAGAATTCTGATATAGACCGATTTCTTTTTGCATACAATTTTGTACAGGCCTCCAAAGTTTGCAGAAAAGTCAACTTTTGGTTGCTTTTCGATTTCTCCCCATATTTGTTCAAATGTACATTTGTCCCATTAATGTTAAAGAGGCTTGTATTTTCATGTATTATTCAGTAGTATGTGTTTCATTATTTGGTGCTTTTTCTTTTAAGTGTGTGGGGTTTTTATTACTTTGTGTTTACATTTGTACTAACCACCAGCCACAGCAACCAACTGTATAGGAAAACAACGGTGGCGTAACAAGGGCAGGTCATATTTGTATATATACAAGTAATAAAACAAAGCAAGATTCATGGCTTTAATCGTTCGAACGATTTTATGCAATTCTATTTCAACAGGAAAAATGCCCTAATTAGGCATACAATTTTTCAGCAGAGTAGCAAAATGGTATTGTTTATTACAAACCTTCCAAACGCACCTGCGTCTCAGTTATCCTCATTTTCAATTTGTGTTTCACTATTTCAAAAGTATTTTACTGACTTTTCGGTTTTTATGCTAATACGAATTTCTAAATTCATGGACAAAACTATGCATGGCGTCATAGAAGCAAGCCTCGATGTTACAGTTTTGCACACACACACACACAAAAAAAAAAACGCTTTTTCAAAGACTTTGCTTTGTTCACTAAATTTTTTGAGACATGAGCTTTATTCAGCGAGTAAATGCTGGGTTCACAATTTAAACAGAGAAACCTATGCACACTAAACTATGTGTTCCTTGAATTACATACTGATGCCCAGGAAAGCATGGGTGACTATAAATATATGTTAGAGAAGTTTTTAATGCATTTTAGTAATAGGAATTAAAATAATCGAAAAGTTATGTCCAAAAAAATTCACTGTAGCCACACTATACAGTGCAGAAATTATTAAATGATGCCCATAATTTCCACCCTGAAACAAAACACTTACCCTTCTCACCCGGATTTGGCTCTGTAACAGCTGCGGTTGATGCGGCTTCATTACTGGAAAAACTTTCCCCAGCCCCATCCGCGGTGTAAGAGGTGGAAAGACTCGATACACCGTCCACTCTACGGTTGTCGCTGTCTCCGCCTGCTGATGTGCCCGATTGTGAGCTGCCGAACACCAATGAGAATATATGTTTCTTCAGTGTAGGGGTAGGCAGAGAGGAATGGGAGGAGGGAAGAGGTAGTGAGAACCAGGATTTTCAGTTAGGACCCCTCATTCTTCCGCCAAGTCCTGAAAGGAGCAAGTTTGAACGTGGCGGGCAGTGGCGTATCCAGGATCACGTTTGGCGGGACAAAATGAGGTTTTCCAAGGCAGCATTCAAGGCGATGGGTGGGATAGCAACAGTTATGACTTGCTGGTCTCTTTAATTGCCAATAAAAAAAAACCAACAAAATAAAATAAAGCATCGGCAACAGGGAAGAGGAGGAAATAAATAAAGGACCAGTATTTTCCAGGAGATCGATTATTTTTTCTAATTACAAGTAAACTTGAAAGAGGCATTTTTTCTTTTTTTTTTCCAGTTATTTCCCCACATAACACCGGGCGTAGAATGCCAAAACCAGAACTGTTGCTGATTAATTACACGAAACCCCGCCGTGCACCAAACCAATCGTCAATCGAATTGACGACTCCACTGACGTTTCAATGAACATTCCTGATGGCCCCCTTTAATGACAGTATACGCATATGTTGCCTGTATAGCAGCGACTGTCAAAATACCGCCATTAAAGGGCCACTACAAACATATGAACCAGGATATGAGACGGAGAGGACCTCCCTCCTTTGCTTTGGTCATTGTTTCACTGGGATCTGAGGAAATCTTTTCAGACACTTAGGGGGATGTGTTAGGTAACAATGGTCTAGAGTGTGTATAGCAATTTGACAAGTAGGGGGTACCCCTTGGTCTCATTTCTTGCTGGATATAACTACAAACGACCAGCGATGAAGTTGCCATGGTCACCTAATTCGTGTACAGACAGACTGGGGAGGTGTGTACTCGTAAGTTGGACCACGAATCGGACCGTCAAACATGTTTGTTTTCCTTTTTCGTATCCGATTTCACCGGATCCATCGGAAACGTGTACAGGAAGACTCCGATTCCACTCGATAGCGATATTTACATTAACCAATCAGATTCATCACACAGTCCCGCGATTCAAACAGGGATCCTCAGTGAAAAATATGGCCGTCGTGATAGATGAACCCATCGTCGGACTGGTGAGCGTGTAGGACTGATTATCGAGTGGCTGATCATAAACAGAATTGGGCATGTTGCCGTTGATTGCAACGGCGACAAACACTGCACCGATGATGCTGTGGTCCTGTGAAGTAGTGAAATAAGGCAATTGTGCGGTGGACTTCAAAAGGCTATTTGCACGAAGGTTGGACTTGAAATGCGTTGGTCTGAATTTTTTTTCTTTACTCGGCACGGGGGTTTGGGGTGGGTACGTACTGCAACAAAGTGTTATCGCCGGATTTCCAAATCCAGTGAATCGAAACCCACAATCTTTAAGTTTTCGTTATTGAATCTAAAGATTCGGTGGTATCGTGCAATGAGTTTTAATGAACCCACCAAATCTAAATAAAGCAATTTTAGAAAAGTGATTGGGAAAATAATTATGATTACATACATGTACGTGCGCAGGGCTGGAGTCAGTTTAAGGAAATGACGGTGACGAAGCCTCACCTCGATTACTGTACCTCACGCAGTGTTCCTTAATCAATGAAAAGGTTTTTCACAGAGTCATTATGGAAACATTTGGAACAAAGAGGCAACTCATCAAAAACGCCGTGCCACGACGTGTTGAGGTCGCAACCGAATTAAGGCATGGCCTATGGTGGCCGATCACTGCCGTTCGCTTTTCTCTCATAACCTATTCACAACGTAAATTGGTTTTCATTGTAAAAAGATTTGTAAATTCATTTTGTTTTTCAATGTAAAGTAATTTATAAATGCATTGAAAATGCAAATTCTTTCGAAACTAAAGTTGTTTTAAATGCATCGGTAAATGCATTTTTTCCTTCAATGTAAAGTAATTTATAAATGTATTGACAAATGCAAATTCTTTTCGAAACTAAAGTTGTTTTTAAATGCATTGGTAAATTCATTTTTTTTCTTCAATGTAAAGTAATTCAAAAATGCGCTGACAATGCAAATTCTTTTCGAAACTAAAGTTCTTTTTAAATGCATTTGCAAATGCAATTTCCAAATGAAATGTCTAAGTCAAAAGTTATCGCTGCCACAGTATCCCATAGTGCTTTGCGACTTTTTTATTAGACTGGCTACGAGAAGGAAGCCTTCATTGCACACGGTATAGTAGACAGCATTGCTGTACATAATGTACTAGCTCGAGGGGGGCTTGTTACAAGTCTAGCATAGACTGTCATGGCGCGGCTGGCGCGATGCAGGAAGCTCAATGATGCTGGGCACCTACGAGACCCGATGATTCTATCCTCTTTTGGCGGATTATTTCATCAAGGGACCAGTCCAATACAAAGTCACAGAATTAAAGAAAAAATGCATTTACCGATGCATTTAAAAACAGCTTTAGTTTCGAAAAGAATTTGCATTTGTCAATACATTTATAAATTACTTTACATCGAAGAAAAAAAATGGATTTATAAATGCATTTACAAATTACTTTACATTGAAAAAAAAATCAACAAACCCTTTTACATTGAAAAACAATTTACATTGTAAATAGGTTATGAGAGAAAAGCGAACGGCAGTGATAGGCCACCACACTGGCCTACGTGCCGTTGAGTTTGCGTTGAATCCCGCGCAATAAAGTGGGCGTCACACATTTGCGTTCGTTTTCGCTTTCGCGTGAAATTTGAACCGCTTGACGTGTGCGAGAGCGAACAGATCAAAATTGTCGTGCTCTACATTGGCAAAAGTTGAGCTCATCATTCCATTCGAGCCAAATTTGCTGCAAAAGTTTTCTGGTGTCAAAGTCGCTTCCCTTTCGCGTTTGCCTGAGGTGTGAATCTGCATCAAAGCAGGAAATAAACCCACACGTTGGAGTGCACACGAAGCGGCGGCGACTTTCATAGACCAGTTAGCCCCGACGTAATTCGGACACGGCCTAAATCCTGTGATAGCGAGTCGCATATTAGAATCCCTTTCTGTCTCACATCAACCACATCTCTGACATTATGCATTAGTCACTTATCAGCAAACAACTATCGGGGTGCACACTCCGTGCCGAGACTTGACGAGCCAAATGTTTGAATTTGAAACTATAATTCCAACGACACGGTATATATGTACACTTCACAATAACATTCAAGCCAATTTTTAGTAAAGCTAAGTGAGCCCCAACGAATGCGTTCATGGAATCTCCCTGCTTGTTTGGGCAGATAGTTTTGAAAGGAGTTTCCCTTGGTTCACATAATTCTGTTACCTAAAACTGCACGC
The DNA here is from genome assembly GCF_054643075.1 of Acanthaster planci. Taxonomy (NCBI): domain Eukaryota; kingdom Metazoa; phylum Echinodermata; class Asteroidea; order Valvatida; family Acanthasteridae; genus Acanthaster; species Acanthaster planci. The sequence continues at coordinate 13,696,003 of NC_141780.1, read as the reverse complement.
CCCGAACCGCCACATTACAAAAACAAGAAATCAAGTCTAGTGCCCGTTATACCAAGTACAGGGTGAATGGCATGCCCAGTCAGAATGCAAGCACGTACCGCCAGAGAAGTTCCTAATCCTTGCAGAGCTTACGGCTTAATATATAGGCACGAGGAAAAAGGCCAGAAATGCATGTTTGTTTTGACGAACAAGTAATGTTCCTGTCCTTTGTAACTGACGTGATGTGAACTTGAAAGAACCAGCCTTCATAGCGACTGTGCTTTATTGTCTGTAAAACCTGACAAATTTTCCTACGTTGGCCAACTATAATGAAAATCCTTGGAAACCGTCTACCAATTAATGTATTGTATAAACCGGGTATTTCTCGTTACGAAGTCAAACATTACCTTGTGTTCAGCACTATTTCTTAAAATACGGCGAGAATTAAGAGAGATACAAACACAGATCCAGACGCTATCAGATGGGGGGGGGGCATTTACAATAAAATGTATTAAGAGCCGATCCCACGAGCAGTGGTATCGAGCCCACGCGCGATGGGCGAAGATTATGCATAATTTCCTTTTCCCCATGTTCTCTCTTCGTTTCTAAATGCCAACATGTTGTGGCTTTATCAGAAGCACACTTGCATTATCGGCAGCTACCGGTAAATACCCGCTACGTTGAGATATCTTTTCAAATAATGAGAGACACCTGCACGGTGACTTATCGAACAAAAGCTGAAAGCAAAGGCAGGGTTGGTCCTGTATAAAGTCCTCAATCCTTCACCTGCTGGAAGACTGAGGACCGTTACAGACGATCATGCTTGACTTACGACGTGTTGTGATGGTACTGAGTGCATAGTTTTGCGATGGTAATCTACCTATGAAGACAAACTAGTCAAACATGCAGCGTTGGCACGTGCGCTTGCACGTGGTGGAAGCTACCCTTAGGAATATATGCGATCACCGTGGCCAAGGCGGGCCACACTTGGACACATTGTTTACATTGAGCGCAATCCAGTCACGTGGGTGAAAAAGGTCTACAGGGATAATGCCTTTTCCTGAAAAGCACCCTGACCATCTTCGCAGTAAACTCCACACTTGTCCAAAGCAGTTGGTTATAGCAATCTTCACCGAAATTTAAATATTCTCTTTTATCATTTCATTAGGTGTGACTCTGCCCTATATATCCAGCGTCCTTGCACACGCCAGGTGGACCGTTGAGTAGGCAATGATTTCTCCTGATTTCAATAAAAAGATACCCGGGTATTACCTCCATTTCAATATCACTCCAAATCTACAACGCACCAAGGTGTGGAGGACAGTGACAACCTGCCATTTTCACATCACAATGTCATCAAGAGCTGGAATTGTAATGAACTCAAGGAAACCGAACGTGCGAGAGTTTGTAAACAGTGTCACTTTTGACACTACGATCAAAGCTTAAAATAATATAGCTAATATGCCTCAAAGGAAGTGGGGGGCAGGGTAGCTTTATATTCCAGCGACAACAGTGATATCCATTTACAGCGAGTGCGGACACCGGTTACCCGAAGGAGTGAAAGCACGGGTGCTTATAACAGCAACCCATGCAGGCCATTCCAGAAAATCTGGACAGAAAGGAAGGGCAACAGAGAAAAAAGTCAATTCCAGTCAACCCAAAATGCTCAGCCACCACCAATATAAGCTGTAGCTGCATGTCCACGTTGTCCACCATGAACGCGACCCATTTGGATTACCAAAAGCCCGTTTACATTATAGACAAACTTTCTTCACCCGTACAACATAAACATATCAACTGTGGTGAGGGCTAGGGGGTCATTACAACATGCAGTGTTGTCAGGTGTTTCTTAAAATGCACACACGTGACATCAGTCCTGGTGTTTTATGCACTGCCTTAAAATCTTTTTTACGAAAAACCACTCAAAACCCTTCGTTTTCATAATCTGAGAGGTTTCATACATAGGCCTACTGTGTGATAGCTGATGTTGATTACGAGCACTCGTCACAACATGAAGCATTCTACTGAAATTGAAATGAGGCGTGCTACGCAGATGGTCACGTTTTATCATCTTTATTACAAAGGGATTGAAATAAGGCGTGCTAAGTAGATGGTCACGTTTTATCATCTTTATTAAAAAAGATCAAAATTCACGGCACTGCAGCTCAAGTTTCAAACACGCAAAAGGAGTTGACTAGATGCCCAGACACGACCTACGGGTACAATAACGGAAGGATCCCCTCACTTTCTTCCGATTTCATTTTGGATTGAACGGCCCAGGCTTTTCAATGTCGTGATAATTCAATCGAATGTTCCCGACTCCTCGTGATCTAGTTTCCATTTGGAACAAAATGCTATACATTAAAACTGACTGAGACATAAATTTCAACCACAGCAGGCTCTATATAATAATGCGGTCCCGATTTGCAGTTGGAATACTGCAAGTCTGTGGGTGGCTTTTTGAAGTCGAAATTGGGAAAGAACCTGGCGATGTTTTTTTTTAACAGAGGACAACTCAAGTCTACGGAATTTGAGCGCACGTGTGCGAAATAAACAATAAATTAAAACACAAACGACCACCATCCTTTATTCGTTCATCTGAAAACTCAAAAAATATGGTCTGAAATGTTCAGGAAAGGCGCCACCACGAATCACTGAAATTGTCAGAGCCCTTTGGTCCTTCAGATATTCGTGACAACATAATACATGTACAGACAAGGTAGCACCTGTAGTGACTTTTCTGGACAGTTGGCAGTATTGCATATCTTGTCCCCTAAGTTTCAGTTGGTGTTTCTGTGTTCACCAGCTGTCGACCAAAATTATGATTCATGAAGTTTTTGCTTCTAATAAAAAGGCGAGTTGATTTGGTGTCATTAAATGCATTGCTGCACAGTTTTTATACAGGACATTCAATTGATCTATTCCAACCCAATTCGGATAAAAATCACAAATCATTCAAAATAGGCGGGTGTTTTTTGTACAGCTTTTGAAACCATCGACAGAAAAAATAAATTCAATCTGAAGGTCAAAATATATTTGTGGACAAGGTACCAGACGTGGCATTTAATGCTTTGTCCTAGCCTTACTTTGAAATCGACAAGGCAATCCGAACCTTGATGGCGGTGTGTGGGCATCTCCTTCACCCATTCGGAAAGTTTCCAAATCCTGGGCAATAATTTTGCGTGGTAAGGGGGAGGGCAAGAAGAAGGCAACCGTCTCAGATGTCTCATACTGGCAGGGTATATTTCTTAAATTTCTCATCTGATCAGTCTGAAACGCTTTAATTAACATTTTTACGTTTTTTTTAATTGATCATATTAAAATTCCTCTTCGACATCTTTGACCTTGGTAAAGTGGAGTTTCAAGATTTGGAAAGCTTGAAATGCGATTTTTTTTGTCCTTATACTGAATAAATTGCACACGCAAAAAATGAGCTTTAATCTGCACGTATATTGCATTTGCCATAGTTGCAAAACCTTTTTATTCACGTTTTCATTTTGAAGCCCAACCATCATGTTAATGGCTTAAACCTGAATGTACGACATGAGATATCAGTTGGAAGGTACTCCTGAAAAATGTAACCTTGTATGATGCATCTCTAATACTTTTGATTGTGGTACTTTCGTGAATTTATTCCCTGAAAATATTGTTTTATTTATAGAAAGAGGGAAAATAATGATAAAGCTGGATTCAAAAACATTCCCTTAAATATGCATAAATTTACTATAGGCCCTACCAACAAATGGTTTCTTTCATCGATATCATGTTCTTACATTTCATACATTTTTGGAGCATTTGGAATGTAGACTTGAGATGATTTCACGTAATTCAAATAATTGCTGTATAATTTTGATTAAATTATTTTGTTTGTTTCAGCCATCAATTTCAAATCTCTTAGGCAGATTCAGAGGGGAGGGTTTGAGGTAAAATAAAGAGAAATTAATTTGTTTCGAAGTTGATATCTTGCGGCTAAAATTCTCAGCTGTTTCATTGATTTAACAAAAAATATATCAAAGTGTAACGTAAACATGTGCATCTACTTTACACTTCATGTCCCGATGAGTGATGCTTTATTTTGTGTCCTGCAAGTTACATCTGAAGTGCCTCATACGAGTGTTCTATGTCGTGTAGCGTCTCAAGGACAGCAGCACATAAAGTGCTTCATTTAGCTCTTTCTTCATGTGCTCATATTGCAGTACCTCAGTCATAGAAGCACCCGAAATGCATCTGTTTGGCTACAACAGGTGCTCTTGTGGCACCTCTTTAAGGACAGTAGCACTTGAAGCGTTTTAGTTTACCTCCAGAAGTGCTTGGTTGAGCTGTTGTTGAGTGCTCTCATTGTATATAGCACAGATGCAGGTGCTCAATCTGCGTGGCACGTGCTGTCACAATGCGAGCACCTACAAGTGCACAAATTTAGATCTTCAAGTGCAAACGTATTAATTCCAATTTTAGAGCGTATAGGGACGCTAATAAAACATGTTACATGTCTTTTAGGGATTTTCCGAATGGTTTGTTTTGACAGGCTGTGTTTACACAGTCTGGCGTTTTGACGGTGAGAGTGTACATGCCCATGATCAAAAGCAGAGAGATCCCTGCCAATCAGAGATTGGCCTCTCTCACTCAGAACACCAGGTTTGTTTTTTATAACTGTTCTCTGTCTCTCAAACAGTGTTTGTCGAGAAGTCACAGGCTTAAGTGGGCGTCACATAAAATGACGGAAACGTAGTTAATATCGACGTTGCTTATGCATTTTATCGTTCACGTTTCAGTGCTGATTTACTTTGGGTCTCGGGGAGCACTGTGCAAATGGTACTTTACGGCACACTTTCTTGTTCCAAAAAAGGGACGTGTTGATAAATGCGTGCGCCGTGAATATCTGTTTTTCAACAATAAATAAATAAATAAACTGGCTGGAGGCCAATCGTACAGTATTTGTCATTAAAGAAGAAAAAAGGGTCCGTTTAATTAAGTTTCGGTTTAGTTAAGAGGAATTCGTTTTCGTGATGACAGTTCGTTTCGTTGACTGTGGCGTCAGGCTGCTGCTTGGCTGACTTTGAATGGTCAGTCAGCGCGCAGCCGCTCCGTTAATGAGCAATTTTGGCAATTCCATTTGCACGCAAAACGATCTCGCGGGTACATGGGAGTTCGCGAGAAAAAACGAGAATACAGTAGTGTCCCTTCAACCCGCCAGGAAACCTGTTGCTTCATTCGTGGGTCGAAATGGCTTGGTGGGTAGATAGTTGACGTTTTTCCTTATCAGTAAAGTTATGTTTCGGCGATGATCGACACTTTCCCAACAATTTATTTGGACGCAAACTTGCTTAGTGTTTTTCACGAAAATCGCAGGCCTCCTCTTTATTAAGTGCACCTGACTGTTTCGCAATAACTGGATAAAATTGAGACTTACAATTCTTCAGGAAAAGGATGAAACATCCGTTTAAAGCCAATATTTTCGCTGCTGGGCAAATCAAAATATTAAAGTTTTATGCACTACTCACTCAGCGATCCCGGCAGTGTTTACATTTTTGCGAGACGAATGGTACGTCTGGTTCCCTATTAAACGACCAACATTTACTAGGTTTCCTTCGATGCAAAGTCTGGGTTCCCGATTTTGGTCACACACATTTACGCGTATACCCAGCAAGAAATGAGACCGAGGGGTACCCCCCCCAACATGTCCGATCCCTATACACATTCCAGACTATTGTTACTTAACACATCCCCCAAGATGTCTGCAAGGAATTCCCCAGATTCCTGCGAGACAATGACCAACACAAAGCAGGGGGGGGGTTCTCCCCGTCTCATACCTTGCTGCATATGTTTACGCGTATCTCTGATGTCATTTGATTGGCCAGTATTAGAGGGAATATGTCAATTAACCAATCATAGATAGTCTTTCACGAAACACATACGGAGGTTTTCTCGGTCAATTAATCTCACGAAGTCTAAACCTGCGGTAACGAAATATTTTTGGTGCACTTGACTGTTTCGCAACGACTTGAAAAGTAAAAACATATTGTTTGGCTGGATATATGACATATCTATCTTTCTGCTGTCAAGAAGATTCTGCCGGCCCAGATTTGGATCCACTAAAACCAGTTGTTTTTTTGTACCCTCATTTTTACACACGAAAGCCTACGTATTACGGTTAATATCCTTCAAAAGAGACTGCAAATATTTGTATTTTTACAAAGGACACGAGACTGATATCTTAACTGTTCATTTATGTAAAGATATTCCATTCTTAAAGGCAACACAAGGTGGTATACAATTTCGAAAAGTCCACTACATAGCTCATTATATATGCATGATTCAGACAGCCGTGCATACGCAGCAAATGAAAGGAGCCGCTTTTACGGGTGCTGGGCACTGACTGGATCACTGAATGGCTCTTAATTGCCTCCTTGCCGGCATAACGACTTGCATTTTCTCAACTGATCGATTTGTGTCTTGTATTCAAAGCACTGGATAATTAGTCCCCAGTCTCAGCAAGCTATACTTCAGCCCATTTCTGGAGAGCCTGCTTGAAATTGGAATCCAAAATAGCTCCACAGCGCAGGGAAATTTCACCCAAATGTTGTCGTCTTTACCTCCCTAAGAGTCAGGAATAGTGAACTGTTGTTTACTACCCAACAAATATTGGGAGACATTTTGTGGTAAATTTTTCAACATTAGGGAGACATTTCAATGTCTCCCTAATGCTCCAACTACCAAAAGGAGGAAAATTTTTATTGTCCACATTTTGAGAGATGATAGATTACGGTCTGAAAGGAAAACATGCAAAGTTTGGGTTAAGATCAGATTAGGGAATATTGAATTATGGGACGGTAAAGTTTGAAAAATTTTGTGCACGTTCCTATGGGAATGTCTCCCAAGTGACCCATTTTCGGTAATAATAATTATTTTTATCATGATCCTGTAGAAGTTACCGCTCTGCGGGTGATTTACTGGCCTGTAACCCCATGCGTGTACTCATCAGAATGTGTCGCAAAGTGAGTACTAGTTTGACACATCCCTCATTTGAGATTCGTAAAAGATTTTACGTAAAATTAAAGACGGCACAATGGTCAAAAAGAATCATTTTCAAAGAATCGAATGCATATATAAGAAATGAATTAGCTCGTCAACTTGGCTCCTAGCCAGTGTGGCATGGGATGTATAGATAAGAGACATCGCAAAGATTAGGAAAGGTTAATACGAGTATTTCAGCGCCATAACAACAATGTTTTTTCGCGATAACTGTTTTTTTTTCGAAGTGCGCAGGCTTAAGGCGCCTTTCCATATGCGTGTCAACATGCGTTGCGTATCCGTCAAAATCGGCTTGGACGATTTTGACGGCCAAACGCAACGCACACGTGTGCTTTGCTAATGGAGTCGAATTTTGTGTACCAGAAGTGAAACGCAAGAACGCATCGTATACGCAACCCACCCCAAAACATACATATGGAAAGCGCCTTTAATCCACCCTTATTTTCGATGGGGTTTAAAATGGGGAGAATGAAAATATTGATGTGAAAAATGTGCCTAGAGACAACTGCAAAATGCCATTATAATCCATAATAGCATGGTTCAGCAGAGATGGGCGATCAATAGTTCAACTGCACGCCTAGTGATACCGTGCACGATATGGGGCCGATGGGTACCCCCCATGTCCAATCCCTATGCACACTCTAGACTATTGTTACCTAACATATCCCTTCTGGAAGTCTGTAAAGAATTCCTGAGATTCCGATCAAACAATGACCAACACAAAGGCGGCGGCGGGGGGGTTCTCTCCGCCCATATCTTGCATCATATGGACGCTCCGACGAACCTCACAATAATTGAAACGAAATCTGGATCCTAATTTAAGTGGTTAAGAGTCACACGAGTTAACGAGTTTACAGTGAATTGTGGTGGCTGGCATAAACCACACAAACCTGGCATGGGGAAATTAACACTTCATCCTTAATTCAACAGACGAATAGCTACCGCTGTAAGGAGCCAGTGCAAACTCAACAATTACCTTGGAATTCGAAGACCCAAAATCGAACATCAAATAACCGAGGCTAATTAAAATTGGTGCGGCGTAGGGACAGCGGTTCAGCACCTGTGGGACTGACGGTATACGCGGAAACCAATAGCATAGGTGGTCGGGTACAGGCTGCACTTACAGACGCGGATAACACGCTGTCTAACTGAATTCCGTGTTTACGTTTGCTGACGGTCCAAGAAGTCGTCACCGACACCACGAACTGACACTCACCTGCAAGTGGGCGTAAAATCGTGAAAACCGCGTTATTAACAATTTCGGTTTCACGAACTGACACCCGGTAGGGCACGCGTACATTGGAACCAAGGCAAAATAGACTGATTTTCGTTTTCACCGACACCCAAGCTCGTAAAAACAATACAGCGCGAAGAAAATGCTGGGAAAAGTTTGACAAGAATCAAATCCATCCGTATACTTGTTGCATCGCACAAAAATGTCATGAAAAGTCGTTTTAACTGGTGAAATTAACATCAGTGTCAGTTTGTGAAAACGAAAATACCTCGGTTACCTAAAATGCAAACAAACTGCATCACCTCGCGCACCACTGAGTGTCAGTTCCTCAGGTGTCTCCGACGTAGGAAATCACTGAGAGTTACACAGAACCTAACTGCACACTGTGTTAGATTATCTCAACGCTGTACGGTGGTCAACGGAGGCAGTTCATGTGACATCGAATTCCCCACGGCCCTGTTCGTAGCTCCGTGACGTCAAGTTGACGCCACAATTGACATACTACATTATGCACATCGACATGGAACTTCAAGTGCCAATACGCCCTCACCGACAGTGATGAGTGTTTATCAGACAACCTCAGCGGAGCTAACCGAGTAACAGTGACCGTTACATTACTAGTGTCTTTGAACTTAGGGAAATAGCTGATGAAAGTTTACATCTACACAAGGTGTAAAGGCGATTCACGAAAGGGATAGCTGCAACAACGGGACTGGAACCACGTTCACCAGGCCCTCTTTGCAGACTAAGCGGTTCGGGAAAATTTGCTCTGAAACATAAGCGATGCATAGTATGCAGTGCATGACTACTACCTGTTGACGTAACTATTACGGCACGGTCCACTTTGTGCTGTCCTTGCGTTTTCATAGGAAACATCAATCAGGCAACCAATGAGACACGTCTACAATAAAACTTCTTCTGAATTGGTAAAGGGGTTATTTGTTGGATGTAAAACACTAACTTCGAAATCGTCAATCCTTATTTCGATGACTCGTACACCGGAATCAAGGTAAGAATGGTGAAGCTGCTTTCTTTTTTGTGATGTGACGCTGCAAATCACGTCGTGGTGAAAATGGAAAACTCGAGTCTTGTGACCGATGAGAGTGCCACTTTGAACAGGACATTTCCTATCGGTGTCACGGACGACTTTGATTCACCGAGGAAGTATTCCCTACTTGTGCAGTACTGGGCCCTCGTGGTCGGGATACCAGTGGACACCCTGGGCTTTTTAGGGAATCTTATGACCATCATCGTGGTGGCTAAAACGCCGGTTCTCAGGACACCCACTAACCTTTTCATCATCAGCCTGAGCGTGTCGGACCTCTTGTATTGTACCATCGTGCTGCCAGTTCTCCTGACGACATTCTACCGCAACACCTGGGTCTTTGGCCCGGTCTTCTGCCGGATTCACCCCTTGCTCATGGTCACCTTCGTCGGGGCAACTATCATGTCCCTAGCCGGTACCGCCTTCGGGCGCTGCCTCAAAATCACCCAGTCACCGCTTTATGGTAAACTGTTCACCATCAAGTGGCGGGCAACCGTCATGGTACTGGCGTGTTGGCTCTTACCGTTAATATTTCTCCTCCCGCCCATCACGGGGGTCTGGGGAGACCTGGGCTACGAGCCCAAGACCCTAACCTGCACCTTCCTCCGCGGAGGGAGTAATTCCGGCTACAGTATGTTCTTCATGATATCCGCGCTGATCATTCCGACATTCTCGATAACTTTCTGCTACCTGAAAATCCTGCAGACCGTCTGTGCTAACCACAAGCGCGTCCGGAAGATGAGGGTAGTGCCGGCGGACGAGGTGTCGACCGCCACGGAGACTGGGGCCATGGGTTCGATCAAACGACAGCGGAGGATGGCTTACCGGGAGGACATCCAATACACCAAGATGATGCTGTGCATCTTCCTGGTCTTTATTGTCTGCTACGTGCCCTACATGATGGCGACCCTGGTGGACCCACAGGTAAAGAACATGACCTTCCACTTCTTCTGCGGGTCGTGTGTGTGGTTCAGCAGCTGTCTCAACCCCATCGTATACGTGATAATGAACAAACACTTCAGGCAGGCCTGCGTTAAGCTCTTGCCGGCCACCATGCGGGGTCGTGAAGTGACGGAAGTTGTTGGCTTGTAGACATGTATAATCTCTTGCGACGTCAAAGCCACATAATGTATTTTTCTTCGTTTTTGAAAACCCTAACAACGGAGCACTACGCGCATATGCAAAGACCCAAGCGGAGCGTGTCGAGCTGAGAAAAGAACATTTAGTTTGAATGAATGACTGGTAATTTACTATAATGAGGTTTGCTCTCTTCTTGCCTGTCACAATTGCCCGAGTGCCCCTCAAGTTCAGGCGAGTGATATTGAGAATTATTTACTCGTGTGGTTTACAAGCGCGTAATTAAGATCCAAACTCAGTGTCAATCTCGGCCTACCCTAAAAGCCAGTCGAGCAAAACAGTTTCTGCCGGTGTTTACGTGTTTTCCAACCCACCCTTTCATTGCATCCAATGCAGCTTAAGACATTAGGCCTATTTATAGAAACTACGGACTTCGTTTACGAAGGCATTCATTCTCGGTGATACAATATCGAATCGCTTTGTTCAGCATGAATGTATATATACCTGCTTGTTACTGTAAGCCTTATATGGATGGATTTGAATGAATTTATATTGTATAAAAATTGTAATATAATAAAATGTGATGCAACAAATGAATGCTGACAGATAGGCAGGGTACAAGAGAGAGCTGTCTCAACCTCAGCGTGTATATACGTGCAAGTGAACAAACACTTCAGACAGGCCTGCGCCAAGTTCCTGCTCTGCGAGGTTGTGAAGTGACGGGATTTGTTGCTTAGACGTTCATATCTCTTGCGGCGTCAAAGCCACGTTATGTACTTTTTTTTCGTTTTAAAATACCGAAACAAGCGAGTACCACTATGAAAATGTAAATTTCCGTCAAATCTGCTGGCAATATCACGGATGAAATTTACAACTCGCGAGGCTGCCACGGTAAAATGGCTGTTTGTATTCAATAGTAGCAAAAAGAGATGTTAATTAACAATCATTGTTTTACAAATTAATTCAAGACAGCCATTCCATGTCCGCAATTTTCAATAAACAATAGTTTGGGTTCATTTTTGTTATCCTTCCCACCCAAAAAGGATCCCTAAATTGTTGAGTGTCCGTTGGTAACTGAAGTATTTTTCACAGCAGTAACACCGGGGCACATTTATAATCCTATTTAGAATAATTTGTTTTTCAAAACGTAAACCAGATACTTTTCTTAAAGCTTGAACGGCAATGAATATTTGCACAAGATAGTTTCTGCCTGGCGTTAACTTTTGGTTCCCGAGCCTTTTTACCCACGTCTCAAAAAAAAAACATTAACAGCAACCCTACCGTCTTGAGGCCTCAACGGCAGGTTTAATTGCATGTATGGACACAATCCTTATACCTGAGCCATTATTAAGGGACAGCTATTGCAGGTGGCCACGGTAGTTTAAAAAAAAAACCATCTGAAAGGGATCTTATTTCTTTCCATTTGACGTAAAACTCACCTGCATGGGACAAAACCGAAAGGAATGTGCCGACATCAGCATAAGTTCCCTGCAAAACAGCACCTTACTGGTTTACCATGCACACATGCACAGAAAACAGACGAATCATTGAATTACCGCTCGATATTTTATACTGTGTTGACAATTCCATTTCTGTCCAACTCCCTTACACGGTAAAAACCCAACGCCCATATATAAATGCGTCTCGGCGTTAATTGTAAGTATGTAACCGTTTGAAACACATATTTGGAAATAAACACGTTTCAGTGTCAAAGTATACCGCCCGATAAACGTGTTTTGAGTCCTTTTTTTTTGGAACACCCAACACGTCTTTGTTAAAACAATATATGCACGACACGTTTAGCTTGGAGAAGTAACATCACAGTGTGTTTATACAGTGCGCTCATACAGTGTTACAATAGACGTTTAAAAGGCGTCAAAACGTTAACACTTGTTTTTATAGTGTATTCAACAGTAATCAAAGCTGATGGGTACTTTAGTCTTGGGGTAGTCTGGTTCTCTTTCAACGGTCTTTTACCTCGGGTACTGCACAACGAATGGGGCAAATCCTGGCTTGTTATTTATTACCGTTTTAATACACACAGCAAGGCCCCAAGCCTTTGCACTTTGTGCAATGGCTGGTGCAGTGTTTCCATGTAATGTGAAGTCAAAGCGGAGCTGAAGATAAATAGCTGAAACAAGGCGGCGGTATCAGCCCCAATGGGGCTCTGGGCCCGCTGAGGGTCCGGGATTTTAATGTTGTATAAAATAATGGGAGCTCTTTGCCCCAAGTTCAACAAATCCGTGCATCTAAGACTACAGAATCAATGGCATTTTATAAAGATTGCTTAATTTATACTTTTTTATTTCAATCTTTTTAAATCGACCTTTATGCAGATGGGGTTACAATGCTACATTTTCGTGTAAAATTAGGGATTACACGCCCGCATTCCGTATACGTTCAACCCTGAAAACCAAGTACCATTATAACTATAGATGATGCTTTATGATTCCGCTGTCAACAGTATATATCCTCTCAATGATTTATTCCATGGTCAAAGGTTTTTACCATTTGGGTCGCCTTTACATACACAAGTGGACTCTGGAATAGAATGTTTCACAGCCACGAGTAATTCGCCGTAATGCCCAATAACAGAGCCACTTTGCTTGCATACGCAATGCCTTGGGCAAGTTTGAGCAGGGAATTCAATTTCAGCGAGGCGCAGTACTTCATGCATGGCATGGCGCCGCAGGCTTCACCTTGACGGAAACAACTTCATTTACATAACATTCCTAAACGATATCAACGATGTCGCACTTAAAGAGAAGTCACAATTTCATAAACTCTCCCCCTTAATAATGTGCGGAAATGAATTTAACCCAAGAGGTAATATGCAAAAATACAATAATCTGGCGACATTTTGCATCGACAATTGGAACTGTTAAAAATGTCCAGACATTTCGGGAGTGCCGCAGAGTTCACCTTGCAAATCTTTTTCAATCTACATGTATTTCATTGCTAATTTAAGACCTCACGTTAATTCTTTTTGAGACATTTTCATGTTTATGCCCCACAGACTGGCTACGTTTATTACAAGCGCACATGCGCACCTCATTTGCAATTTCTTGTGCGAGCAGACGACGCGACGTTAGTTGCACCATTTTTTTTCTCACGTACCTCATAAAATACCAAAATGAGGCAAAACAAATGCATTCCGGGAAAATCTAGACTCGGCACCACAAACAACACACTTTTGAAGATTTTAAATGACAGCAAATCTAAAAAATGAAGTTTAAAAACCCTTTCTGCCAAGGAAATGAATAAATATTGCACAAATTTGGACTTCTTTATCAGAAAAGAAGTTTTGATTAAAAAGTCCAACTTCAAATTAAAGATCCACCCTTAGAGCATTGATTTCGTACATTTATTTTGAATCCGCCCGCGGATTAATAATTAATGTTAATAAGTAGGTCATTTCGAAATACCCCCGACATTGTACCGTCGTTCTAAAATTCAAGACTATTTGTATCGATTCTTATATACCACCAAAATGGTATAGCTAAATACTAGGGTGATTACTTTCTGTATCATACCAATTTCTTCGGTACTGAATACTTGATAACGTAGAATCGTCCAAGTAGAGAGATTTCCTGTTCATCTTTTCCGCTGCTATAGATACTAACCGGTAATGTACCCCGACGTCAACATCGACGCCTTGAGCACAACACATGTACATGTATCCTGTAGCCTAGTCATGTACACATCAATCACACACAATGTAAATATACAGACACGACTGCGCTTGGCCCGCGATTGACCGCTGTCGGCCTACAATGTTACGTAGGAGTTTGTCCTTTCAAGAGTACGATACAGGGACGTCCTCATTTTTATCAAAGTTTGGCAAAACAATAACTGGACTGCAAAAATGAAGTTTCATTTGGACATAAAAGAATTACGAATTGGGCCTACCTCTATCACAGAGTTTTCTGTTTCAAAATGTCCACATTCACACGACTTGGCGCGAAAATTTAGTTCAAATTCAAACCAATCGGAACAGAATTTGTTATCCAGCGGATGCCAAATCTTTGCATGCAATCATCCAGACACTATATCTGCTTTCACTAAAGCTGCATTTTATAACCAGAAAAAAATTATTATTTACTAGAAATTGATCCAATCTGGCAACACTCACTTTCTTCAAGTGAAAAAAATGGGGGTTACTTTAAGCTAGATGGTTTCAATAAATTTTCTGACGCAGGGCACAATATCAATGCAATTGAAACATAAAATGCTGCGTGAAATCTGAATTTATCATAAATATTTCAATACGCCTTCTCAATTTCCTGAGAATGCATTAACAAAGACGACGCCTAATTTTCGTCCAAAGCGCCTGAAATCAGACATCGCTTGTTGCTATGCTGTTGTTAAGCGCAAATCTTGCGCACACGCACTTCGATAATTAACGCCATGAACATGTGTTCGCGAAAGAAGCGCGTCGAGTTACATGTACCTGTAGCATGTATACGGCCGCGCTGATTTGGCAGACCTCGCACGTATTTTGGGGGTTGGGTAAATCGGGCCATTCCCCCATAAAAATGGAGCTAGATGTTTAAACAAATGGGAAAATGGCCAACAATTTGGTCCATTCACTTCCCTTTCTTCCAAAAACCTGTAAAAAGTACCAAAATATAGCTTCAGAAAGGCCATATACCAGGTTACTTGGAAAAACTCAAATTTTGGTCCCCTCCCCCTACAAAAAGCACATGTATGCCCCCGAAAATTAGGTTCTGGATCCGCCCTAGTGTGCTGATGAAACTAGCTAATCTCTCTGCATTGCAACCACAGATTTTTTGACAGGCCAACATGAACTAGGAGACGCTTTGCGCGTTATGCAAAGCCATTTAAGCCCGCCCATACAAAGAAATCAATATCTGCTACGATCGTCGGTGACTAGACGGAACACCTTTCTTGCGGCATTACATTCACCGCACTGCGCTTGAAACTTTCTGGGATTGGCGTGTCCGATCTTTATAAAGTCAACGTCCAAACATGACGTGCAGGGTATCACTTTGGGAACTCATAATGGCTACTGGGGAAAATCGAGCAGCGATAGCGGAAAACATATTGAGTTTTAGGCATTCAACACCTACGCTAGATTGTCTCCAAAAGAGGGTGTTTGTGTGTTTCTATCAACTGCCTCGTTAGCTCAGCGACGCGTTGCCGAGACCCGGAGAAAATCCATTTCTCGACTTAAACACATGATTTTTTTTCCATCAAACAGGTGCTACAGTCTATTGCTCAACGGTGCAACGATCAATACCCATACGTACTGCTTCGTGTTGTGAATAGTGGGTTCTAGTCTCCGTTTAACATTACAGACTTTCAGGCATGGTGTCTTTTGTTTAATTATAGAAGGCCCAAAACACTACATGCAGGTGTTTTAAGCGTATAGCAGAAGTTAAAATTTAGTTTGGGTAACTGAATAGTGACGTCGGGAAATGCTGCATTTTTCCCCAACAGATGTCCCTTCCATACTTCGTACATGTGCAAATACAATACAAAAAATATAAATAAAATGTGGACGTCAACCAACAGTACGGCAATTACTGATATCATTCGCAATAGATAGCGGGGCTGGTGTCTTAATAGCCTGTTGCAAATGACAAAAAGCCATCACTGATGATGATAATTCAGCACTTTAATGGATATTAATCATTCATGTACAAGTGCGCAGGAAACCCATTTGTCAGGCCATTGATAAGGCCAGCTCAAACCCAGTGGGAAAGCTAACTGTATATTTTCCGGATGATAGTTCTTCGACAATCATCGCAAACCATAGATACCCTTTCGCACATGCTAGGTAATGAGGCAAATCATTCATCGGGCAAACTTTCATTTTCTTTTCAAATCCGTGATACATTTATCTTTCTTCCTGTTTCCGTACCATCTGACAATGTAATCAATACCATCTACGAATCCTTCGATTCACTTCGTCAAAGAGGGGTAACATAAAATGATAAATTCATGCCTTAACATTATATATCAGTAGTCGGGGAATAAGGTTAAACAATAACCAACTTTTGTTTTTGAATCTAACTTGTCCACATTAATCCTGATACATAAATAACCTGCTTTTTGCTCCTAGCTGGGGTGCGGTTCCGAGGTCCAGCCTGCTTTGAAGACGTATCATCAGTACATACTCTGAATGCATTGGTGCGTTACTTTTTAATGGTCATTTACGGTCATTCTCAGCAGCATCTCTCTTGGCCCTCAAAACAAGACGACCTTGCATGTTGCAGGGCATCAACTGTATAACTGCACAGGCATCAGCCATTTCTTTTTTACAACTGAAACTTTAAAAGAGCTGAACTGCATGAACCCCGTCCACCAATTAAGTTATATTATCGGGAAATGTATTGGTTGACATATCACGACATTGCCAATTTCAAATCAGTGCTTAAGGCCGGCTCTCTGCCACTGAAAAATCCAAATTTTTCAACCCTCCACCACCACCATCCATCAATCTCCTCAGAAAAATCCCGGGTCTGCCACTAAATGGTCATTCAAAAAAATCAATATGCTAATGCTGAGAGGCTGCCCAGCACATTAAAGGAGACTCTTGCCTGGACTGATGCCGGATGAGCTTAATTTAATTAGATATTTGCACGCACACGCATGGACACTTCAATTCACTTCCACCAGGCTTAGGTCTCATTTCTGTCAAGTAGAGAGCAGGAAAGTATAATCGTCACGGTGTTAAGCCACTTGTGAAATCTAAAAATCTGAGGAGTTGGTGAGTTGTTGCTTTTCCTCCGTTAATGAGGTCAACAAGTCCCTGTCTGAAAAAACTGCCAACTGTTTGTGCTAAGCAAAATAAGGGGCAAACTGATCTCAGGTAATACACTTTGCACTGAACTTTGGCTGGTAACCTGTTTTGTATGTACAGCAAACTTCTGTGCTTACCGGCAGATCTACATAAGTGAGATCTTGAAAACAGGAAGTATTGGTAT
Organism: Acanthaster planci; assembly: GCF_054643075.1. NCBI lineage: Eukaryota > Metazoa > Echinodermata > Asteroidea > Valvatida > Acanthasteridae > Acanthaster > Acanthaster planci. The sequence continues at coordinate 13,678,686 of NC_141780.1, read as the reverse complement.
TCTACCTGGATGTACATAGCCCCCCCCCCGACGGGGGGACTATGCACATCCATGTAGAATCAAGATAGCACACACCTTCCTGTTAAGTCCCAAAGCGAGAGGAGCACAAAATCCAACTCTAAAGTCCAAAACCTTGACGACCTGAAATTCATTTTTCTTCACATGAAAAACTCTTAATTTCACATGCAGTTGTATTTATACGGTGGGGCCAGTTCCATATACAGTCCAGGGGCCTTCACGGAATTAAGGGGATAATTTCTCTTGTCAGGAAAGTCAGAACTGAATTTTGGGGACAAAAATAGATCGCAGCCAAGAGACTGGCAACCATCTATGAGTAGTTTGAGGCAGGCAAATGAAAAGAACACAAAAAATAAACAAAACAAAAGCAAAAACATTTTTCCTACATGTATCTGTGGTGATATTAAAAACCAAATTGCTGGAGAGTGCGCTATCTTCAATTTCCTATGAAAAACACAATGCCACTTTCCCAAGTGTCCCCAGGATTTTTTTCCGATATCGTGTTGTTTTCTGTGCATTAGCAAATCTAGGTACATGCAGACTGAGATCATAAGGTAAGAGCAATGTACATGTAATGCATGTGCTTGATTGCACACTGCTCACAAGTAATCTCCTGACAGCTGCTTCCAGTATACCTCCATTGTGTGGGATCTGATGAGGCAGCTATCTCAGAAAGAAAGAGTCATGGCAACCATTCTACGTATCCCACTGAGAAAACACGGTGAGCATCACATTCACTTTGTTCGTAAAGAAATCCAGATTCATGCAAATGCAGAATTGAAACATTCCATACTTACCAAAGAACTTCTCTGCACTCTGTGCTTGTCACTTCAGTGGGTAGGTCTTCCACAGCACTCGGTGGGCCAACTTAAAGCAATCAATAAAAATGAAAATCAGTATCAGGCACTAAACAGGAATTGTTATCTTTTGTCTCTTGCTCTCCAGAAGCATAATTGAACTCCAGGTTTGCCTCCAAGAAAAGAAAATAAACGGAATACGACGGACCTCGTAACCATTACCAACAAGCTATTTCCCTTCACAACAGCATTCTGGATCTTAATTTCAACTGATAGACACAGCCTATACTGAATACTAAAACCAGACTGAGTTTCAATCAAGATAATATCCACTAAATAGAATGCTGATCCTTGAGAGAGGGAAGGAAAGCCTCTGGATTTGTTGCACGAATTTGAACGAAAATGCACACACCAGATTTTATATACCCCGATGACAAAGCCACCAGTCGAAAGGAATTCTTAGCTTATGTGGCTCAAGGTTTCACTCCAATCTGAATAGATCAAGAAATTAAATACTGAAACACAGAGTATGAAAATGGAGGGACTCATTCACGTTTAACAGAGGAATGGTCTGCTCCCACAGAAAATTGGAAATCTTTCAAGAAAAAAAGTCTATGAAAGAAAAGGAAAAAGCCAGCAGAGAAATCCCAAATTATAAATGCATACATGTACAACAGGTGTATGTACAGTTTGGGCAAAACATTTACATACACTTGGTAGAAAAACAGTTTTCCTCAATTTTTCACTGTTTCAAAGTTTTGCCAGCTTTTTTTAATGAGGTCAGACAAATTGTATTTCAACTTAATGTTCCTAGTGTGTACTTCAATTGAAAATACTCAGAAACATTTTTTATGGTTCAAAATATTAATACTCTGAAAAATCGTTTTCTAAAAATTTATATCTACCCTCTTATTGTCGTTATACACTTCAGAAAGTGGTCCACTGTGACTATAAGATGACAAAAATACAGAAAAAAGCACTAAATATTTGGCTTGATGTATGTAAAATTTTGATTAATTTGTTTATATAAATATGAATCGTATACATGTGGCGTTTTTATTTGATGCATACACCATGTCCATTAAGTAGAGACCGATTTGTCTGTCCTCATGAAAAGAAAAGTTGGTAGGAATGAGTAAAGTTGTGAAATGTGAGGGAAACTGTTTTTGTTTTACCATTTGTATGTGAACTTTTTGCCCCAACTCTATACGGGCAGTGACATTGCTGCAAAACAAGGCGCATTATAATGTGAGCTCTGAAAGTTTGAAATAACATTTCCTGAACTAAAAACAAGAAACAAATTTCAATGTAGAGTGTATAATCAGTAAACAAAAAACCTAAATTTCAAGATTTGATTCAGAAGCAGGAAATACATAATTATGTAACACTGTAAAGCACAAAAAAAAAAAACAACAGTTAATAATAACAGCGATTTCCTTGGAGACAAAAAAACCACAGATGTTGAAGTTTCATTGACACTTTGAAAGTTAAGATTTTGTACTTCAGCCCTCAATACCAATTACATGAAGTCATAGTTTGGGTAAAGAGGAGGACATATTGCTGTAAACACAAAAGCTGGATTAAATAGGATAAAAAAATACATGACAGGCACTGAAAGATTAGATCTCATCAGAACAGAAAGCACCAAACAACAAGGTCAGCAGACCATTGGACTGATGACAGATTTAAGGCTGGTTTATTGTAGGTTCTAGCTAGTGAATTTTTAAAATTTAGCCAAACGTATGCTTAATGCACACTTTTGTAGCCACCCTCCTCTTTGTAAAATATTAAAGACAATTTCATTTCTTGCCAATTCATGTGGAATAATAGTCAAAGTTGTAAATATCCATCATTTGACTACGATGATAACTGATGGCTGGAACATTGATATTCAGTGGTAACACCAACACAAGAGGGATATTTACATGAATGTCATATAATAAAGGTATTTAAGACAAAGTTAGCTGAAGTTTAAGTTGGCAAAATTGCAGCACAGGCCCTCTGCCAGGCTGCTGTACGAACTGGTCTTGGACCTTGAGGTACATGCATATTCTGTTAAACCAACCTTGATACTTGAGACTCTTCCAGTGTTCCTGGTGTGCATGCAGGGTCGCCAGGATGGCCTGCACTGCGTTCCGGCAAGGCGGGCCTGGCTGAATGGATGGGCAGGGATCGCCCAATAGTGTCCTGGTGCACATAGCCATGGACTCTGCTATAGAGTGGAGGTTGTATCCTCCCTGGTAATGAAGGAGGAAAGCAACAGTATGCATGGTTAAAAACTGCTGGATGAAAGCTGGTCACCCTCCCAGGCTTGAATAGTGTCCCTACTTGTGTTTTAAGTCTGTTGTTTAAAACTCTGCATGGAAGAGTGGTATAAAGAGAAATATAATATGCGGGTGCACCATGGCAACAATCTTTTTTTTTTCAGCAGAAAGCATTGCAGCTGAGAAGAGCCGGTGGTAAGTCTTGCCATTTCAAACTGTATGGTCTGTTTGCTGTCTGGAAAAGAAACTTCTTAACATACTAAATTTATTGTGATCACTTTTAAAACTAATGTCCACAAGTTGGAAAAGATTATTACAAAATTAATAAAATATACTAAAAAAATACCTCTGCTTCAGTCTCGGAAGTCAGAGCATGACTGGACCAATGTTAAAAGCTACGAGCCAACATATGCAACCCCTCCTGCAGCACTGAAGATAATTTTACCGAAAATGCGTTCTGCCAAATTCATTTCCGTGCTGACTGTATCAACAATGGGTGGCTGATTTTAGCAGAGCTGAGATTGCTGAAGCTAGTGTCTCAGGCACAATATAGGCCCTCTCTTATTATCCCTGTGGCTTCATGCAAGTGAACTTTGGTGGGACATTTTCAAATGCAGTGGATTCTATGTACAAGAATCCAGTGCAAGCTGAGGAAATGTGGAAAACTTTTGTACGAGGAGGAATTGCACCAAAAAAGTTGTTTGAATTTGTTCCATGATATCGGTGATATCATGAACAAGTCCGATTTAAATTACATATACAAAAACAAAACTGCTGAAGAGACAAAGCCTTCATTTTCACGCACACAAAAAATACCTCAACGGCTATGGGTCTGCCCAACCCCTAAACACTGGATTGCTTGTGAAATGTTAAGTGTGCCATTTACAATCTAGGCATTATAAAGAAGGAATACTGTAAAAAGTTGAAATTGGAAAAAAGACATGAAAAGAGACCTAAATATTAATCTGTGGTTTTAATTCTTCAGCTTTTCCAGAACAGGTGATTGTAAAAGGAAAATGTAAATGTTTCCCCGACGAAGACAGTACACTGTAAAAAATAATGCATGCACTCGAGTTGCGCGGCAATCAAAGTCTTACAGCTGTTGGTAGATATTTGCCTGTTTTGTACGTGCTTTTTGTATGTTGGGTAAAATTTTAGAGTGACCAAAATTGAAAAGTATTAGTGTCATTAAAGTTGGATGTATTGCAGCCGATTAAATGGGCATAAATGAATTGTGCCTACTTTGTGGATAAAAATATGTTAAGTGTCACACAGTTGGGAAAATGTGCATTACACTTATTCTCAACATTGGTAAAACCAACTCCGGACTTGTGCAAATTAACCAACAAATCAGCACATGAAGCACGAGTCTGGAGTGAAGCATAGAGGACGGGGCTGTTGGAGCTGGAAAATGCCTTTTTAGGTGAGATTCCATGAAAAATTGTTTTCCCAGTTGTAAGAAATAAGTGTTACAGAGCAGTTTTAGTGTAAGTTTGTTTTATAAAAAAGTCGTAAATAAAGGTTAATTCAGGGGTCTGGTTGCCCCGTGCGGGGGCCATTGTGGCTATAGCATAACAGTAATGTGTTGTGACACACAGCATGGGTGTACACATATAGTGTCGGCCTTTATGCGTGTGTAAATCGTTTGTGACTGATGACTGACTGAATTCATGAACTCTACCACTGGGAAATTACCAAATGGGGTGATTCCCACGGTGATAATTAGTATCAATAATACTTTGAGAATGCCCAATCATGAATAAGTTATTAAGGTGAAATGGATATAGGACACCATGATGATAACAATCAGTTAAGGATTTTTGCGGTTACACCATGTACAATATTCTCTTTTATGAGTATGTGTGGTTCTGAGAAGAACCGGTTTTACTCAACTCAAGAGAATATTGTACATGGTGTAACCGCAAAAATCCTTAACTAATTGTCGATCCGCCATGCAAACTTTCAAGCGCTACCTGACAACAATCAGACGGTCAGTACAAGGAAACTGGTGAGAAATGAGTTTAATGGTCTTGTGTTTCATAGGAGTACTCATATGGCTTAACTAAACAAAATGAAGTCACCAGAACCACATGTACATATGTACATGTGAATTATTTACTTGTTCAAGGAAAGCTTGAACAATGGAAAAGTAGTAGAACTATTTTCCACAAGGCAGTGTCCACTTTCACCCAGATGTCACCTTGTACATCAAAATAACGAGATCAGATTTATCTTCTATTATATGTCCATCTGAATCATTCCATGCTGTCATTCATTTGAAATATATAGACATCATACACAGAAGAGAATAGAGGAAAGTGATTATTGCGTGTATGGACCAAAGGTGTACAGTTTTTCACAAATTGAAATGATGCAAAAAGTGGCCAACATCTTGGTATCAGGTGAAGAGTTGAATAACGGACTAAATGGACACTTAATGTACATGTACAGGTTCTTCACATTTATGTTATAACCATGGGCACATTTTAGGAATGCTTGAGAGTATTTTGAGAAATAATACTGATACATGTAACAGTGAGGCGTGCACTGGTTTTCTGATAAAATTGATGGAGAATGTGAGGAGATGAAAGACATGTCCACAGTGTTTCAATACTCAGTGTCTCGCTACAGTTTTCTCAAGCAACTTGCAATGTTTAGATCAGGTACCAGATGACAACTTCATTTTATTTCAGTTCCATTCACAAAATCCTTTTATGACCATAATTCGATAATAATTTTGAGAACGGAAGTTGTCCAGGAATCACTACATTATTATTAAACAGCCAAGGGTGACTGGACCTTAATATGATAATGACAGTGGTGTTAAAGTGATATGAATATGGTAAAAGATGACAAGGGTGACACCCAATATGATGACACCTGAGGACAATGATGCAGATAATCAAATTGATGACCGTGACAACACAAAATGAGAGATGCTCATGGCACCAGTGAAGAAAGATGCCAATTGTTTCTTACCTCTAGAGCAACAACCATTCTCCCATTAGCAAGGCTGCTCAGCATGTGGGTCATATGGGCGTAGCCTGCAGGAGTTACCTTGTACCCTCCCTATCAATAACAGATAACATCAGCTTTACTACACATGCCACACAGATGTGGCTGAAAGTCGGACAGACCTTGAGTTAGAAAATCGAAGGATACACTTGAATTCACGTGACCAACATTTTCCATTAAATTTCAAGGATACTGATACAGCCTAATGAATGTTGAATAAGTAAGGTATGTGTATAGTCTTTCTCAGGGGCAGAATGCAATATGCGAAATGTAGACCTGTTCATACTTTCCTTAACCACAGTGTCAATTTTGAAATTTTTCTTTTCTTCTTGGAGTTGGGGGTTTGAACCCAGAGAAGAGGCATGTGTTGTGACCTTGGAAGATAGGCCTGTGCGTTGATGACAGTCACTCTTACATGTGCACTTTCCTAATGAGCCCGAGAAAGCCCTTGATCCATCAGTCCAGAGGTCTATTCTCCCATTTGTGTCTCCACCCAGGGGTGTACGTGTACACCTCTTAAAGGCTTGTTGTGAATGAATAGCAAGGGAGTACCTGAGATAGAACTAATGTGGTTTAAAGATTTTTATGTACCCCACACAATGCACAGTACTGGTGAATACCATTGTTGTGTATGCCATTTGGATTTGTCACGATATGAAAATTGACTTCTCTTTTATTTGTGACAAGTTCATGTGTAAGGGAACCTACAGCAAATACAAGGCAGGAAAACAAAACAGTTTAAAATCTTGGCCTGTGTGTCCTACTTTTGGTTCTTTATTCATTAATTACAGAATGACATATGTGCTAGTGGTTCATCTTTAGTATTATGTTTATTAATAAAAAAAAATTATTACATTAAACAAGACAAAACAGAAGTGATGGAGAGAAGAAAAATCATTCAACATTCAAGCAAAACAGATGGAAAACAACTTGTGAAAGTTCACATGTATCTCCCTAAACACAATACATTTGCCAAAATCCAACATGCATTTTGGCTTTTCTCCATCCATTTAATTCAAGCAACCATTCCTTTCCCGAGGTCCTAATGCATCCATACTGAGAACAAATATTGCATCACTGGTCTGCTGCACATAAATGCTTCTCGGCAGGTTTTAAGAGACTTCAAGAGGAACATGCCGAGGGAGTTAAGGGCCACTACACTGAAAGTATCCCCACTTAATATTAAAGCAACGAGAGGAGTAAAGCATGATATTTAGCCCATAAAGGCCACTTTGAGATGCCATTTTTTGAGCAGTTGAGTGTGAAACCCACTTAGAGAAGTTACCCTGGCTGAATTAGAATGCAAAGCCATGCTTGGGACGTGAGGATGCATGCACTGTGGGCTCCAAAAGCAAACCACATGCACCAGGAGCAGCACAAATGTTCAAGAACATTAAACGCATCTGTCACAACAGAATCAGACACAGAAAAAGCCTTCCTTTGAGGGTTGGAGGGTAAAGAGCAAAATGTTAATATTGAGGTCGCTGAATGTTAGAAGTGACATCTTACCAACGGATCCCCATATGCTGCATCAAAACCAGCTGACACCAGCACCAATTCAGGGCAAAACTGTTGGGAAATAGTCACAAAATTACACTTTGATTGATTGACTGACTGACATAAGGTTTATTTGTTTAAAAAACACCAAACAGCAAGTCAGAAGACTACAAATATTTGATTTACACAAAAATTTAAAAAGAAAGTATTAAAAACATTAAAGTAACCGTTTTCGAAATAAAAATATCATAATTACATTTCTATCTTAAAAGCTAAAATTTTCACTCAACCACCAACAAATATCAACAGCAAAACATCAATAAAAGACAATCACAAATTATTAACACAACCACTCAACAACTTTACCATAGAAGGGACTGATGATTGCTTATATCTTTGTGTTCAGCACCGGGGAATTTGTAATAACTGTGTCTAAGGTTTCGTCCAGATTTAACTTGTTGCTGGTAAGGCAGTGAAAATGTCTATCACAGTTGATGAAAGCAGTCCTGAGATACAAAGTCAACTGATTACGCCTAGAAGCAAGTTTTTGTATGGAGAACTTACTTAAAAGCTCGGAATATGCTAGGGTACTTGGATAATCTATTATCTGAAGCGCTTGTCTCTGAACCCTTTCAATGTTGGTGGATTAAACCATGGTTATAGATGAGGACCAAACGTTGCTCCAAACTCAAGAAATGGTCGAATGTACATCTTATAAAACTACAACACGTCATCAACACCGACACCATTCTTTCTTAATCGACTTAAGATATACAAACGTCTACTCGCATTTGTAATAATTTGCTTAACCTGTTTGATAATTTGATAATTTTGCATGAGGCTAAAGCTCAGAACCAGGTCCCTCTATGGAAGCGTCCTTTCTGTTACATCACAAGGGCTGATCCTGGGCCAAATTTTCCGGGGAACCAAAAAACTCCTTTCCAGGGAGGGGGCAAAAAAATCGGGAATCTTTTGTTGTAACACTTTACGGCCTCCCTGTTGGGTGAGGTTACATTTTTGGCTTTCTACACACTTCAGGTGGGAAATAAAAAGTCCTCCCTCAAAATAATAGGGGTGGGGATTCCTGAGGGGTTGGCCATTGTTATTCCCCAAAGCCTGCCTTCATCACAAAAAATCAGAATTTATAGCTGACAGAAACATATTTGCTTCTGAGGCCAATTCAGACATCAGGAGGATGAAAATGTGTTCTGAGAAGACGAACGCTCTAACAAATTTGCAATAGTTTGGACTGTAGTATAACAGACACCTACTAAATTTGCATTTGCTATGAATCAATTTTTACAAGTAAGAAAAACATGGCATTGAGGTTTATATGCTAAGCCTTGTTAACGTTTGAAACATAAATTGGCATTTTAATTATGCCAACCCAAGATCAAAACAGCAGTTATGCAGTTTGTCTCTAAAATGCTACTGTATATCCCCCTCAGGAAGTAAGACTTTTGAAGTGAGAAAGATCATTTCTGCATTGAGAAAAATAAGCCTCATCAGCCAAAAGTCTGAACTTCACAACAAATGCTAATCTGACAACACTTAAAAGACATTTGGTTTTCTTAACCCCACCAAAATTTAAATAGCAAAAATTCTCCTCATTGTGGGTGAAACCCTTTAAAGATCGATTTGTTTTCTATGATTTCCTCTTGGTTTTTAAAGTTTGACACCTATGAAGCCAAAAAGATTCATACCGCAATCTTTATATGGGTCACAATCGGACTTTGCCTTTAAAAGAAAATTAGGGTGTGATGACCTGTACAAAAAAAGCCCTGAAAATGTAAATGTGCGATACGATTTGGACCAAACACAGCGACAGTTGAAATCCATGTCACATCAACAATACCAGGCAGAGAGGTATCTTACAGCACCCATTGCACCACATACAATTACAAGTAAGTAGGGAGCACCACAAGGAAAACAAAAACATACAAGTGGATCATTCCATGAGGTTGGGGCACAATTTGTGACGGTGTCAATTGTTACATGGGTCCCGTAAAAATCAACAGCTATTTCCCTGCAAGTGGATTCCAAATTGCCATTGTTATACATCTTGAAAGGCTGATTACAGAGGTGTGTGTTATTTTTACAGATTAATGACCTACCGTACAGGTCATGATAGGTGGTAAAAGTTACCCATGTAACAAGGACATCGTCACAAATTTTGCGTAACTTCATGGAATGACCCATTTACTGACACACTGCACACATGTACAGTGTCTTAATAAAGACTCAAACGAGTTGTGTTTGGACGTTAAAAAAAGCATGGTACCGCAGCCGCATTCATAGCCTTTTTTCAAGGCCTTCGTGCCTGTGTGCGTGTAACTGCAAAGCGACTGGACAGGAAACCAGGCGAGTGGCGCAGCCATGAGGCCGTTTCCAACTTGATTTTGAAGTTTTTGTGGTGAATTATCCATAGACATTCTGAAATGCATTATTCATAAATTTCATGTAAATTGTAGAAGTAGATGAGTCTCTGAAGTAAACAGCATCAATTCCAAAGCTTACGCCATTTTTCCATCTGGTTTTTCATGACGGCAACAAGCAGTGAGATGACAACTACGATGCTTGTTGGTGGGGGATGGTGCTGACATTGGAGCAACACAAGCAAGTACATGTACCAGTTCATCAAGGCTGAATGGTCAAAGCAAAACGGCAGTGCTTGAAATATGGAGCTCTTAGCATATCCCGTGGGTAGACACGAAAACATCACGCCCGCGTACAGATGCTTCAAAAGCCTAACACTGCAACGGTTTAAACTCGGCAGGGCGAAGATTTCCAACAGCATATTCTACAGAGCTGTTCAAATACTGCTCAGACAACTGATCTTCACTCACGGCCGCCGACAATCTTCATAAATAGACTAATGTGTGCTGACCCCCTCCCTTATGACTGGTTGGGATTTTTGCTACCTCAACGTCAAATCCAAAACATAAAGAAAACATAAGAAATTCCTGACAAGTTGGAAAAGGCCTCGTGGCTGCGCAACTCGTGCACGAGGTCTCCGGTCAAGCCGCTTTGCAGTTACACATAAACACAGCCGGGAAGGCCTTGACTAAAGGCTACAGCATTCATTCAAAATTGACTTGATTAGTCAAGGTAGTATTTTTCTTGCAAAAACAAGTGACAAGAACACATAGCACACTTTGCCTGGTTTATTCAGTCATCTATATGGATATTGCATGGAATTTGGTTTTTTTGACCGACTGACTTTCCCTCAATTGAAAAAAGATAGGAGAGCCACAGAATGTAAAAAAGGTGCCCTTATCAAAAAAAAATAACACTCATATGAAGCTGCAATTTAAAGAAAAAGAAAGAAAATCTAATAACATAACACTCATTTCTCTGGGTGCTTGCAGCAAACAAAAGACAGTTTCTAAAAGTCCACTGTAAACATTCCTGTTATCAGAACAAAATATAATAATAGGGGCAAGCACATTCATTCAAGGACAAGAAAGGAATTACCGAACAATTTCACACCAAACAAAAAAGGTTTTGGTGGTCAAAAGATCAGTGACGTTTGAAAACACTCAAATTAACAGATGCCAGTCTGGAACATTGCACCGGGTGAATTCATACAAAAACCAACAAATTAAAGATGTTACCATATCAGACACATGTACCGGTAATTCTCCAGAACTTTGTACTATTTTTAGAAAAATGCCTCTAATGCATAATTTACGCATGGATCTGTATTATGACTATACCTACCTCATATGCAATGGGCATAACAATTTGCGTGAAAGCAGCAAGATATTCTGCATCTCCCATAGAGTCCTGTGAGAGAGAACAATGACAATTACATACACTTGTTTTCTAGCGCTGGCCAAAAGGTGTCATTACTTTGTCTCTGAGGCTCTCAAGGCTTTCTCTCCCCTGCAGTTTCAGAGCTGCATCCTCCTGCATGCGACCAGATCCACAACATGAGTCTTCTGGCCATTTTTTTTGCTTAAGTAATTTCATTCAGTTTGCATTAGCAAGAGCAAGCTGAGCTCTTTGTATTGATGCATTACTCAGTTTGGTATACTGCATGAAATGGACATTATGGGAGTGAATATGTGGAGTGTTCCTATAATTTGGGTAATATGCAAAATTATTTTCAGGGCATTTCACTCCACAGCACAAGCAAATGTGGCTCTGGTGACTTCCAACTCATTGTGTGGACATGAAATATAAATGTAACTCGCATGATCCCCGTCTTTGAACAGATGCGGGAACAAATGGAGGGGGGATTGCAGGGGTTACCATGACAACCAAAAGGTTCAGCTCAGCTTCAGTGTTTGAAATAAATGTATGGGTTCAAATTCACACCGAGTTGCTCAATTTATTCTCAAATTTACATTAAATGTACTGTAGGAGACAGCATCATCATACATAGAGCATTACATTTTCCTGACGAGCAAGAGGGGCTCCTGGATCCCCTGTGGGACACTTCAGTGACATCCCCACCATTTTACAATATTATGAAAACTAGATCCATCTCTGAGTGGCAATTACTTGAGCAAACACTGCAGTCTGGACAATAGGCACCAATGTTATTTTCATGGTATAAGCTGTTTAACACAATGGCACTCAATTCCAATGGGCAGAGCATCACATCAGAGGCTTCTGTTGGATGTCCTTGGGGGGGATTACGACCCACCCATCCACTATCCCCTTTCCATTTTGAATAAAACAGAAACTGCAATCACACTAGCAAATTTTGTGAAGTTTTCCTCACCAGCTCTTTGAAAGCACTGAGCATGTCTCGCCAACGAGACTATGTCAGTGATTAAAACACAATAATACACGTACCTTAATACAAATAATCAGGAAACCTGGAGGTTGAACCAAACTGGGTATATGTCTACCTGCTCCCTGGTTATATTTTTGTGTTAGGTTAGTTCACTGAACATATACATGTATATCAGCGACACTATGCACTAAATGTGCACGTACATGTGTCATGTCAAACAAAGCAATGCCAGAAATGAGCTTACAAGGATGCGAAGTAAAAAACACTGGTTTGTAGACATTGCACATTCATGGACACAGCATTTAATCATACATTTCAAAGTCAACACCTTATAAACTCAGTATTCCTGAAAGCATAAATTACACATTTTTCTGAAACCATGATTTTCATTCTGTCAACGTACCACGTTCCAAGCAATATTGACATTGTATCCTTTCGCCTCGCCCAGGCCTGTCACATCTGGGGCTCCATCAGGACTACAAGGGAAGAAAAGTCCATTCTCGTAGCGGTGCAGGGATATGTATAGAACGCCGGGGTCCGACTCAAAGACATGCTGAGTACCATTGCCATGGTGAACATCCCAGTCAAGAATAAGAACCCTGAGAGTTGGGGGGGGGGGAATCAACAACAACAGACATTTTAACCAGGACTTTTCTTCACGCACCAAATTTCACAGGTGTATTAAGGTGGGTTCACACATTCTCAGATTATTGCCATGAATACCCTGATTGGGAGAAATTCCCCCCATTTTGCTGTTGTTAAAAAAACTCACATCAAATCGAAAGCCAAAGCAGACCAATTCTAGCCAAATAGAAAAACCAAATGATTGCAATTTTGTCACTAATAATATACCCAGAATCATCCAGAATGACCCAGAACTATACTGATTTCAGTTATCACAGCGTATTCATGAATACTGGTGCTAGGTATTGTAGAAGAATACTACTGGAGAGCGAAAAATATTTTGCTTTCTACCACATCACAAACGAAATACTGGTGCCAGGATTATTGGAGAATACCACTCAAAAGACAAATATACTTCTCTTTCTACTCCATTACAAACAGAAGACTGGCACTAGGCAAACTGGAAAAATATGCTGAATATATATGGGTAAACCTGAGTGTTCACAATGATTTACTCTTTGCAAGATTTACGAGCAAGGGCATTACAACCTTAATCAATTTTACGCAGTATTAAATGTTTGCCAACCCTGAAGTCCACGCATCAATGAAGTCATCTGAGCATCACTTATATGAATTACCACAAACCCATCACAGGACTGACAAGAAATCTGATTGTGTTCCGTCTGTTTGTTCCATCTGCCTGAGGCAGGGCAGTGATGTAGTTTAACTCACAGGTGGAAACTAGCTTGTTGCAAGACATGCAAGAAAGTTGCACTTCCTTCCCTGATATAAATATATCTTGACTGACTTTCGGTTGAGTAAAATGATTGCGGTTGCACCATGTATCAATCTCTTTCTTGAATATGTGTGGTTCTGAGAAGAACCGGGGAATAACTTGATGTTTCGAACAGTTTACGCTGTCCATCTTTGTTGAGTATGTGTGGTTCTGAGAAGGACCGGGGAATAATTCAACGTTCGAACAGTGTACTCTGTTTGTCTTCAGGAAACTGCAGGACGGACAGAGTACACTGTTCGAAACGTCAAGTTATTCCCTGGTTCTTCTCAGAACCACGCATACTCAAGAAAGAGATCGATACATGGTGCAATCGCAATCATTTTACTCATCTAGTTTCTTTCACTATGAAAACCTTCAAGTCTTATCTGACTTATTGCTGTAGATAACAGCTAGTTGCATCTGACTGCACAAGCTTTACACTTTAAGTCAAGCCATGGCCATTATAATCAGACATGGTGCTGGACATAAAATGAAAATCAAATCTGTGTAGGTGGCACTGGTATTTTTCACAGACGAGTTTTCAAGACTTCTGCCAATTACATGCATGTGTACATGTACGTGTACTTGTCAGCTGGGCTACAGTACAGTAACCACACGATATCAACTCGAATAAAATAACACATGTCCAGCCTACTCTTTTGTATAGACCACTATTATAACTTCTATGGGCAGCCAAAGTTTTCAAAAAAGTCATCCTTTGGTAAGTTTTCAATTTTACCTCAAATTCCTTCAAAAGGTATTTTTCCCATTAACTTTAAAGAGGGTTGTATTTTCATTTATTTCTTAGTAGTATATGTATTATTTCCTGGTGTTCTGACGGCTGTGTGGGATTTTGAACATTTTGTAAATTACTCTTTTACTTTTTTTTACTGTTGGACAGCCATAGTTTTCGCAGCCACTCATCATAGGAAAAACACAACCATGATGTAAAAACATCAGACCCTATAAGTACTTTGGTGCACCAATGACCAACAACCTTTAGAATACATGCAAATGAGAAAAATCACACCATAAGTGGACTGTTAGACTATGTCAGACATACATGTTGCAAGATTCACAAGTGTGCATAAAGAAAAGTTAACTAAAAACACCATGGTGTTGAACGCATTCGTACAAAGTAAGTTTTTCGGACATCCTTTTTAAAATCCAAACCTCTGTCGTGTGTTTGGACTTGTGGGTAGAAATTAATTAATTTTTTGTAATTATATTTAGTGGTGTCAAACTACATGTACCTTTCTGAAATTGAGTACCAGGGCCAAAGGCTATTCAAGTTTAGGAGTTGCCAATATGATTCGTCTATTGTGTACCGCTACCAAGTACAGTGGAACGCCGCTATAATGAACACAACGGGGTCCACGCTAAATGTTTGGTACAGCGGACATTTGGTATAGCGAGATTAATTGCCAACGTTTCATTGCCCCTCTGAAAAGCGTTCTCTCGTCTGAGATGAGCCCTCTTGTGATACTATGCTTCATTGTTTTCCTGATATTTTGCCATTGCACTCACGTTTAAGTTTTCTAAAAACATATATCTGTTATTTTTGGTTTTTTTTTACTAAACATTAAGTTACAAAATTGGTTTCAAATTCATCCTAAAAGTCATATTTAATCTTTGTTCAGCCTTTTATGTTTTAAAATGAACTGTACTTGTAAAAACAATAAAATGCATACATGGATAATAAATGACAACATGATGAAGGGAAGGGAGAAGGAGATGCTTGTGTTTTATTTATTTTTTATCCTTGTTTGAGGGAGGGGATTGGGGCTCAGCGCAGTTGCACAGGATCTACCTCTTTTTTGAACATGTGTTGGTTCTGAAAAAAATGTTTGGTTTGAAGTTGATGGAGGCTGCTCACATCTTGATAAAGTCTGTCAGCTTCTTCTGCTTCATCGCCTCATCTCGCCTCCGTCTGATGACATCCTTGACGTGCTGCGCGTCGATGATTGTTATGGAATCAATGTTTTCCTGAGATTCCAGGAAGTGCAGAACAAGACCCAACTTGCCAGGGCCTCAGTAGCAAGTGAAGGAGGCTCTGGTTCGTCATCGCTGTCATCCTCAGTGATCAGATCTGCCGCTGGAATGGGCCCTCCTGTCACAGCCAGCACGATCTCGTCGTCACTCCATTCCATCTCAGCATCCATTAGCAAATTGTCATCAGGCTTCTCATGCAACAATAACTGCCGGGTCACCCATCCCTTCCAAGTTTTATTGGTTTCCAAGCTGCCGAACCAGCTGTGTGAGGGGTCCATCATCATCATCATCATTTTCTGCGCTATCATTGCCTTGAACTGGAGTGCAGAGTGTATTCTTCCAGACGTCTTGAATGAATTTTGGCTTGACTGCTTTCCATGCTTCCGCGATCATGTAGCATACGTCCTTGAGACTGATGGACTTTAAACTGAAGTCAAGTTAGTGTCCACATTGTTGTTTCCACCATCAATTCTCTTGAGTTCTTGCTTATGGGCAAGGGTCACAATCTTTATGTTTCCCATGGCGAGCTTGGGAGGCTTCGGAATATGCAGCAGAAAAGCGATAAAAGTGTAGAGACCATGGACAGATTAGCTTGAGATGTCCGTTGTGTACCAGAGGCACAGTCTCTCATTGTTTATTGGACACCCCCCCCTTTTTTTTGTTTTTTTTTAACACACCTGTCCCTTCGTGGTCGCCAAATGTTGCACCCCGGGTAACACAAAGTGTTACACCAAAGGTGTACATTAAAAGAGTTTCACTCTGTAAGAAAAGGAACAGCACATGGACGCTAGTGAGTTGAGGTGTTGCAGTCGATGTTCACTCTTCAAAATGTAGAGTCAGAATGACTCAGCTGAGGACAAAGACTCCAACTCCTCATGCACTAGGCCCATGTGGCTTCCAGGAAAGATTATGCAACAGGTAGTTTCCCAACTGCTGTTCCATGTCACACCCCACATCAGTGCACTCACTGTACACTAAACAGAAGTAGGCTTACTTAAAAAAAGGGGGTCCAATAAACAATGAGAGACTGTGCCTCTGGTACACAACGGACATCTCAAGCTAATCTGTCCATGGTCTCTACAAAAGCATAGATGTGTACTCAAGCACTGTAACCAACCAAACTGGAAGATTGTAAAGCTATTTTGGCCATTTGAACCTTTTTGGAAAGAGGCCGCTGTCATCAAACTCAAAAATCAAAGCCACAAGTCAGAACTAATCTCTGCTGCAGTGGCAAATCTCAGTGGCTTGTTTATCAGCGGCGCCCTCTTTAGACTATTGTTAGTGCAATGCCTGGGTGCACGTGGAGTTTTCTTCTGCACTCGAATGCAGAGTCACTAAACCAGTGTCCATTCAATTCCATTGGCAGATTAACCCTGTGTGCCCTGGCCGTTACTAGAAGACAACTTTGAACAAGTGCCGACCAATGACACATGTTATTACATCTACCCAGTTTCTCAGCTAGTTAAATACAATTAACTCTTCAACAGCTAGTGGCTTTCCCTTCTAATTCTTGGGAAATAATGGCCACTTGTCACTCTCCAACATAAATAACACCAACTGTTTTGTCAAGTTGACATCCGGGAATTACAAACAGCAACTGCATAACGTTCGGTAGGTTTTGTGCACAAATTATAGGGAGCCAAGGATGATGTTCAGTGTAGCTATGTTTGGTATAGCGACGTTCCTCTGTACTCTAAAACAGGTGTGCATGTCCTTAGGTCAACTGCAATACTGCGATGCCAAAAATGCATAAAGAGAAAGTTAAGAAATGCTTAATTGCGTGTCTGTTTCAAGGTCAACTTTGTATCAGTCTTGAGCCATCCCATAACACCATAATTTTCACACACTAGGTCAAGGTTAATACATCGATGCAGAAAGTGGCCGATGTTGTACCGTTTTAAATTATTAAGTAATGTCATTAACAACCACCTAGACGAGATGGGCAAAGGAAAAGTTAACAGGATTGCCTACAGTACCATACTCTCACTACTTGGCAGAAATGTACAGTAAGAACAATGCACAAACCCCCTTTGGTGGGCCCCAAATCGAGGGAAGCACATTTTATGCAATGTGAGAAAAGTTTGATATCATACGGCTCTTTACACTGCAATCATGCATGACTCTACAAGTACATCATCATGTCCTTGTATGACACTTCACTACTGAATCCCCTACCAGGCCCCCTCACCTTAATACTGGACATGTGTCATTTTCAAATCGGTAACCAGTCAAGTATCATACATGTCAACCCTGAAGCCATACACAGACCTCGGGATAAGCGTTGGGTAGCGCCATATCCTGAACTGCTGCTAATGGTAACGAATTTTGTTAATCTTACCTCTTCAGCCCATACTTGTGTCGGGCGTAGTGCGCTGCTAGCGCCACGGTGTTAAAGAAGCAGAACCCCATGGCCGTGTGGACTTCTGCATGGTGGCCCGGAGGTCTGTGGGTAAAAACCCAAGAGCAAAAGATCTCTCATCCAGAACTAAAGTTTTTCAGTTTACATGTATCCATTACAAGGCAAGATATCAATTTCACCTGTGAAAATGAAAATGGCGACAGACTGTAAATTGGAATTTTTCTCAAAAACAAGAAGGGCTACCAACTATCGACTGGCGCATTTTGATTGAAGTAAACCGCGTGGCCTACCTTGCAGGCACAAAAGTGACTCACTGAAAACTAACTCACCTGACTATGGCTACACCATTGCAAGCCTACAAAGAAAGATCAGAGAAACTGTCTTGAATATTTAGAAATACGGAGAACTACTAAAGGGGCTCCATGCTGAAAGATGCTACATTCATGAATGTTATCATTCCTTACATGTATGTCCTAACGGTTGGCAATACTCCATGGAACTTACTGATAACAAGACACTCCTTAAATTTATTTTCTTCGTAACTCCAGTGACTAAAATTACAAGTCATAAGGCCAGACATAAAGCCTGTGTGTTTATTACCTCATTGGACAGCACTGCATCTACCACGTTCAGTGTAGAGCCCGCAGCAAGCGAGGCACTGTCAAAGGAACTCTGATGAGGGAAAAATGAATGCCCTTAGTGCCAAAGGTGCTGGCTGTACAGCATCATTTTGAGCAAAACAGAAAAGCCTTCTGACCTAGTGCTTTTTTTCTTCCAAGTTATGGCTTCCACTCAGAGACGACCCTCAAATCTAAACATGCATATTTTTTATTTGCTCCTTGAAATTAGTTTTTACAGAATTTTTAAAAGATTTCCATTCCTTGAAATTAAAATTTCCACTTTCTGTATTACAAGTAATAAACATATAACTCTTTTTCTCTGATGCATGCAAGTCACACTTTCTGAAAGAAAAAAAAATCACTAGTAAACTTCAACTTTGTGGTACAGCACTTTCTTGCCAGGTACAGAAATAAAAGCTGGGATGCTTAATTTACCTTAGAAAATTCAGACATGACCACAACAGGACACATATGGTAAGTGATTATTAAAAGCCCAATTATGGCAGCCTGTCAAGTCATAAAATTCTGAGTTTAGATTTTAGAGTTCTTAGTATTAGTTTAGCCAAATTCATTGCTTATCCGTGGGTAAATTCTTATTCTTTTATTAGGGTGAAAGTAGCTATGTGTTCCTACTCTAGCTACCGGTAGAAGCCGAATGTGATATTTTCTCTGATCTTTGCTTAGACCCACCCACTCTTGCTGTGTACAATTCAGAACTGTCGTACCTGATGGAGATAGATGGAATTGAAGTCATCTTGCATCTTGCAGAGCTCTCGTGGGGTGTTCTCCTTCATAGCCTGCAGTCTCTCTATGTACTCAGCACTTCAAAGAGAAAATAACAGGTGAAAAGGGCGGGGAGGAGGGTGTGCCATTGAAAAGCATGTGCAGTGTTAAGGGTTGTCTGTCAAAACTGATAGTGTGAGTTCCCTGGAAGTTTCTAGAATGTCCTATTTTTGCGTCGAGCCAAAGTTTTCAACATTATCTTTGGTCCTGATTTCCACAGTACTCAAGAAATCTGTAGTTTAGTTTAAAGATTTATCATGTAAACCTAATTACGATTTTTTGACAAGTGTGACATGGCATTCAGTGGAATGTGATAACCGGAACTAACTCAATGGTTTTAACTCATATTTGCGGACATTTTTTTAATATCGGCCTACCTGTGGCACCAATGCAGCTCTTCTGTTGTTGCTCGCCTTGACTGAAAAAATCATGCCAAAAAAAAATGCAAAATGAAAGGAAGATGCAAAATGAAAAGAAAGTGTCAGACCACAAGGTCAGGACTTTCTGCTGTTATTTTTGACTTTGGATGTTTTATCAAAGTTGAAGGAGGTTGCATAGTGCAAATGGCCTACATTTCTTTCAAAACAATTACACTAGATGTATTTTTTAAACAATTTGCATTTTTCTGTGTATTTTCTATCTGGGGTTTTGCTGTGGACTACGTGCAGTTCATTCATGAAGCACATGTATAATATTAGGAAATGTGCATTTATCAAAGTTTGTGAACCTATGGCAATGAATCATGCATGACATCACTCTTCATCAAAGTCAGAACAAGTCCATTATCAATGTCCTCAGATGGCAAAACTTACAACTGAGGACAACACTGGGCATCCCCAAATCGGGCTGGAGTTCCATATTTCTTGTCTTTTTCCATCCACGCTGTACTGCTTTCCAAAGATTTTCACCCTGATCACAACAGTGTGGATTGTGGTCTTCCAATCTTAATTCAGCACTGAGATAGATTTGTTAAGAGAGTTCAGCACTGATAAAAATACCTTCCCATGTTCCAACAATTAACGACTTTCCAAAGGGTACTATGTGATGTAATGGCGTCAGTTTACAGACATCAACCAGTTGACAACCTGTGTGTTTTTTCCAGCTCAGATTTCTTCACAGTTTTAATTTGTGGGCTCTGATGAACTGTTTAGGACTGTGGTAAGGGAGCTATCCAGAAGGGGTCCGGAGGTTTTGCGCGGTAAACCTCGCAAGGCTGCTGGGTTTTTTGAGGTTTCTCTCATCGTACTATAATGAGCTCATTATCCACAGGTCAGCGCACATCAGGCAGCCTCGGTACAGGAACACTTTTGATTAACCGCCACGCAGACGACCCCTACTCACGGACAAAAGAGTAATTTAAGCCTCAACATAATCTCCTAGTAATCCTACATGTAATTAGATATCTGCCTTCCCAAAACGAGTAAACTCCTATAATCCTTTAATCTTATAATCCCTAATAGCAGCCACCATCCATCATTGACTCCTGTAGCTTTGTTGTTCCCTGCGCCGAAAGCTTCATCCTGCAACCATTCATGCATGTGAAGTTGACCTGCAGCTCAAGGATTATGCATGAATATTAAAGAGCCATTACGCAGCCGAACCTCAAAAAACTTTGAGGTTTACCACGCAAAACCCCCGCGCCCCCTTCTGGTTCGCTCCCTAACTCAGAAATTTTCTCTGTTACCTCCAATCGCAGACACCTCCGGACAAGTCCCATCTTCTCATGCTTGGAGAAGATGCGGGCAATCCTCTCGGGTCTCTCCGGATGGTTACTTGAATGCAAAAGCATAATTTAATTGCATTATAGTAGCTTCCCTTGAAAAATGAAATGTGTCTAAAGTACTAATAAACATGTATGTATATATTGCCATTCATTCGTGTTAAGGGTTGCAGCTTAGTAAAATTGCACTTACAAAACTGTTCTATGTTGCATCATCTCTGGGTCATAAACCAGACAAGTCCTTGAAACGAACAATAGAAAAAAAACAAGGGTTGAGAAATTTGACGCTTTTCAAGGAATTCTAATTTTACATATATTTATAATTCTATCCATGTGTGTCAATGGAAGAAAACTGACAGATTTTAGCTGACTGAATACATGCAAACCTGTGTTTGGCAACAGTCAGGACAACTTCTGATATCAGCCTGTCAATCAAACTGTCAATCTCTTCTGGCTCCACCGCCTTTTCAGCTGCCTTCTCTGCTGATTGGATGGTCAAATCAGCAAGCTCCGCTCCAAGTTCAGCAACTCTTTCATCTGATTGGCCAGCTACTACTGCTTGAGCAGGCTTATCTGAACTGGTGCTGGATACAACTTCACTCTGGACATTTTCAGGAGCAACTGAAAGGAGACAATTCCCCTTTCTCAGACGATGAGTAATTTGTTTTCACCCTCGTCCAGTTTCATATTATTTCTTCACTGTTTACTGTGAACCCATAAAATGAGTCTTAAGGATACAAACAGCAAACAGAGCTCATCATTATGAAAATAAGCTATGGCGGGAATCTTTTCTAGAGCTAGGTCTAAGCTGTCACTGGTTACAGTCGCATAGGCACATGATGACAAAAGACACATTGTAGTCATAGCTCTGAATGCCTGTTTTGACACAGAGTGAACTACTTTGTCATGTGTCTGTTTACTAAAAACCACTGCGAATATAAATGAAATTAAAAACCAGATCAAAACTTTTGAAATTACATCACAGATTGATGATCTTCACCATTTGTTTTGTCTTCCTCCAATAGTATTTTATTATGTGGACAAATCAAAAGTATCGTCTTGCATACTGTGAGGCTTGCACAGTTGGCCCAAACTTTCTGGTGCCACAGAGAATGCCTGAAAAGGTATGCAAGTGAAAGTGGCAAAAGAATGGAAAGTTCATAAGAGGCCAAAGAAAAAAAAACACTAGTACGCACATATCTTTTACATCAGTAATGTTGGTCTTCCATGCAAGCCTAGAGTAAAAAAGGTGAAAAATGGTGAGTTCATGTTATTACCTTGGTAGTGAAAACACTGCCAATAAGGTTTGATGTTCTTAATCACCGCCAGTATGGTTTCAACAGCACTAAAATTCAAAAGAGCAAATGAAAAAGGTAAACGCTAAGAGACCCAAGGTCCTGTATAAAAGAACAAGAAGTGGGTTGCACTTTTGAAATCGACAACTATTTGCTCAAGCTTTAAACTAAATTGGTGACTGGAGTTAGAAGCTATTACTGCGGTTGCATCTCACTTATGGCCTGCAGCCGATTTCATGAAACGTGGAGTAATTATGCGCCACAAATTTGTGCCGTAACTGCGCAATATACATGTACTTACTTTCAATGTCATGAAAAGTTGCTTAGCCATGCAATCTTTTAATTATATTAAAATTTATTTCACGAGGATGGTCAGTCACAAAATAGTCGTCTTCCTCTGCCTACTATTCTGAGAAGTTTTCATCTTTTCTTCATAGGAACTGGACAGAAAATCTCAAAGCCATGAAAATTTTTGATTATCTTTTTAAACAAAGCTGTAACTTTCCATATAAGCCTAATTAAGTTCAGCAATGATGAGCCCTAACAGAGCAGGAATTAGTCAAATAATTCATTTTTCGCCTTGTTGGCACAACATGTGTCACCTAATATGATTGCATGAGTTACGTCATAACTTGTTGCGTAAGTAGTGGTCTTATGCAGCCTATACACTTTGTGAAATCTCTCTTAATTTGTTGCACAATGTGTGCAATAAAACATGGCAAAAGTGATGTTACGCCTTAGTGTAAAGTTTCGTGAAATCAGCTACATGTGGTGAATGCACGTCACATACAGTGTACCTCCTTGTCCAACACAGTGCAGTGACTTTGTAAAATGTGCGAGTGCATAAAGTTGAACAATGAGTATAGCACCATACACAAAGCTGTAATGGCGTCTCAGAGAATAAATCAGTAACTGATGAATCAAGAATGCTCAGCAAACTAACATTTCTGACCAGCAAATGATGAAGTTGAATCAAATCAATAGGTAAGGTTATCCTGACTGCTTTCGCTGAATATTAAATCCACCAATCTATTTTGTGACCAAAATGCTCTTCTTTGGACAACGCAGAAACTGTACCTCAGTCTGGTCAAACTCTTGTCTCATTTTGACAGCCTCCGCCTTACCTTTCATTCGGTTCAGTGCTTGGTGGCAGTAGTGGACAGGGATCCCCGAGCAGTGTCCGTGTGCACATGGCAGCACACTCCCCACTCATCTTGAAATTATAGCCTCCCTGTAAGATCCAATTTGTATTACAGTCAAATTTGTTAGGGAAATACAATTATATGAAGAGAAAATAACGTGACGTAGAAAATCATTCAAGATACATACACTAAACTAGTAAAGTAGAATATATGAATGCTGAATGCTTGGGAATCTTGGTCAATAATTCCAGAATCTAACATTTTTATTTATTCCCTTGAGATTAGCAAATGACCAAGTCATGGATATGGTTGATATCCTTCGTATTAATGCTCTCTGAGCTTGATTTGAAGGTGGCCTGGATCTCCAACAAAGTTCTAGACCTTTTCATAGGATTCCCCACATCCTTTTCAAAAGCTGCGATTCTTGCTAGACAACAGATCTAGAGATACAGTTTGCGGGTGGACAAAAAACTTACGGTGGTCTATAAAAACTGCTCTAGATTTATTAAAGCCATCCTGCCTATTATGAATTTTGTGACGTGCAGCCAAGTTCTCCGTATTTCCAATTATTAAACTTTGGACGAGTTAAACTCACCTCCAGGGCAAGCACAACTTTCCCATTGGCAAGTCCCATTAGGGCATGGGTGAGATGAGCATAGCCAACAGGAGTAATTCGCATCTCACCCTGAAAACAGGAGCACGTGTAGAAGAAACACAAAATAATTTTTTTTTAATTTGTACAATGGTATCTCAATATTTATATATCTCTGCTTTTGTGATAGCCTGAACAAAAATATCAAAAGGAGATCCAGTGAACTGTTTGAAGATTCCTGTTAAAGTCCTTAATGGACCTCCTTTCCTTATCTTGCAGATGGACCTCTACCCTCTGACAACTACAGGACTGGCTGCTACAATAACCCTTTCAATCCCTTGTTTTTAACTTCGTTCTCAGTTCTAAGTGTCGCGAAAGCACCTTACCTGGCCATAAAACTACTCTCCCTTCAGTTGTGTTTAGTAATGGCAGGCCAAACTAGTAAAAATGGCAAGCCTGCCCTTTGTGCATTAAAAAAGGCACTGTTTACGAAAGTGCAGATGTGAAACACGACTGTGAATGGAAGATGCAGCAGGCTCTGATGATGTACATGCACTATTCTGGGTAACGTCAACTGTAAAGTTACAGGGACAAGATTGTTGAACATATAATCTTTGATTACTCACATGGCCAGCCACAAACACAGAGAGCATCTCTCTGCAGGACTTGTTACTTGTTTTGCCACACAGGTCACAGTTACAGATAATATATTTTAAACAGGCCTGTTTATGAGAAAACAGGAACACAGAGAATAAGTTCACCTTAGGGTCACCAACTGCAGCATCAAAACCACAGCAGACGAGTACCAGATCAGGGTTGAACTGTACAAGGGACATACAGAAAGTTGTTACAGGGAGTTGAGAATGAAAATATCAAAGACAATGTTGAGACCTGATCTTCTTGCTACCTATCAGTCGTGCATTTATATCAAAATTCTCCATTATTCCAAATGGTCTTCCAGGAATCATCTGCATTAGTATCAAAGCCTGGTGTTTTGCTCTCTATATATGGACTCCATGCAGCAACTGAACGCAGCACACAATGTGTACACAGTGTTAGAAGGTGCATGTACATTTAACGCCACAAGGTCATAATCCATTGCTATGGGGCTCGAGCTGGTCCAAGACGGGGGCCTAATTCTTCAGCAAGGGAGGCTCCTTGGTACTAACTGCGAATCGCTGGTTCACGAAAACTAGGAAATGCAAGTGCTGCAGTCGCATCGCTTCCAACAAAATGATCAATTCCGACCAACAGGGCTCTAAGTTTCAACCAGTGAGGGGTGCTTCTGCTCGAGGCGGATTGATGTGCTCAAATCCACTGAGTCCTTGTGTGAAAGGAAGACACATAAAAATGGATCACAAATGTTGTTTAAAAGTAGTATTTTAAGATGAGGTCACACTCAGCACAAAACAGAGTGCAAAAGCTAATTTGTGACATGGTGAAAAGCTTTTATGGCAGACTTTAAATATTGGAGCTGAACACATTTCAAATTTGATGAATTTTGGCCACAAATCCTGCCTGACTTAAAACGTATGCAGTCGCTGACGCACTAAGCGCGAACCAACAGTTGCTTCTCAGGTTCTAGTTTTGCAAACAGATTGCAACGTACCTCATAGGCCATAGGGAGTAGCACTTGCTGAAAAACTGCCAGGTATTCACTGTCACCCATTCCAACCTGTGTGATCAAGTGCATAGTAGTCAGTACACTTTCTGAGATATTTAAGTTCAGAATGTGAAAAGCTTGTCATTCAAAAATGTGAGCAGTGACCACAGTACACAAAGCTGTCACGCTATTCATTGTCATTCACAAAATGCCTGAAAACTGGGGGGGGTCAAAATGATAAGCAAGCTCACTTTAAATGGTCTGTGTGGAAGTGATAGAGTCTTGCTTTCAAATCAAGTTTTCAAATGCTTTATAATTACCTTATTCCAAGGAACATTGACGTTGAAACCCAAGCCTTTTCCTTTCCCAAATACGTCACAGTTTGAATCTGTCAGATGGGGCCAGAACTCAAGGTGCTCAAACCGGTGAATTGAGAAGTAAAGCACACTAGACCAAAGACAAAAATGGGAGTGAGGCACACCTACCATACTAAAAGTGGATGTCAGTACTTTCACATGGCAAAAACATAGGGACAAAGATGAAGTACTGGGCCACAAGTTAACATGCACAATGTAATGACATATATCACCTTAATCTGGGAATGTTTATGAATAAAGTTATGCATGGCTTTCTCCCTCCCTGTTTGAATGCCTGTTTTACATCTAGCGTTCGTGACTGTAAGACTTGAAGAAGCAGTAAGGGAATGTTTTGAACAATATAGCAGAATGCCAGTTTTAAAAAAGTGATATTTATCCTGGAAGACAGTACTGGAATGAATGAGATGCTTCTATTAAATCACTGCCATCTTTAACTGTCTTTGTCCAAAAAACTAAGAATTCAATTCTTAGAGATTTGTAGATAAAAAGATTGTCTGTGCTCTTGTAACTAATGGCCTTGTCTCACACCTGTTAGCTATATATTATGTTATGTGTTTTTAAAGAAACTTTAGAAAATGTTCTACAACCTTCATTAGGAGATTCTTTTAGAATGTAACAAATTGGACAATGAGTTTAAAAAAGTACCATTTTATTGGATGGACTGAAAACTTGATGCCTCTATAAAAATAAAAGTTTAAAGCATGAACCATTGGTCTCCTGCTGAGTGGCAGATGTTAAATGATTTATGAAGTTTTCTAGCTCGGTAGTTTACAAATCATGAAACTAACTATAGAGGGCAAGTGACTAGGTGCTTACATATAATTATAAAGATGAACAAAGAACTTGACTGAAGTGGGAGTTGAACCTGTGACCTCTAAAATACCGTACCAGTGCTCAAGAGCACCTTCGGTGGTGTACAGTTAATGTCTAAAATTATGTAAGCATGCACCTGATGAACTTGGCGATTAATGTAATGTCTGTACCTTGGATCCTCTTCAAAGCAGTACTGCACACCTTGTCCATGATGGACGTCCCAGTCCACAATCAAAACCCTGCAACAGCAAAGGAAAAACACATTTTTATATGATCAAAATCATCGGTACATGTAAACTCGCTCTCAAAAAATTACAATTTCAAGATGCACAAACCATTTGAAAGTTATTAGTCAATGTCGAAGAGTTTCTAAGACATACAGTATGTGTATATGTCATACATGTAGTTGGTGTATTAATAAGCTGACAGTGAATCTGAAAACTTTTATTTTTTATGGAATTTAGTTTAATACGTCAACCTCATTTTGTGAGGTTAGGCCACATGTTTAGGGATGAAGATGTGATAAATGCTAATCCAAGCCAATAGCTTGTGCCTGGCAAGTAATTTGGGCAAATTAAATTCATGAACATGCATGTAAAAAATACACACAAAGACAAGAGACTAAGTTCTGTGAATTAACTTGCAGAAATCTTCTTGCAACATTGATGTTTTTTTTCAATGTGCAGCTATAGGGTTGCGTGCATGTACGGCCGGTGTAGTGAAACAACAATGTTTTGACCAGGACATTTAGACTGGTCGTGTTGTTTGCATGCACGCAGCACAGTGGGAACCAGCGCAGCGTTGCTTTAATGCATTAACCTTTGCACGCGAGTTTTCACCACTGGGCTCGTATGTTTCAGCAGGACATTTAGTTTGTGTGCATGCGCACCAAAGTGTTTCATGCCCGTGCAAACTGAAGATGGCTGCCCAGTGATCGTGGTTTTGAGCTCAGACTATATCGGGTATCGTCATCTCTAAATTGACATTTTTCATTTTTCTTTGCAATTAATTTGAGTTTCAGACCTTCCAATTTAATTTGTGCAAGTATAATTTCAAAACAACCAATATCTTTCGCCTTATTTTGGATTTGATCGGCGACGTCTACTGCGAATGTTATTAATACAAATGCAAAAATCACTAGTTTTTTGGGTGAAAAATGGCATATTTCTCAAGTTTTCCCGAGCATGCCACAAAAAAAAAAAAAATAAGGCGTGGAATGAATCTCATATGGGCAACAAGTCCTGTTGAAGAGAACGGTAAGTTTTTATTTTACATGTTTTCATCATGTACAGCGCCCGCATTACAAGTAAAAGCATTACAAGAAAAAAGGTTGTTCAGAAGTGTTTTGTAAAGACAGACAAGACAACAGGATTTATTTTTTTATCTTTTTAAATTTATTTTTCTGACTTGCCGATAACAATTTTAGGATCACGCTGAAAACTTTGGGTCGGCCAGGAAACTGGAAGCAGAAGTACATGTATTTCTTGGGGCCTAATGTACTAGTACAGACATGTGCATGTACATGTATGTACATGTAGCCATGTAGTAACCTTTACACAGGTTTTATTTACTTAGTGTTTAGAAACTCTAAACAAGATTGAGTTCAGCAACGACAACTTGTCAAACGCTGGTCAGTTTTGCTTGATACTCAAACTACCACATCCCCAGGGAAAATTAATCAGTAGTCAACAAATGGCCGTCACTGGAATTTGCCACGAGTGATTTATAACAAGGAACCACGATTTGTGGTTTGCTCAATTTGCGCAAAACGGTAACCTCAAAGATCAAAAAAGGATTGTGGGAGACATGACCAAGAATGCAAAGGATCAACTGAGCTCCAACTAACCTCTCACAGTTCCACTTGTGTCTGGCCATGTGGGCTGCCACAGCTACATTGTTAAAAAAGCTGTATCCATTGGCTACGCTCCATTGCGCATGGTGTCCACATGGTCTAATTATTGAAAAAAAAAAAGGAATAGAAAGAAACAAACAAATTCTGTTTGTTGTTGAGTTTCCTCTCCAGGTTCCCGAAATTTCCCGATGATAGGATCTTGATCTTTCCTTCGGAGCCACTGTGTATTTGCTTGTGGGGAGTTATTCAACCAACTGTACTTGTATACAGAACACTGAAAATGTCAGCCCAAGTACACAGACACTAAATATCACATTTGTCAAGTAAAGTTTGCTCTTGTTCCAGCTAGATGTACATGACACTCCAAGTATATGCAGTTTTTTTTTTAAATTTGAAGAAATACACAATCAAAAAATCTCCTGAATGGTCTCAACTACAAACTTATTTTCAGATTCTCCAAGAGTACATGTACCTGTACTTACCGAGTAATGGTGATTCCATTTCTAAGCTGCAAAAAAATACAAGGAGACAGAAAATGAGTGATGGTACCGGCTATGCTGTTTTTCCCCATTCAAACTGAGCGTCCAACAGCTACCCACATTTAGAGTGTCAAAATTTACTTCCAAAAAATAATGAACTCTAGTGGCAGGGCCTAATATGTCAAGCACAAATACAAATGATTGGTAAAAATCTTCATCTGTAAAAACAGAGTCTGGGACAGTCTGGGACAGTCTGGGACAGTCTGGACTAAATGAACTGAAGTTTCAAGTTATGTTCATTTCCCTTCCATTCTTTGCTGTTCCACTCAGGGGTTTTCAACCTTATTAGGATTTTGTAGATATTGTGCACGTCTCTTGTGCTAAGAAAAGATGTCACAAACTCCAATGCAGTAAAAAAGTCTTTGTAACAACGAACGAAGTGCTACATACGTCACGCTGCATACCTCTCCTTTGACAACCTTCTCCGTCAGATCTAGCAAGCCACCCAGATTGAGACAGGCACACTCGTATGTATGCTGCAAAATATTCAGTTGCAAATACTTGGAAAGCTTATCTTATCCACAATAAATCTGAAGTGCTACAAGTAATGGTTCACCCTGTACAATGACTTGATGTTACACGTACTTTACAGTGTGGTCTGACGGAGTGATGGCAATTACTGAAACAACCCAGATTAAATGCCTGTTCATTCTACAGGCTAATGTGAAAGAGAAATAAATTTGACAAGTACATGTGGCAGGAAAACACATCTTTAAAACACAACAACTCGGCTTATGAGTTGGAATAAATGAGATAAAGAACTGATTATGTGAGAGCGCTGGGTAGAATTCATGCAAGAGTGAAACTAAAGAATCACTTTTAAACGCACTGAAAATAAACCCTATTTCGTTATAAAAGCATAGCCCAAAGTACCAGTACCTCCCACATTTATGACAAAATCCCATTTGCAGAGCATCTAATGAATGTTACAAAATTCCTAATCGCTGTTTTAGGATCCAGGGTCCAAGAAACCTTGCAACTGAAATATTAACTCTATCTTATTGAATAAAAAGTATGTACGTTGGGAAAGAAATGTGCTTTCATGAATGCGGTTTTCTAGATCCTTACTTCAAGGCAAGAGTTACACCCTCTGTAGACTAAATATGAAGAATTATTCTGAAGCACTTGGTTACGTGTGTTAAGAAAAGGTGTTGTCTATAAAGACATCCAAGAAAGCTGCACAAACAACACATTTATGTCAAGGCATCACTTCACAAATTTGAATAGTGGGTCATGACCACGAAAAAATATACCAACAGAACTTGCCAAAACCAAGCGACTGACAGAGTTTCAAAATGAGTGTACAAGGGGGCCATATCGCCTACGGGAATAGACTTTTCATTCTGGTTGCTGAATTTGTCTTTCAAGGTCCTCAATGATGAACAGACTTTGTTGGAATTTTGGTGTATTTTGATTGGTTCCTGATTACTGAATCTACAAACTAGTTCCCTTTCCTGCCAACCCCCTCACAGACTAATAATGAGACATGCCCCATGAGCGGGGAATTTAACAATGTCGAAAAAAACAACAACATTCAATTGTGTTATTACATACGTTGTTGGCAAAGACGGAGTCATATTGCTCGGCCCATGATTTCAGTTTGCTCTCCTCCATCATCTGCGTAGTTTTGAAACTTTCCAAGTAGTCAGCACTATGGGTAAAAACGGAACTTCAATTATGGCAAAAGTAAAATGGTTTCTTGTCTATTCATTACCTCCCTCGCCAGTTCCCAACAATAAATGAGTGCCAACATATACATACAAATGAAGGTCACTACCTGTGTGTGGTGAGAATTTCTTCATCCAAAGCTAAACGAACCTGGGTAAGAATAAAAACAGGGAGTAAAACCGTCAGTGACATATGCTTTTTCCCCACCACGAGCGTAATGGCAATGCAACATAGGACATCCCGGTACATGTACACCAAAATACTAGTACATGTACTTGCATTATCCACGAGTCACAAACTGTACATGTATGTTCCAGCAGGAGTAATTTCATAAATCCACTAAGTCACTCCACACGTACAAGTATACAACAATTAATTGGAAGTAATGCATGTCTTAGACATGAAATTGAGGCTGACATGGCAACTTAGGTTGTGGAGGACAACACAGTACGGTACCTTAGACTTAACTATGAAACTCTGAATTAACTAATGTTAAGCCCTCGTAAAATCTAGTGTAAGGGCAAGTTAAGCGTAAGATTTTGATATCCTACTCTCTCAGTGTTGGGACCAGAAAAGTCAGAGATAATAAACCATGCATGGCCATGTTGAAATTATTAACTGAAAGTCAATGCAAACACACGATAAATTATGCTGAGATTTGGTACATTACAAAAGTATCTAACTTCTGATTCTAACAGTGATTTGTGAGGAGAGGATTAAGTTCCAGACACAAGGCATTTCATTTGAATACTTCACACATCAATGCTTACACAGTCTCCTGATGTTGGTCAAGCTGGTGGTGAGCATGACATTTTTAACTTACATGTACCTGTCAACCATGCCTTTGTATACAGACTACATGTCCTCTCAGGTAAAGCGGACAAAGGGACATTATGGTAATGTAAAAAGAGCCTCTGGGGAATATTTCCTCTATTCGTGTATCATCTACAAGTGAACGTCTACCTGTAAATGTACACATTCAAGATCACAATGCTGAAACAATTCTCAGTGACATAAAGTCAGGCCGTTGAGTGCCATGATGCTGTGGAAATTCATACAGGAGGGGGGCTTAAACTAGGAGGCACTTGTATATATATATGCGTATTTGCAAGCTTCCACGCCTTAAACTGAAATGCTTATACACTTATACAGCTACTTCTCCATTGTTCTCTTCAAAATAAGAGTAACATCAAAATATGCATGATTCATTTCTCAACATCAAAAAGGGAAGATGGTCACACTGCTCATCTCCAGGTCAAAACAGTGGGAGAGACCACCCAACACCCACCCCTGGATTCATGCCCGTGACCACTACGGATCGCGAGGCTTTACACTTACTGGGACATCAGTGCATCTTTCCAGGAGCTTGTAGTCCTGCAGACTCTTACGGCATAGCAAAATGCGGTCAGAATGCTCGGATCTAAAATGACGAGTATTGAAGGGGCACTTGTGTAGGGTTAGACGCTCATCGTAGACTAGGCCGGTCCTGGACAGATGCAGAAATCGAAAGGACTCTTTGAGATGACAGAATGGAGAGTCACCCAGGACCTTCACTGGACATCTGACCTCATAAAGCCATGTTATAAACGAAACATTGTCTCCACCAATTTCCTTTTCTGATACCAAATTCTGTTTATTTTTAAATCCTCCCCCCCCCTAAAAAAACCACCTGTATTTTGGCTTTATGTTTTGGCACCAGGTACTATAAAAGTTAACCTGTGCCACAACATTCATAACACAAAGAACGTTTTGATTATTGGTATACTTGACAAGAAAGTTGTCAGCTTTTTCTAGTGTAAAGGCTAAATACAGTGGCCATCTTGGCCAAGAGAAAAAGGCAAAGTCCTTTCTTCAAAACACTAAGATGATTAATTGTTTTATTTCTTGATTGTGCTTAAATTGGCTTGAGCAAGAACAGGCAATGCCATATAGTTTTCATGATAGTTCCTGGGATTGCAACTGATACCCTGCATTGAGACAATTCATCCAACTCTTCTTGTCTGACTTACCAAGAACTTAACTAATAACTATGCATAAACATAAAAGGCAGAGCCCCTGCGGGGGCATGCCAACAATTCAGTGGCCCTTGCAGAAGCTGCACAAGGAAGTTGGCCCTCCTTACATATGTACACGCATCTGAGAGATCGCTGTACATGTACATGTGGTGTTAGAACAGCCCATTTTCATAACAGCCACATGCTTGGCAAGCATATACATGTATGGGAGGTCAGGATGGGACAGTGGTTCTCTCCTCGCCTTCCACGTCTGCGGCCCAGATTCGAATTCCAGCTCGGTCTACATGTGGATTGCGTTTTCAGTCCCTACCCGATTCCGTGGGTTTTATCCAGAATAATCCTCTGGGGTTTTCCTCCCAACTCTAAAACTGTAACTGCGTCTCACTGTCTCCTCTCTACAGTGCCTAGGGCACTTTTGAGGAATCCTCGGTGTCATTACCAGAAATGATTAACAATAACAATACTAATAATATGATTGGACAACCAATAATAAATATGTACTTGACTCTGCCATCCCTGACAAGCACCCAACACCACATGCTTGTTCCAGCTTGACCATCAGAATATGGGCTGACTCATTTCTACCCTTTCAGCATTAGAAACGGAAAGCCCAGGGCCCTCAAAACTGAAGAAAAACAAACTAATTGATCTAAATATTTCACTGATGCTCACTCCATGCCAAATTTGTGGTCTCAAAGACATTAAAATTTCTAAAATTGACTCCAGTTGGGTTGGCCCAAGGTCACACAAATGTAAGATATTCATTTAGAGCATACAGGTTCCTTTGAACTTGGGACAGCCATGTTAGTCATGCGTGTGAGCTAGACTTCATCTTACATCCGAGCCCGTCAGAAATTATCTCCAATACACAATTGGCTCTTCAATGTATGTGCAACCCTGAAAACCCCTTCGATGTTGAAACTGACAGTCTGTGGGCAGACACTTCAAAGCCTTGTCACTCTGCGCCCCATACCCACTCACAGACTGAATGCATGTAGGTCTGTGCGCACTCCGGTGAAAAACTGGCATTACGTGTTCCAGAACCCACACTCAAGAAACGATATGCACATTATGTGGACACTTACCCACTTGGCACAGCTGGCCATGTGTCAGACACTGTCTGCAAATAAATAGACGGCAGCACAGCAGTGAGAAAAATCACGGCTTCTTCACAGTTAATGCTGATATAACTTAGCAACAGGTTTAACAGTCTGAGGGACAGATTTTACATTCATGTATGCTGTGTGAAAAATGGCCCCAGGTGCCAGAAAACATGCAATACATGTAAGCCTCCACAACACAACAGTTTCCACATCAACATTTCACCTCTTTGCCTATATGGTAATCATTCCGTTTTGAAAAAGAGAATTAGGTCACATTCAATTGGGTGCATTTAAATGCAAAAGACATAATTATGTTGATATGATTTCATTAATTATATGTACGATGAACACATTGTGGGCTATAATGATACAGAGGGAGGATTTATTGTCATGTACATGTGGCCGACAAACTACGGTGGAGCCTCGTTAACTGGAGCACCATTAATGTAACATTCTGCTGAATGTACATGTACATGTAGGTACCAGATCTTTGTTGGTTTTCATTCCTGATAACACAAGGTTCCTTTTAAAACAAGGTAATTTCCAAAGTACAAAGGACCTCTAATTATTGAGGTTCAACTGTACATTACTTAGAAGTCAACACATTTCTACACGTTCCAATAAACAGGACTGCAATCGTATGGCAGTTTTTGGACATGAACTCCCAAACTTTTGCATATCAGGTGCACCTCACATTGTCAGCTTGCAAACATTTGCAAATTTTCAAACTTGCGCTCTTTGAACTGTTGTTATTTTTCTACTCACCATCCCTGCTAGTTCAACGGCAAGTTCATCCTCCCCAGCTTGGCCACGTTGGATGTTCTCTCTGCCTTTCTTTTTCACAGCTTGCAAGGCAGAGTTCGTCCGTCTACTGCCCTTCCTTCCCGTTGTCTTTCCTGAGCCCTGCTGCTTGGATTCCTCTTTGCCCTGCAGGAACAATGAACTCAACCCATTATTTGTATTCCAGTTTCAAAGCACATATTAAAACTCGGTGCCAGTCGGAATGATTACGCCCACAAGAATTGAAAATTCTCAAGTTTATGTCTAATGTACAGTATGTGGGGTTTTTCTACGCAATTTTCCTGAGCACACTTGACTTGTTTCCAGAATAAGGTGGAGGTCAGAACATGTCAAAGTATCTTAAGACAATTTTATCTTCAACACGTGTTGCAAAGTTTTGCAGTTTTAGTATAAAACATTTTTAGATGAATACCGGGGTAGTTCAATGCGATGGTTTTAAAATCCATCTTTCACAGACATTTTAAACTTGCTTGTTATGATGATTATCTAATGAAAAGAAAATGAAAAGTGTACTGTTGGTTGCATTGCTGTCAGTACCCTTTAATGCTCACATGGGGTTATGAGCTTTTCTTTCTCATTATTTAAAAAAATGTTTCAATCTTCATATTTTATATTATTCAGTATGCTGTAATTCTAATGATTTTGCATTATAATTTTTGTTATTATATTTGTCTACACGTGATTTCTATAGCTGTCTGTGTTTGTAAAAACTGTCTCGATTCAGCCTCTGCCCACAAAGATGTTTTAGTTTTACTTAAATAAACTAATTCAATTCCAATTCAACGTTAATTTGTGGATATGCTATTGTGTATGGGATGGCAATGCGAGCAAACAGGCAAGCAGTATCGTTTTATATCAGAGAGTATTCAACTCTTCAACATTTCGATTATATCTGCAATGAGTCACATCATATACAGTGGACTGCACCACAGCAGAATCCTACTGCATGAAAACCACAAACTGTAGCAAATACATGCACATTGCAAATACCCAGACAACTACAAAAAACTTCACATTTATCTCATGCAGCACCCAACTGTGCCCATTATGCCGCCAGTAGGCATGGTAGGCCTACACATTTCGTCTTCCAGGTTTATTAATGGCTCCTGCAAGCAACTTTTGTGCACTAGGCAGGCTGAATACTTCTTCGAGAAAAAGAGACTAGCCTAACATTTCGGTTTGGCTGCTGTTGAGGTGCATCCTGGGATACCATTCCCAGAATCCCTTGCTGGTCATCTGCCCCTGATGCAACCTGCATTTCTGGGTCAGAATGTTGCTCCTGCAATACAGTTTGAGGGTTGTCCCTTTGGTCAGGGGAGTCATCAGCGGGCTGGTGTTCCATTGTAATACAGCTCCTGTTGAAAAAGACAAAACAAAATGGAAACCAGATGATGTACATGTATGTTGTTCTGCAACAGAACATAGGGCTTTTTCGCATTTCTACATTTTGAGAAAAATGCATTTGACATGCGTACTTCCTATTAATCAGTAGTTGATACACAGAATGCACTACCATGTAGTATAAAAACTATGAGCATTGCCCTAATTCCTTTGTCCGCAGTTTTAATGCGTTGCACGTACATGCACAGTACATGCATGTACGTACAATGTATATGTACATGTACATAGTGATGTACATGTACATGAACATGTACTTACATTGTACATGTATGAAGTTCAAGGCACGCTGGGTATGCCTCACAACATGTCCCAAAATTCCTCTCACTAGGCCTAGTAACAACTAAACTTCAACTCCATTTCACCATTTAGGACTCATCTGTGTAAATAGTATGGAGGACGAAAAGTGGCCATCTGCTTTTCTGTTATCATAATAGAAGAAAAGCTGATTTTATGTTTTTGTAACATGCAATATTCGACTTTTCTACTTTTCTGCTACCTCATAAGCAGAATGAACATTTGATTGTAATGTATTTTCCACTTTTCTGCGACTACAAAAGGAGCTTTACTTGTCCTCGTTATGCTGGCAGACAAAAAGTGGCCATCTGCTTTTTACCTGTCAAAAAGCAGGAAAGTGAATTAAACATTTTGACGACAACTGTTAATTCAACTTTTCTGCTTTTGTGATACCTGAGAAGCAAATGAAAGAAAAGTAAAATCTGCTTTTCGTGAAGCAGAAAAGAAGAAAATAGAAAAATACATTACCAAACCATGTTCGTTCTGCTTTTAAGGTGGCAGAAAAGTAGGAAAGTCGAAAATTGTACGTTACAAAAACATAAAATCTGCTTTTAAACTACATGTATTCTGACAGCAGTAAACCGTAGTAAACAGACCTTTAATTCAGGCTTTGGCAGTGTACATGAGAGCATACATGTACATGTAGACGTGAAGGCTTATAAATTTT
This sequence comes from Acanthaster planci, assembly GCF_054643075.1. Taxonomy (NCBI): domain Eukaryota; kingdom Metazoa; phylum Echinodermata; class Asteroidea; order Valvatida; family Acanthasteridae; genus Acanthaster; species Acanthaster planci. The sequence continues at coordinate 13,641,316 of NC_141780.1, read as the reverse complement.
TAACTACATGTACACCCCACCAGACCTATTTGTTTCTGTTTTCTTTTTGAAGTGATCTTGGAAAGGATATCATACGAAACATTTTGATTCCATAAAATGTTTGTTCTTATTCGTGCCTAATTTCAATGAATTAAATGCTGTCTTCACTTGAAATTTCAAAAATTTTGGAATTGGAAATTAAAAAGGCCCCAGACGTGCTAAGGTTAGACCTAGAGCCTAGAAGAGCCAAAGCATGGAAAAGACTAATTTTAATCACCGTTTCCTATTTAAGAAACTGAGTTTCCAACAGCACCTTGCTCATTTATGCACATCCCAAGCATAAAATGATAGAGGCGAGAGCATGCCTAGGCTACATTAAAGTAGGAAACAAACTAGGCTAGCCTAGCTACATGTACATGTAGGCCTACATAGGGTGTTCATTACTTTTAGCACCCTGTTCCTATAAGGGAACAAATTCTACTTTCTTGAAACAACTTCTGAACAACTTGTTGGTGATGTCATCTTTCATATCAAAAAGAAAAGAGAACAGGGCTTGTGGTTTTTGAGGGAAAGTTTGGGTCAAAACGGCAGCTTACATGACCGCCCTGAAGAGTTGTGAACAACAAATTAGTGTTCCTTGACCTGAATGGAGATTTGTTTTGATGAATCCAAAATGCCCGAGTCAGGTAACTAGACGAGAAACAAAATGGTGTGATTCGACTGAGCGGTTGCCTCTTGCCAAACTCAGGTCAGAAGAAATGTGTGGTTTTCTTGCTTAAAAATTGTCAAATAGGCCTTTCAGGATTGAGTTCCTTAAGGTCAAAATGTCAGTTACATGTGGTTTGAGAAAGTGGACTTTATTTCCTTTTCTGCTCCAAACGGAACAAAAGAAAGCCCAGCTCTTTTTTCTACTACTCACTGCATAGGCGCGCGTTTATAAAAGTCCAAACTTTGAGGAATAGGCCTACGCCGGTGTTAGTAAAATTGTCCAGTTATTCTCGTTTCGAAAGATATTACAGGATTCAAAGTTTGTGACAATCCTGCAGTTTGGATTTCGGGCATTAAAGACATGCCTTCAAGTAGGGCTGTGGTTGTGACAGATAACACTCATTAAGAATAAGAGATAGATTGTAAAAGAGAGCCACTACAGCCCAACATGTGGGGAGCTAGGTCAGACTGTTTACTACTCAGTGACAGTAGTCTAGCTCTACAGTAGCAGTCCACTGAGTGGAGCATTAGTATTCGTCTTTTTCGAATTTTGGACTGGATCGTACTATACTAGTAACACTCCACTCAGTAGATCATGTAGATAGAGCTAGGTACATGTAGGCCTAGTATGTCAGTCACTGTCCATACCATGGCAATAAAATGACGGGTTGCATAGGCCTACCATGCATACACTACAGTCTGTCTAACATAGAGCAAAGGCCAAAGGCTTCATACAGCCGGCCATGGCCTTGTCTCCTTCTGCATGCTTGACATTAAGAATATACAAGACACTGAGGGCTTAATGCTACCATTTCTAACTTTCCAAGATTATTGTGAAATACAAGTCTATTATTAATAGTTACAACGTTAAGTAGGCCTGATAAAGGACACGAAGCCGAAGATAAGCCGAAGTTAGCGCTGACCGCCAATTTGCGGAGTCACCACCTCTTGGGGGCGCAATTTACTTTCAAGCTCAAGAATAGGAGGAGGCGCGCGAACCGACTGCCTAGTCCTACTCATGCTTATTTTGTGTGTGGTAATTCACTAAAACTCAATAGTCGAGACCACTTAAGACCTTCACAAGACCAACACAAGACCTCCAGTCTAAATTCAAGTCAGAAGCTATCCAACTGAATCAAAAAAGAAAAAAAAAATTCCTTTGTCATTGTTCACAGTGTTACCGTGATGATCTTGTGTCTGGTCTTGTGCATGGTCTTGTGTCTGGTCTTGTGATTGGGCCGACTACAACACTGAAACTCAAATGTTACCGCAGCAACCGATACAAAGGGGGTCAACTCTCTTGCCATTTCTTTTCTTTTTTATAGTTGCCCACGTCTAAAGGCTGCAAGACTTTATAAAAAGTAACCACGTGAGAGTCTGAGACGAAATAAACCGATTGAATGATTTCAGGGGAGCGACAACTAAACCCCCACCAGAATAACGGTCTCAACCCTCTCGAAAAAAAATTGGACAATCTCCTGAAAGAATTTACCAACTTCATAAAGTAGATAATTTGCCCAGCTGTACTTGCATCAAGTTGACACTTTGCTTGAACATTAGATTAATTACAACGGTAGACAGCACTGGAGTTTTACAACTACTGACACGAAATTTAATGAGGCTCTTCAAGCGGCATAACTGGTGTTTCCCCTCTTGAACCTTGTCTTAATTATTCGGCTCTCATTACATTGAAACTTGTTCAACTTGTTCATTGTGGGTACTCGTTCTTCCTTACCCTACTGCAAGAAGTACTTTTTTTTTAGTACCAAAGCTAATAGTGACATTGAACTGGTTAAAATGTGAACGAAGCTGGAACACTGAGTAATGTATGCACAAGATATAAGATTACAAAATAAGTTAAAGAGTTCAGACAACAGTTTTCATGAGAAAAGTACTTAGCCGAGTGCTTTTTACCACATCGTGGTACAATAGTCTTTTACAGTCTTTGATTTTTGTGTATTTACCATCTAACAGTTGAACACGTTTTTAAGATTTGTTCACCCCAAACAGGTCAGTAGAAAATTTGTACTCCAAAAGTACTCAGCAACAAGACTGCAAGCAATGTATTATTTTGATCCCAAGTAGGCCTGAACGTGCACAAGAGCCTATCGTGCGACACCAGTTTCCGGACGAAAACTCCAAGGCAAATAATAAAGAGCGTTTCTTGAAGGTGAATCAATTGACCCAACCTAGAGGATGACTCTGATGTTCATTCGCAACAAAGCAACATCACATCAGTGAGTGGAAGACAAACTGAGAGGCACTGGCGGAAGCACTCAGGTTGCCCCCCCCCCACTTTTTGCAGGTCCTATAATTGGATGATGCTTAATGGATCTCCCTAAGAATGGCTGAAGCCTGATGTCTCATCTGCATTCCCCCCTTGAAAACTGTTCTGCTGCCAGTACTGAATCGAAAAATCAATGATTATTGGGGACTTCAGAGTCTCTTTTTCTACAGCCACACAGGAATCTGTCCCCGGTACGTTCTCTAGCCAAGCGTTACAGATGATATTTTTTCCAATCCGGAAGCCTCTCAATGAGTTTAAATGCAGTCGACTTTGCACACGTTTTCTAAATTAAGACTCTCGTTCTTAATATTCAAAATTGTGGGGTGTCGAAGGAGGGTGCCGAAAATCCCAAGTTTGTCACTGACAGGAGGTTGGTGTGAATGGACGTCACCAAAAAGGTGAGGAGCAGAATGAAGGGGACACTGCAGTCAACAGTGGAAGTTTCTATTCCATGTTTTTCAAACAGAATAATTGTGATTTTTATCCCATTTCTCTTCCCCTTTCTTTTTATTTCTATGTCTATTTTAGTTTCCCCATTTTTTGTCAGTTCTGTTTTCTCCCCCACTTTTCTGAGCCTACGCCCCGCCCCCTTCAAGACGCCCTTGAAATGAACGGTTAGTGCAAAAAGCGAGAAGCACATGCTTTGATGTTTACGGCATTGGTGTGTCTTAAGTTTAACCAAAATTTATTTTAATGACGTGGTTATGCGCAATGCCCAGATCTGAGAGGTACAGATTCCCAGCAGTAAGAGGCCTAGTAAAAAAAATCCCCTTATACGGTTGACAAAAAATACAATCATAATAATATCAAGTGCGATCAGGTTTAGAGAAGTAGGGCAGAATTCAACAAAATATTGCCCATCCGTCAGAATGCTTCCTTTCCTTTTTCATTTCGTTCATCGCGTTTATTATGAAGCTATGAGTATATTTATAAATGACATGACATGATGAAGAGCCGGTGGCCACAGTCTTTATAAACTGTTGATACCGGATGTAACTTCAACCAGCGATGCATTTTCCAGATGATCAATCACCGAGTGATTGATCATCTGAACGGAAATTACTCTTTTCGGACAAACATCCGAGCCAGAAATGAGACACTGAGATACTTTGTGGCTATATCGTTTCGACGCGCGGTTCGAGGGTATGGCAGAAGCTTTGCCCAAAACGGTCAGATCCACCATGAGGCTTCTCTTGACTTGGCTCCCGGTACTTGCGTTCGTCGCAGTAAGCCGGGGAGATGACTCGGCCGAGATGATAGGTGAACTTGTACCTGCAAATGATGATCTCGTGGTACAAAATGTCCCTGTCGGCGATGGAGAGGACTCAACAGAGGCTCTGGCCCCGGCAGGCCTTGGTGAGGACTCATCAGATGAGGACCTCACGGGCAAGACACCTGGTGCTGGTTTAGATTCACCTAGGCCTGGGGAACTTACAGGGGACGGTGCTCCTACGAATGGTGAAAACTTGTCCGATGAGCTGTCAGATACCCTTGAAATGACTGGGAATTCGCAAGATCATCCAAGGAGGGAAGTCGGTAAGTATAGTTACTCGTATAATAATTGTTGAATGGCGACTTCTAGTCCTTGTATTTTGCAGATTGTGAGCAACCATTATTTTGTTGGAAAGAAAAACACGAACGAAAACAAGACAGAGCAAAACAATCTCCTTCTTTATGGATGACCAACAACATAGCTCTTTATATTACTCGTTAATAAGGTAACCAGCACTATCGAGGTATATTCAACCAGAGTGGTGATTTTTTTTCACACCCTTTCTCCCCTTTCCTGTCTTACACTCTTTGTCTAATACTACGCCACTGCTTGCTACTCCAGGAATTGCTATGATCGCGTCCATGACCGTGATACAGGGATGTAATTAGAAAGTCGGCAGTCGGCACGGTTTCATTTTTTCTACCGACCTTAAAACCACTCATTCTTCCGGTCTGCCAACCGTTGGGATTTACTTTTCCACGAGATGGTACTCTATATTTTCCTGGGGTGGATCAAGGAATTTTGAGGGGGGTGTCAGACCGGAGATTTTATTAATGTATCATTTTTGCGGACAAGCAGAAATGACGATGAAACTCCACGGCATACATTGTTTACAAAGTTATCGATGCACTTACTTTGGTTATTGTGTCATTATTTCCCCTACTTTTAGTTTTTTGGGTCTCAGAGCGGGGGGGGGGGGAAACACCACCTTTAAAACCCCCTGAATCTACACCTGTCTTCCGTCACTCCAGTGGACTTTTAAGTGTCTCAGTTTGTGATAGTCGATCCTTTTTACTGTCGGTTATGCGCTGGCCCTTGCTCAATTCCAAGGATAGGGCCGTTACTACGATAATTTTATGCAGATGTGATCATTTTTTGATCTGCCAGGGACAAATCTGAACACATTATGACCTACTGAATGATAAACATGATAAAGGTCGAGGAGAATCCAGGGGCAACGGGGACAGCCTCGCCCCCCCCCCGAAAAGGGGCAAAACATGGGGGATAGTAGGAGAAAAACGATTGGTCTATTTTCTTTTTCTTCCTTCCCAAAACGTGTAAAAAGCACCCAAACGCAGCCTTAACCACAGAAATGCATTTATAAGGGCACCTAAAAAGTCTAACTGCAATATTTCTGCCTCTTCCCTTCCAAAAAAATCTCCCCTCCCCCCAAAAATGTTTTTTGATCCGCGCCCTTGCTCGAGGTACCGAACGAAGCATTATATCAGTTGTTAGTAGGAGATCAAGCTAGCTACTTTGAATACCCGTCAGTGGCCTGTGATTTTGTATAACAGGTACACGCAGTCTTCAACGGCCGCCAGTACTGTCATCCGAGGAGGCACCATTCCTACGGGGCCATCGCACCGTTACTCACGCATATCTTAACTTTTGAGCGCGCGCGCGCACTTTGACCAGTGACGACACCCTTTTGGTCGGATAGGAGTGTAACGCGCGCGTACCACCTGCGTGCAAACAGGGTGGCCCCCATTGATCTCCACTATAATGGAGATCAATGCCCCGCAGAATTCGCCCCGAGCTGAAATGCACCCCCAATCGGCAAAAGAAAGTCAGGTGGTTACAAGCGGGTTCTTGCAGGTGTTCTGCGTGTACGCAAAGGCCACACATGCATGCATGCGTGCGTCGTGTCATACGCGTGTATATACTTGCGTATATACTGTTGTTCTGCTCTTTTCGCTGAATATGGGACTATAGTGTAGCACAAGTCAACAGTGTACCCAACGTATATTAACAGGTAAGAATTGTTGGTTAATTTCCCAGATCGATTTGTGCTTTGGTGTTCCTTTAAATTTCCAAACTTGTGCCCTACGACGGGAGTTTCACAATAATGCGTTTCCAAGATTTTGCAACACGTTGACCAATCACAACGCCCAAAATCTGTCGACCTCATTTATCTCCATAAGACTGGATAGGGCATCGTGTCCAAAACGCGTCCCACGTAGGCCTATGCATGTTTTCGGGAGGCTGTATCCAAATCTGTTGTCTAGAGCTAGGTCTAGGTCTTCACTCCATTTAAAGTACGTGGAGACACGCAGACAATAGACCTAGCCGTAGCTCTGGAAGCCCGTTTCGGACAAGCGTTGCGAATATTGTTGCGTGCACTTTCAAACGGAGATTTCAAAAACTGGTTGAGATTGTTGAACATATTGTTCTTCGCCCAAATTTTGTTGTTCACGTTTTTTGTCCAAATTTTTTCTACCATCATCAATCTCTCCTGTTTGCCTTCAAAATCGCCGTCCCGTCGGCTGTCGCAAGCTGTCACTCGGCACCGTCCACGGTTGCGTTACGGATAATGTTGAAGCTCCTTGAAGATTCCTAATTTTTAAACAGAAACCATCTGTGTTCTGTACCATGCATGTAATCAATAGGTGTCGTGGGGCATGTCTGTCAGCGCAGTCTCAAATCAGACTATGCTTGGTTTGGTCCACTGATGATTTGAGACTTCTAGACTACACTTAAACTTCTTAATCTTAAATGCCGCAGGGGCCGCTCACGTTCAGACATATTAAAGCAATTATGACCGTTCCGCGTTATGCATTTATTTTTCTGATTTATTTTTCTTCCATTTTTGTGGCTTGCTATAGAGTTCACCTCCAATGACCTGTTTGTAATATCGGGCTCACTGTCCACACAGCCTATGATCCTCTCTTCCTGAACGCACCGGATAACGGTTTCCTGTGGTGTAACATTAAGGCGCAGCATTTGTAAGGGGGAAACACAAACACAGCGCGATATTCTTAGACGTATTTCCGGCCTGGAAAGCCACTGACTAGCCCATCTCCACGAACTGTAGTATAAAGTAGACGAGAGTAATCAGTTGTAAATTTCTTGAGTTCGAAATATACACTCAATCAGCCGCTATGATTTCGTTCAAAGAGACAGTATTACATATTTTAGTGGCATGTGTGCTTTTCTCGCTGTTTCTCGGCTCTGTGCTGCCGACAAAAGCTGCCCAGACTGGTGAGTTGAATCATTTTGCCACACTTTGTGGAACCATTTCCCCATGAAGGTTGTTAAGCCTACGGCGATCCGACTTTTACATTTTTGAATTTTGAAAGATTACAAAGAACAAACTTTTATCGTCTTAATCAACAGTATGTACAATGCTTAACTTTCGAGAGAACTGCTGGACCGCTTTAATCTTCACAATCGAAAATCTACAAGATGGCAAGCTTAACTCTTTGGAACTCTTAGTATTCAGTATGGTGTAATTGTTTAACACAGCGAGTGCTTTGTTTATTCTTTTTTATTAGATACGCACGCTTTTGGGGGTAATTCAAATAGGAAAGAATCAAGCGCACAAAGCAAAACAAACAATCAAACAAAACAAACACTGGCAAGTTCACCTCGTTCTTTACCCCGACCGACATCTTTGACGTCGTAGGCCCCCCATATTATTCGTTGTGTTTGACACCTTGGCACTTATTTTTCAAAAGAGGAAGGATGTGGACCATTGCGAATTCCCTTCAACCCCACGGTTGAGGTATATACCCGATTCTTAGCTGTTGTCTTTTGTCTGCATTCTAAAGCCAGTTTTCATAACAATAGGCCTATCAGATCCAACTTAATCACATGCAAGCACCATGAATGAAGAACACTTCTTTAAATCTAGGACTGGAATATGGCGTTGTCGTGGCATTATTGTACTGTGTATACTATCGCTGTTTGCCATTTCGCAGCGATAAGGATTTTCCACTGTATTACAGGGGTCCAGTTTGCGCTCTGCTTTTTGGCTTTTGGCGGGTGTATGGTGCGCACGTTTAGAAAAATAGCATTGGCCCAGGGAATTTTATCGACTCTCGGCGTTTCACGAAGGAACATTGGTTTCCATATTGATGGTGCCAGAAGGGTCCCGTCTGCGATGCCGCTGTTTTTTCGTTTCGTATGTTTACTTTTGGAAACTGTCCACCTCGAGCAGAAGCACCCCTCCGTCGGTTAAAAAGGGCCCTGTAGGTTGGGAGTGTTCATTTCGTTGGTAGCGATGCGACTGTCACGCGTGCATTTCATAGTCGTTCGTGAACCGGCGAACTTCAGTTCCGACCAAAGGAGCCCTTGTCGCTAAGAAAATTGTGCCCTCTTGATCCAGCTCGAGGCCCATAAAGGCTCAATGCAGCAAGCCCTGCTTTTTCTCCGTTGGCAGAAACATTTTACAGATTAAATCATCCACGATCACGAAGGCCAACCAGGAGACGTTTCAATATTTGTGCAGAACAGAGGTTTATTAGAAACTACGCAGGGACGGTAACTGACAGAAAGTTGTAGATGCAGTGTAACGAGGTTGAAAAGTGCTGCTACCAATGGATACCGTTGTTACCGCGCGCCCCGAGCTGAGGTTGATCTACTTGTTCGGCTATGAGCTTCGAGTAGGTGTATTACAAGAGGATTTCCGAATTTTCCATCTCAGGTTTTTATTTGATTTTAACAACCTCGATATGGGAGGATGAACTTCCGTCGAAGTTTCGCAGCTTGTGCACGCAAAAACAGTTACATGTTTGTAAACGCAAAGGTAAAAATTATATGATCCTCAATGAACCAACCAGAAGTCCGTGCTACCGGGACGTAATGCACCTAGTTCAGTTTGGCGGGAAACCGCTTCAAGGAAACGTGATGAGTCATATAGAACCCTTTTGAGGTGACATCACGCCTTTAAATCGCACTTTCCATCAGTCACAGTTTGTGCCAGTACATTTGAGGTCTGCCAATAGATTTTGGTAAGTTCTGATTTTCTCGATGACAACCTGTATTATTTATCAACACGAAATAATCATTTGTATATAATTTATATGATGAGCTCAGTTTTTATTAATGTTTATTAATGTTAATTTTGTCTAAGCTGGGAAAATGTTTTCTAAAAGATACAGATACGCGTTTTGGTTATTACAGCCATCAGCATAGGACTGACGTATTTTCAAATTTCAAAACTGTCTGGTGAATGCGAAATTACCTCAGAGTAATATGTTTTCTGTAATAACGAAGCGGACTCACGAGTTACAACATGTGAAAAAGGTGATATGATTCTGGGTGGATTTTTTGGGAAGTATGTATACGAAAATCGAAACACTTGAATTTACATCATTTGCAAACAGTACATTTCAGTATTAATTTTCAAACAAGTCTTATTGCCTTCAATCTTTGATGCAATCATCTGTCACATTAATAATTTTGCATCATTCAATTTTAAATCGATGTTATATATATTTGCTCCTGTGGCTTTTGAAAAATATTACTGTTAATGAATTGGAACAAGAATAATTTACACCAAAATATTTATTTAACTCAGTGGTTAGTTTCTCGCTATGGTTGAGATCAATACCCCAAAGTTTGACATTGACTGCGAGGCTTACAGTAGCCACTGTATGAAAATAGCTACACGTACAATTAACTTTCTTTCCGATCATGTATTTCATAATTGTGTGCAATATATTCCTTTAGATGCTACAACAGTGAAATAACCCCTAACGAGAGCCATGCGACTCCAAGTCATCCTCGCTTTTCTTTGTGCCACCGTGTGCAGTGCCGTTTATGCTAAAGGTAATATGACTGATCTTTAAACTCAACCATAATTTTAAAGTTTTTCACCAAAAAAATAACATGAGTAGGCCGACCACATGTCGAACTGTAAGCCTGTGGGTTTAAGAGCTGCTATTGAGATTGCAAGAATAATGGGAATAATGCTTCCACGGCCTTTTCCTTATTAAATTGTTCATCTTTATAAGCTTTTCTTTTAAATCTCAATTTTCAATCTAATCTGGTGCTGGAGTATTCCACAGTCCTGCATCGATAGGAAAACTGCAGATCCGCCACTGTGGTCGGGGTTCAGTTTCCGGTATGCATTTAGTATTATTCTGTGTCTGTTAGAGTGGAGCCTACACGCTGTAAGAGTCCTTGAGTTTTTACCAGCCTCGATTCAAATCTGACTTTGTGTTGGGTCCATAGTCAGAATTTCCTTTACATGTCCGGCATGAAGGTCACACATAGGCCTACTGAACGTGAATTTGTGACAGTAAGGCCGGTTCATACTTCGGGCGAAAGCGAAAACGAACGCAATTGTGTGAAATATTTGCGCTGTGAATTCGCAAAAGTTGAACAGATCATGGACTCTGCGAATTTCACTGCAAATGTTTCGTGGCGTCAAATTCTCCGCTTTCTCCAGAAGCATGCATAAGGCCGGTTCATCCTTCACACGCTGTAGCTTTACGCTGCACACGCGCCGGTCTCACACCAAAGTTTGAAAAAAATCATTTGGGAATTCCACCACGGTTGAGGGTACATGCGATTTCAGCATGACAAGGAAACGTCACGCACAGAATTATTGGCCAAATGAGAGTACCGACTGCTTATAATATTATAATACTCTTAATAATATTATAATAATTCCACATAACTCCACAGCTGTTGCCATATATAAAGTCACACTTGGATCAGAACACCTGCCATTGCTTCCCTATATGTGTACTCGTTAAAGAGCACGATGGAATAGAGTTTTATATTTTGTTTAAAAACAAGGAACTCCAATTCGAGATGTTTCGTGGAATCAAGCTGCAATTCAGAGCCAGGATGGGATGAAACGAAAACATAAACAAGAGAGAAATAGGACCTAGACTTAACTGTTAATCCCTCAAACTTTGGGAGACCGATGTGGTGAAAGAATGGGCCATTAAAATTTGAGATCCGTGCTTTGTTTTCAGGAGTAAGACTAAGACGAGACAAAGAGAGCTCGGAATCTAGTGAAGAAGGTTCTAGCCAAGGTAAACATAAAACAGTCGAAGGATAATTAAGCATGTATAGGTAGAACTCTGCTACGTCACAGTCGTAGTTTTTGACTGCTAGAGGATGGAAAAACTATGACTGACCGTCAGGACAGACGGAACAGAATAATTCATACAATGTTCATAAAAGTCACGCAGCTGGTTGATGTCAGTATCACTATACTACTCTGTACTTTAAATCAGTTTATAAGGGGTGATTGAGCATTATGAGTCACGTGTCAGCACGCAAGGGTAAACTTTCTGGCAAGGTTTGGCATGAAATGGGCAGTAGGAAGGTCTTCTCTCTAAAAACACCAGTGTTAATGTTGTGGGAGAAGTTCTTCGTTAGCCGAGTCAAAGGTCCATTCCGACCATAGCTGTTGCAATGGCTCCAGTTAAGTTCACAGTCATGGCCTATCAACAATGAACGAAATGGCCTGTAACAAAGAAACGCATGTGTGAGTTCATTTGAACAGCTTATGACGTGGGGTGGCATGTGATGAATTACGGATTAATGATGGCCACGACAGCAACGCATTTGGTGGGGTCAAGGCATTTCTTGTGCATGGATAATTAAGAGAGAGAGACTGTCATCCGCAATTGTAAAAAAGACAAAACTCACATTATCAAGTTGTAAGACGTTGATTTCATGTTGGAAAGGCGGTTTGGACACCAAAATTAGAAGGTGTTGCTCAGGAAGAGAACTATTTTGTAGGTACAGTTTCGCTTGCTCGCGCACACTTTCTAAATAGAGCTCAAATGTAATGACGTTACGGTTTGTTTCCATGTGAGCTTTCATGTTTCGTGCCTCACCGCCTCAAGAAAGCGCAAAGGTAAACAAAGCGTGACGTCTTTTTTTTCAAAGGGCTGTTGCACTGGATCTTAAGCATGCCAATTTCCAAAGCAGTTTTAGTTCTTGACAAAGGGGCGGGGCAATTCAAAGCAGTCATTTGAAATAACGCATGTGATTTTTCCTTTGTTCCCCAAAACAGAGCGTCTGTATTGTGTTCGCCACGCCGATGGCAAAGTGAGGCTCTACAAGAATTTGTGTTCCATTCCCATTGAACCGAATGAAAAAGTCAAATTTCTTTATCTTGAGAGCTGCGACGATTTTAGAGTCCGTCCCCAGTTCGTGCCAAAACTTAACCCCATCACGCCAGAGGAAGGTGAGTATTAAATGTTTGTTGGATTTTTAAAAATTTTGCTTAAGTGGAAATGTAGACAACCATAGTAATCAGCTTTCAATGTTTAGTTGGGAAGCATACACCCGAAATCCACATGGCAACTTATAGTAAGAGAAATATGTCACCATGCAGTATTTTATGGTGCACTTGTGTTTGTGAATTTGCCGCCTTTTTCAGTAATATTATCTGTTCAGCAGGACAGAACAAAATGAATAAAAATGTCACAACATAATTGTCAGAATAACCAATGCCCTCCTTAAATGGTCAACTTTTTCTGACAGCATGATTTTGAACAGGTTAATGTTTCTAGTACATTTATTTAGTTATGTTGCATACCGTACATTGTTTACAGTGATATCATTGTATTTCTGGCATACTGAAATTTTGGCTGGTAACATTACAACAATATACCACAATAAGATGTTATTTGTGATTGTTGTGACTAATGCTAAATTACATCGCACCTCATTCCTGATGAAATTTAAAGAATGGTGCTTGGACTTTTGGTCATTATATATGATTTAGCTACTTACTGAATTCACCAGTATGTGGCGCGGCGACGAACAGAGCTGAATCCAGCTTCTCTCTCTTTTCCCGCCTTCATTCAGTTGATCCCAACCAGTATCTGTGTGGACTGAAGGATGGACATTTCGACTGGTATTGCAGTCCCTGTGCACTAGAGCGAAACGGAGCCGTTTACGTGCATAAAAGAAGCCACAAATGCCCACCAAGTTAGCCGCTGTTCTGTTTGTTTTCAACTAAATGCCTGTTGTAGCCTAGAACAGTTTTAACCTATTTTGTTGAGACACACAAGACGCACGTGCATTTGAGCTGGAAAAAATGAGTTCGATTTTATCATTGTTCAGAATTCTAATTTTCAATATTACAAGAAAAAATAGGTTTCGATACGATATATTTTCTGCACTTTGGTAGCAAATCCAACTTAACCTTTTTCACCACGAGCAATCTGGTACAGCCTCTTTGGATTGAAAGTTTTTATCCCTGGATGTTTCTCGTTGTTCTCCATGTGCAGAGACGACATGTAAACCTGATCCACACAGCATGCCGCCAGAAGATGAGCTCGCAGGCACCGTACCTTCCCCCACCGAATCTCCTGGCATCCAACCCCCTACCGCGTGGACAACGGCCAGTTGGCCGCCCTTCAGACCTCCAAGCACCCACAGCGTACCTCTAACAACCAAGCTTCCACCAACCAAAGCTCCAAGCACCAATCTCCCTACTTCCAAAGCAACATTTATTCCATCGCTATCCACCCAGCATGAAGTAACCAATCCTAAAAGTAGCCAAACCCCCGGCAATTCGACGCCTATCACTTTGCCACCTGTCGGGCTGCCAGGCACCCACAACGTTCCCCTTACCACCCACCAACCACCTACCGAACTTCCCAGCACCGAACTGTCTTTCTCTTCCACAATAGCCGCTTCGGCAACCTTCGAACCCCTAAGCACTCACACTGCACTTCTTTCTACCCTGCACCCACTAACCGAACCACCAAGCCAAGCACCCACCATCAATCATAAACCCACCGAGCCTCCCACCACAACCCACCAGCCTCCTGACTTTCCCACACCCCCATCCTCCCCACGTTCCTATGAACCTCCTGGCAGTCAGACGCCATTCACAACCACCAACCCTACAGCATCAAAATCAAGCTTCCCTAAACCGCCAGTCGAACCCCCATCAGCCGGTCCACCCTCTCCCGAGCCCAGAACAAGCAAAGCCCCCAGATTGACGGGAGCACAAACCCCATCTTCACCGACTCCTCGCTCCCATTTCCCTCCCCTCCAACGATTCTGCATTCCAAAGTCACAAGGCAGATACACGTGCCAGTGCCCGACAGATGAGCGACCACCAGTTATTGAATTCGAAATGCCAAGCATCTTAAAACGCAAAATGCAATTTTAAATGTCCTGTTAATAATCTGGTAATTCGTGTCACACCTCACTGTTCTATTGAACGACGTGTAGGCAGTCTGCTGATCTGCATAAGGCAAAAGAACAAGAAAGCTTCTTTTTTGTTTATCTCGAATGATATGAACTGCACATGGAATCAATTTATGATGACCTCCAAACATGCTTACTGCATTGCTGCTGGTTGTACAAAGACATGCAGAGGAAAGTTTAATAAAAGAAATGGCAGTGGAACAACACAAAATTACTTTTCAAGAGACATTAATGTAATTTTTTTCATTAATCAAAATGTTCTTTCCAAAGAAGTAACTAGAGTTGAGATGTTTATTTTTAAAATCAGGTCCTTTAATGGATCCAGGAAATGAATTTTTCGTAGAATCATTTTTTGTGCATCTCTCTACTCTTCTTCCATGTATGAAGATTGCTTGACATCTTTTTTGAGTTACGTGAACTGAATGGTGCACTTTTCCAAACATTAAAAATTGACCAAGAATTTCTGGCAAGTGAGGGCGCTTTTGCTTTGATGTAAATCCAAGAAGACATGGTTCAGCTTCCATGTTTTCATCTGAGAACATTTCTGTGAAAAGGATTTTTGCTGGATTATTAATTGCCATACACTTGCACAGCAGTAAAATGCCAAAGAAAAAAATCTGCCATAGCAGTGGTTAAAAAATATCTAGAAATTTTCTTTGCACAAATCAGTGCAACATTGAGATTCAGTGCCTTGGGTTGCACCATGAATATCCAAATAGCATTAACATGAAACCAAAAATGCATCAAAATATGGGTAAAAATTGCAAGACAAAAATTTAAAATAAGGTTAGTTGAAACCCAAATATGTAATTTCAAGGGTTTTTAGTAAAATGTATAGAAATATTTCTATTTCCTGGTTTCTTTTAATTGAGGAGAATCCGTACGTTTTGTCGTTGGGCCCCAATGTGCGGACGAGCGTTATTACATAAGGATGAATTACGTCTGTCGTAGGGATACAGCCCTCTTCAACTCTTTGAGGCAAGAAATTCCTCAGAGGTAACTCTGGCGGAAGTTTCAGATGAAATTCTGAAGTTTGCGATTCAAGCTCTTTTGACAGAAAATTGTAACAATATAACGTTTTACCTCTCTGAAGATGGACGAGTCTAGCTGGTTTTTGGAGCGAGGCGCTTCTCCTCAGTATCTCTGTGTCCATAATGTTTTACCACTTATTGTTTAAACTATGTCTCATGTAGGCAGTATGCATTTGTATATACACCCTCCTGCAAGAACCAATTCTGGCACTGTAACTCTTTGGGCCATTTTAGAAGTTCCCGTTAATTTTCTTTGCGAATAATACTGGTATGTACAAACTCAGACTGATGATTTGAAAAAAAGACCTGGACCACTCCCAAAGGGAGATGGATTATAGCTGTGGCTTAAAAACAAGACAATTTCATAGCTGTAAACTAAATCAGATTACATGGAAGAGTAAAAATCAAGAGTTGTAACAATTATTTGTTTGTAAAAGTATGTCTCGAGATTTCTTCTTTTCATTCCGCTTGGACGTGATGGACCTCAGTTTAGTGAAATGTATGAGTGGTAAATTAGGGAAATTTGCAAGACTTTAACTTAAAAAACTGCGAGCCATTTCCTGTTCGGCATCTGAAAGACGGTCCGAAACGTTTAAGCTTATTTTCGTATATTTCAAAATATTTTTGGGCCAGCTCGCACGTGAAGTTTTGACGAGGGTTTGGACATAATTATTTTCCAGACTGTGTCTCTCTCTTTTTTTTTTGTTGCAGGTGGAACGTGCGTTCGCTACAATGGGAGAGTCAAAGTGTACTGCAGTCTCTGTGCTTTCGACCAGACAGGAAATACCATCGAGGGTGTGCTCCCATTACACCATGCTAGGTGCAAAAGTAAGCAGGTCTCCCTCGCATTATAACGCCCTCAGTTTTGCTGCCCGCATAACATTCATTATGTTACTTACTTGCTGATTTCACCATGCCTTTTAAGTAGATGTCATATCAGAGATGTGTAGTTGCGATTGGAAATGATACGTGCTCCCATGCGCGTGTTAATACTCGGCCACAGAGCGTTGATTCGCAAACGGCCTGACATTCGTTAAGTTCAAGCAGATTTAGGGAAGGGAGGCAGCGGGGCCATGCCTCCAAGACAACTTGATAAGCGAAAGGCAATTTCTTGGCTCTTTTTGATTTCATCCCACTTCATTTCTAAAACGTGTAGGCTAGAAAACCTCAAAATTTACTCTTACTGCTCAGAATAATATGGAAGGCTACTTATAGAATAGAAATTCCTTTATTTTTGCCTCTTCCCTCGAAACAAATATTTTTTAGACCCTTTGAAAACTGTGGATTCTCCCTTGCTGGCGTCTTGCTTTCTGGCAGTAGGGTGGTATAAAGAGTTTATGACTTCATGCCTTTATTACTGTACGTGAGGCACGGGCTTCAAAACCGGACCAGTAATTCAGATTACTCTTAAGATGGGGAAGTGAGCCAGGGACGTGTTGTACCGGAAACAAGCATTGCAATAGCACACTGCAATATATTCATATCACGAACCTTCATCTTATTCTTCTCAACAAAACGACAATGACACGCTCAGTAAAAGTGGGTCTGATGTCGCAAACTCAACTTGAACAAAATTGCATTGGAAAAAGCCAAAATGACGTCTATTTGGTGTAAGACTCTGTTCTGCCGATTTATAATGATTTACTTTTTGTAAGACTCTCTCAAACGCCATTAACTTATTTCGACAGAGTGGCTCTCTAAAAACAAAACGTGCAAGGATCCTTGTGCTAACATACCTCCTGTTCCACCAACAAATGGTAAGTCAAATGTTTGAGAGTACCCGTAGCTCTTATCCTCGTTATCCATCAGGATTTCTGTTGGAATTCTTTTATTAGATTTTGGCCTCTTTTCGCAGAAATTAATATCTGCAGACAACGAAGGGAGACTGTATAAACTGAACCGAACGCTAGTAATGTCATTTATTACAAACTGAGGATTAAGATGGAAAGCTTGCGGTAAACACCATCAATATCTCTTTTGAGTCTGTGTGGTTCTGATAAGAACCGGAGAGGCTCAACGTTTCGGACAGTGTGCTCTGTCCGTCGTCAGGAGACTGAAGAGATGCCGACAGGGAGTGGGGCTTATATGCTGGTTGGAGGTACTGGAGTGTGACGCATCCTGCTGTGTAGTCAGGTGGAACGGTGGATCCTCCTGGGTACTGATGCATGTTAGTTGGTCATGGGCTGTGGTGGGGGAAGGTTGCCTGGGTATAGGAGACCCTGGGCGGGGGGGGAGTCTTAGGGTATAGAGGACCCATCAGACCGGGAGGTGAGGAGGGGCTGCCAGATATCGCTGATGGAGAAGCCGATGTCTTGAGGTACGGTGGGGTGCTTGGAGATTTCCAAGGCTTCTCTAATGCGTCTTGGGTACCACTGTTCAATGTTGGCGATGAGGTGGGCTTCTTCCCAGTTGATGGTGTGTTCTTCGGCGTGGCAATGCTTGATGATGGCTGACTTGTATACACCTGGTCGGCGGTGTGGATCTTGCCGGTCCTTGTGAGAAGTCAGCATTCCTTGGATCTTGAGGGGGGTTGTGTGGAACACCTTGATGTTGTGCTTGCTGAGGATACGCTGGATGTGGTGGGAGGTACGTCCTAGGTAGGGGAGAGTGACCGAACTAGGGGCCTTAACTAGTTGGCTTTGGGTACAGGGGACCCGACGGCCGGGAAGGGGACTTGATCTTGGGTTTGAGTTTTTGATCTGCTGGGGCTGGTATCCGTTGCGTTGGAGTGCCGTGGAGATGTGGTGGAGTTCCTTGCGTAGGTGTTCTTGGTCGCATATGTTGTAGGCTCGGCGGATGAGGGCTCTGTTTACCGATGATTTGATCTTGGGGTGGTGGAAGGAGGCGCTGTTGAGGTACCGGTCGGTGTGGGTGGGCTTGCGATAAACCCGCCGGGCAAGACTGCCATCCTCCCTTCTGGACACCTCAACATCAAGAAACGAAATGTTGCCATGCCGCTCTAGTCGTCTGTCACCATGAATAGCTTGAAATCCCACACTGTGGATTATCCACAATGCTCCAAAAATGAGGCCATGAAGCATGCGCAGTAGAAAACTTTTGCAGTCATGCGAAGAATCCGCCCATCGTAGAAAACGGAGTAAACCGAGTATGGCACCCCTCTACGTTTTCAATGGCCCGTCACACTTCTTGCCTCCCAGCCATTTGTGCGCATGATTTGATGGTGAAAAGGTTTTTATGTCTATTGTTGTGTGGTTGCATGCAGAATGCAGTTCTGAAAGTAGGTTGCGCGTCATTCCGAGAAAACGAGGGGAACCCTCGCCCTGTGCTTGTAGTGGACCCTGTGCATGCTAAATTATGCATGTAGCCATTGTAAAAATTGTTCAGTTTAGAGAGGTCATGGCACCTTGAGTACGGTAGTATCTGTAAAGGCGCCTATACCCAGCAAGAAATGAGACCGAGGGGTACCCCCCAACATGTCCAATCCCTATACACATTCTAGACTATTGTTACTTAACACATCCCCCCAAGATGTCTGAAAGGGATTCCCCAGATTCTTGCGAGACAATGACCAACACAAAGCGGGGGGGGTTTCTCTCCGTCTCATACCTTGCTGCATATGAAGGCGCCTTTCCATATGTATTGGGCGTACATTTGAAAACAGCCATCAAAATTTGAAAGAGGCAATGATACCATATGACTCTATATGGTCGATGGTCATGGTATCGATTTTTATCTGTATTATACATTCAGAATGGCATATTTATGGCTTTTAAAAACCGTTCTCCCTTTTTAGTGATATTGAATACATTTCAGTCGTCGGAAGTCTGAACAATTCGTCACAATCAGCTTTAATGTTTTGCTCACCACATAAAAGTGGGAGGGGTGATTCAATGCCCCCCCCAAAAAAAAAATGTGGGGGGATATATACCCTCATCCTCCCGGGATTTACTCCTATGGCATAACATTCATATTCATAACTTGTTTTATGCAGTTAACCACGAGAAGCACCATTGTGGGTTGGAAGGCACACAGTATCGATGGTACTGCAGTCCTTGTTCCATAGAGAGAAACAATGCTACATGGACGAAGCGGGAGAATTGTACAGAGAACCCAATGTCTCTAAGTAAGTATTATCCCATGGAGAGGGCTACGCCTCTAAAGTCGGGGATGGCGTCACGCACCTGCGGTTGACCACTCCCCCTTCAACAGAGCTGTTTATAGAGAGAGCTGCGATAATCTTAATTGTTGGAACTAGAAAGGTGCATGGATTATGCTCAGTGTACATTGACAGTGAGCACACCATAGCTGCACGTTATGCTGCATACATAATGAACAGCCATTTTGGTTCCAAAGCGTGAAGTTGGCACTATAGACCTTTTTCCTGTGATGTCATGATCGTGTTGGACCTATGGTGTGTTGTGATGGTGATGTGCACAGTGTTGCGATGGTAATCTACCTATTCAAGATAAACTAGTCAAGCATGCAGCGTTAGCACGTGGTTGAAACTGCCCGTAGGAATATATGCGATCAACGTGGCCAAGGCTGTCCACATGTGGTGGTATAAGCCTTTTGCGAGTTAAAGTTGAATAAAATCTGGCACCCTTCACTGAGTTCTTTAAATTTACGTGAACATAACAATTGGAATTCTCCATACTAAGGCCACAGTTGCTATACCTCGTGATTCGGGGCAAGGTTTTCCTTAGTTACATAAGAGACGCCTTGCAACAATACACTGTTCTCAATGGAAAAGAAGGGCACGAAGGAACCAGCCCATTCCAGAGATGGTGGTCGCTTAGCTAAAGCTTACCCCGAATCACGAGGTATAGCAACAGTGTCTTTAGTCTGGGGAATTCAAATTGTTATGTTTATGTGCAATCAGATAACTCAGTATACCAGATTGTATTCAAATTAAACTCGGAAATGGCTTATTGTTTACATTTTTTTCATCAAGTGGGCGGACAAATAGTTTCGTTGTACATGCTATCTTTTAGGTCCACATTTCTGAACAGAACCCCTACATCCGTAGAACGTGTGCCCAATTTAATATAACAGCTGTGTAAAAAGTTGAAAGAATTAATGGAAAGTTTGGAAGAACACACAACTAAACAGTGTTAATCAGATTGATGCACATAAAGCTTAGCGCCTCTCCTGCGACTCGGACGAATTATTTCAGCGAAGTTTTTTGGTTTGTAGTAGCTTTTACTCTAATCACTCAAACAGATCCGATCTGCATACCTGAACCGGGCATCACCACTCTACCGCCCTCCACCCATGCGCCCGTTTCTCGCACCGTCTTCCCACCCTTGGACCGCTTGTGCATCCCCGGTTCTGCAGGCACGTACTCCAACTGCAGCTGTCCAGAAGGCAAGAAACCCCCAATAATTCCATCCGCTCTGCCAGACATCGTTGCTCAGCGTTGTGACCAGTCTCGGGGTATCCCCAGAGAACAGGAAAGACCTAATTAGAATACGGCACCAGTCACTCATTACTGTATTTCAAAGACAAATGGATATGGTCAGGTGTGAATAGCAAATGAAATCCTCAATTGTTTGAATATTTTCTTATTCGTTTTGGATAATTTTCAATCAATACGCAATTTAAATATTATACCAGATTTCTGTTAACAGTGATGTTTTATATATTTGTAAAATGCACTTAAGAAATAAATTACCAAAGAGAAATATGATACAAATATACTAAATAATAGAAAGCTACACATTTACTGAATAATGTTACACGTGCCATGAACAGTGAAATGCGTTGTGGCATCTCTCACACGCACGCGTTTGTGTGTACAGTCATCCTACTGTAAGTCCCGGTGCTCATCACTCTTCTACAGCGGATGGTTACAACAGAGCTGATTTTTTTATTCTTATTTATTATTTGTTTTTTTTGCGGTGCCAAATATTTTGGACGTGTCCTCGAAAGTTGCGGTGGAACGTTCTGTACATGTTGTTGGTAACAATTCGTGAGAGTAGAACGCCCTGCGTCTGGGCTTAAAAGCCGGGAAGGACTTCCGCCAGCCCCCTCCCCAACCCATTGCCCTTGCGGGTATAGGATGACCTGATTTAACCGTGCTGCTTGACGTATTTTTGTTTTCGAATCCTCGTTGCATAGAAGTGGTCTTACTTCTCAACAATAACTTAGTGCGGTACGGTACGCTTCTGCTTGCGCCATGAGACAGTGGGCACAGAATGCACTGTGCTAATGTTGTAAAGTTACCCACAAAGCCTCTACTTCCGTGACAAAATTGTTGTAGGGGCATTGCCCATCCCAGTGCCTTTAAAGAGCGGTACGGTTGAGCCGAGCCAAGTTTCTGCATTCAGTGTAGTTCACGTCACATGCACCTGTCATAGAGCGATGTCTATACATAGAATTTGCAAAAAGGCACGACAACGCAGAGCGGGGCATTGCTTCATGTTCGGAAACAAACGGATGTGAGTCAGTAGGTATAACATCCCAGGAAAATTTAATACAACTGAAGAATTGAAGTCAGGATACAGGTCGTGTGGTCCCACAAAAAATTGTCGTAACTCTTACTTGTGTCTAAATACTTCGTGAGATGGGCTGTGAGTATTTTATGTGGAGATTTCATTCAAAGACAGACTGTCTTCCGCTAAAGGTAGGGTATTATGTAATTTTTGGAAATATTCGTGTCGAGAATAGAGATGCACTAGATGGGTGTTTTCCTCTTTTTCAAAATGGTTGAAAACTGCATGAGTCAAATTGAAGTGGGTACTGTGACAGACAACGAATGGTACTAGAACAGTTGATTCAGAATTTCCGGAATTCGGGAAAACGCTATTATGATTGTGACGTGCATCCACACTGAAGGCAGTTTGATTGTCGCTTGTCACTCGAGTAGCAGAAATAAGCTGTCCTTAGTGAGGTCCACTGGCGTAAATTTGCACCGGGAAATTTGCGGAGTGGGAGAAAATTGCTTGGCTGTGGCATTTAAAGACAAAAGAGACAATGTGTATCTTTAATATTTACCTGTATTAAACCTCTGCTGAATCTTACCTCAAAATGGCGCATATGTGGCTTTAAAAATTTTGTCTCCATTTTTAGTGCTTTTTCATATATTTTACTACAACTTTCCAATTCGCCTTAATTGTTTCTCACTGAGAAAGGGAGGGGGTTGATCCAATATCCCCCCCAAAAAAGGGTGTTTGGGTGCATACCCCCACCCCCGGGGGGATTTAGCCCATTTGTGAGGTCATTCGGTACAAGATCCCTGTCAATGAGGTCTTAGAGTGTGGTCGTTATTTAAAGCTATCAGAGAAAAGGAGAACCTATGTGTGGTCATATACAGGAAATTTTGTTCCAAGGTTTTTAACAGGAAAATATATGGAATGTTGTATTTATATGGAGAAGGAATCCTCTTGCCAGTATGGATCCAAGGGATGCATGGCAAGTTTTCAGCAGGAGAATTCAGGATTAATAACCCTCTGGCGCATGCTACGCATGGGCGTAAACACTGGGGGGTGGGGGATATATTCCCCTCCCCCCACACACACACTTTTTGACGTGCAGGTGATGGGCTAATGAATCATCCCCTTTTTGTGATAAGCAAAAAAAAAAGGACTGTGAAGAATTTGTAAGATTACCCAAAGGCTACAATGTTTGCAATATCACTAAAAAGGCAAAACAATCTTTAAAAGCCATAAATATGCCATTCTCATGTAAGATAATATATTGTGCATGAATTTGAACATTACGGATGTACATTGTACATCTTTATCGTAAAAACGCCCCCCTATATAGTGAATATAGTGTAGCGCCCTCCCCCTTCCGCTTTTCAAATTTCCATGGCCAGGCAAGTCACCTTTCCCCATCCCCCACCCCACCCCCAACTTCCAGCACAGACTTTAATACGCCACTGTTGTACATGTAGTTGGTTCTCATAGCGGACTCCAAATACTCATTCCAGTAAATGTAAATGAGTTCCTCATAAAAACTACTCAAAAGGAGTCAATTTCTACTCTTTCGAGGAGCCATGTAGTATGACAACTTGAAATTTTGTTTTTGTTTTCATGGCTCGTCTTTGGTAGTGGTTTTATAAGGAGAGTGAGTTTTCCACTTTTACACTTAGCCTGTTAAAATACCAAGTACTGTCCGAAGTTTTCGAGGCTGCGTTTCGGTAGGAAATTTAGCTGTTGCATTGCTCGGCATGACATGTAAAAGAACTTCCAACCAGCACATTGCTTTTGCGAAGGTAATTTTTTAGTTTGTCCATTAAGGTAATTCATAGGACAATAGAACAGTTTTTGTAAATAAATTAAGCATTTAATGTGCTAACTTTTGTCATGTTTTGAGAGAGACCGAAGATAACTGATGAAGGATTTATACAGATATTAAAAGAAAATTCATTTCAAATTTTTTCAGTGTGGTTGCAAATTGAATAACTTTTTCACAAGGCCTGTTCATTTGTTTAGTGCGGCTTTGGAGAAATTCATCAGCACTCTACTTTTTGGACGAAGCTAAGCTCTTAATATTCTGATAATGTTGTTAGGGATCTAGTGTGTTTGTAATAAATATTAAAACAGTGGCAATACGCGGAGCGAAAATCATATTTTTTATGTGTTTTATTTTGTTGGCATAGAAAGGGGAAGATTAAGAGATTCAGGACCTTTTTATACTCTTGAAAAAGATGAAAGCAAAAACGCGGGTGTAGCTCCATAAGGTAATCACAAAATAATACGGTTCCTGCATTCATAGTGGAACAAAAGGGGGCGCCCTTCAGACGTTGCTGGGACCCACCAGTTGTACCTCTTATCACAGATTCAAAGCTGGCACGACATAGGCCTACTACAAGGTCAACTTACTCGTCGGTTTTGAATCATTTTTGTGTTGTATGCGACGCATGGCGTATGCCAAGAAATATCGAACACCTTGTCAAAACGTTGCCGTTTTGTGTGTTTTTCTGAAGTAGGCCGCTGGAGCTGGGTTAGAGTAAGTTTTTGAACAACCTACATGTATTATACGCCTTCCCGGTTTGCCTGAGTTGTTGCAAAAAGAAAGCAAAGTCGATCATTTGTTTTAGATTTGGATTTCGGCAGTGCATAGCAAAACGGGGGGGGGGTGATAGGCAAGGGATTCATTACGCCCCCCCCTCCCGCGAAGAGTCTGTCTACTGAGTTTCGCAGTTCCGACCGTAAGAATTCAATGTGGAGTATCTCATGGAGGATTGAGGGGCGGAGAGAGCGACAAACTTGGGGAAAGCTTGTTTTTCTGTTCTTTTTTATCAACAGGAAATGAAACCAAAAGCACTTCCAGATTGGTTCTGACACTATTTTTTTCTGTGAAATACGGACAAAAGGTGCGGATTGTTTCTCAGAAATATAATTTTCCATTCTTCGACCCCGAACCTGGACATACAGGTGCGTGGCCTTATAGTCTTATAATTTATATCATTCAAAGGCCAAATGTAATACTTTTCACGATCAAACAGACATCGCTTTTTCAAATTACGGGAGACTCCTAAATATGTCTTTTAAAAACTTTTTAGTGACTCATTTTTGTGTAGATATTAGCAACGATTTAAACTCTTTCTCTGAGATGCTTTCAATAAGCTATTTTTTTTTCGAATTTCAAACAAACTGTGAAATGAACAGTGCCTGCCTGTTTGCATGACATCACAACAACAGCGTCCACAGATGTCTGGAAAAGCACAAGCAGTTTTAACCGCTTAATTTAAAAGTACACTTTGCAATACATTTAACTGAAAAGGGTTGCCAAATAGTTTTCATAAAAAGAAGAGGACTATAATGAAGTAGCACAAAACGGCATGTGTAAGAAAATTTAAAGGGCCTTGTAACTGGGACGTGTGCTTCTTTTGGGATTTTTGTCCTTCCAGAATTTGGGCTGACCGTAAGGGACTGAACTCACTTGCATCTTGCTCTCACCAGACTTCACAGGCCTTTGTCATTCCTTAACCCCATAGAAGACTGACGGCATAGCAACAGGAGAGCTCCACCATTAGCCAAAACGGAGGCAGTTTAGCCAACGGGATGTTTTTACTCAGTGGCCTGCCTACGTCACACCTGCTTCACATTCTTTTGATATGTTTGGTAGTCAGTTGTACAGAAGGTAAATGCTTAAGCATTGGTACGCAGATTTTACTTAAATCAATTTCCCCCAGCATAGCCTTGGCCAATAAAAAAGGCAGTCGTTTAGTAGTAGCATAGATCTATACTGTTTAAGTTAGGATTAAAAAGTAGCCATCTTTGAAACGTTTCCTGTGGTTTAAAATAGAGGAAATCAGATTTTGTGACCCTCTGGCAATACTGTCAGGGATATGCATGTTGAGGCGCTTCAACTACTACGCCTGACGGGTTTCATTCACACACACCCCAACAAACACACACAAGTGTGTATTTGCCTGCAACTGGGGACCCCCTATTGTTCCTCTTTTGTTTGTACTTTAACTTTTTCAGAAGACCACCCACATGTTTTGTAAACAGTTGTCAATCGGGGACCCTCTGTCAATCGTGGACTTTATTGTCCTCTATTGTTCAGGGTCCCCAATTGAATGTAGAAACAAACACATATACACCAGTGTGTATTTGCCTGCAACTGGGGACCCCCTGTTGTTCCTCTTTTGTTTGTACTTTAAATTTTTTAGACCACCGATATGTTTTGTACACATTTGTCAATCGGGGACCCTCTGTCAATCGGGGACTTTATTGTCTTCTATTGTTCAGGTTCCCCAATTGAATGCAGAAACAAACACACATACACCTCCATTGGTAGCAAAGAGAGAAACTAGGACGACATTGGGTTCAGCTGCTGCCCAAGATAGTAAACCCCTCACTTGTCTGTGGTTTAGATCATGCGTAGGTCTACCTTTGCAACAAGTGATTGGCAAGCAGGCTGTGAGTGCATGCCCTATCTCGTCCATGCACGCTAAACCCCATCATTTCTCCCTTTCGGCCATTGGTTTTTAATCATTGTAGAATTTGATCCACAGGTGCAAAACATGTGGATGAAAGCCTCGAGGAACTCACCGCCAATGGAAACACTTTACTGAGCAAGAGCAGCGAGGAGAATGTTGCGGTCGTTGTTATCGGAGAAGGTGACAGCACGTCAAACGAGGTAGACGACGATGATGGAAACGATAGCGGAGGAATGGCCACTGAACGGCCAGCGCCGACAACAGCAGGTACAGCGACCAGTTCTGACAGCGATGGGGAAAACGATGACAACGGTGACGATGATGAAAACGATGGTGGGGTGAAACCAAGCAAAGGAACAACCCCGGGTCCCCTCCCACCTCCCGGGCCATCCTACTGTCTCGTAACTCCCCGTCAGAACGGGGTCAAATGCAGAGGCTGCAAGGCTGTAGATATCCCAACATTACCTTCTCTTCCAACGACCAGCTGTCTAAACAAGAAGACCAGAAATTGTTTCCGTGGTCAAAGCAGCTTGATTGACAAAGAGCTTATACCGCCGAAGACAGAGGAGATTCCCACCTTACCACCCCCTAGGTTGTCCCTGGCTGAGCAGATCACACTGGCCGTTGGGATTGTCGGGGTCACATCCATAACGAGCGGGGTGATCCTGTGGGCCTTCAGGAGTCTGTCGCCACGTCGTGCGGCACAGGAAGCTCGGAGAGACTTGGAACGGCTTGCCATGGCGGGTGAAGAAGTTAGCGAGAAATTATTTCGAGTTTTAGTTCGAGCGGATAGACGGTCAGCTTCCACGACAACTATCACAACGTCAGTTTAACACCCGACGCAACTGACATGGGATGGTTGTTGCAAGCCTCAAGCCCATCTTAGTATAATGTAACAACCGTTTGGGTGACTTTATCAGTCATTATATAGAAGAACATTTCTTTCAGTTGCATCTGTTTACATTCATTTGGCACCTTTGTTTATGGATGGCTACAATTTTTTTTTAACCAATTCCACAAATTTAAGTGATTGATGGGGCTATGAATTATTTCTGTGTGCGGTCTCCAGACGATTCGAGGTTGTATTGCTTGTTAGTCCAATGGTAGATATTCTGCGCCGGATTGTGTGTGGCAATCCTCAGCAATCGTCTTTCGTTTTTAATTAACGGGCACGAAGTGCAAAGATGCTGATGTAAAGATGAAAAGCTGCTTACGCAGCTCCCTGTGCGGGCGCTGGGAAGTGCAAAATGCATTTTCACCAATTTTTGTGAAGGAAAGTACGTCGGCGTTATGGACGCGCAAAGTATTGTGGGTTACCTGCTGTCGTGATCAACGCAAATGTTTACAGTCTGAACGTCCCACGCGATATATGGAATGGTTGATTCTTCTGTTCTTGAGGCCTAATTCAATATGTACGTTTTTTTTGGGGGGGGGGTTGGGGGTTGTTTTGTTTTGTTTTGTTTTTGATGCGATGCGTACCCAATGCGTTCATGCGTTTCACTTTCACGGGCGCAAATATTGACATCATTAACATAGCACACGTGTGCACTGCTATAGGCAAAGCTTGGTGCAAGTAATGACGCGCATGTGCAGGCGCCTTTATTGTTTAAATGTGCTCTGTGCAATGACTGCTCCAGCTCCAATCAAGGGATTGGATCCACTCGTTACGCCAAATTTCAGCCGAATTACTCCTGAACCTTTTCGTTTCTGAACATGATTCGATGCAGTAGGTGACAGATTTCAATAAGCATAAAAGCCAGTTAAGTTGTTTAATAGTGACGAATGTTGGAATTTATTCGGAGAATGGCAAAGAATGGAAGGGACGCCCCCAGGCAAACGCGAACATGCAATTGTGATATATTTCAGTGAGAATTTTTGGATTTTCAAGATCGTCAATTTAACGTTGAGAGCAGCGGAAGAATTGGAGAAACGAAGGTATCTCAAATATTGAACAGGTAAGGGCTTTTCGAGCACTAAGACACACCCCCTCTCAACCCACAACTGTCGTGGAACATCAACAATTATTTCTTAGTAACAATTATACAAAAAAAGACCGATGATTTTTCCTCTGTTTCACCCTGTGATTATGTGACAGACTTGAAGTGGCTTGTGCAATCTAATACCGATATTAGCTGGAGATGAAAGTATTTTTGTAAAATTAACGACTTTTAAACGAATGAACCTTTTGTTGCAGTAATACAGTTGCTTGTTTCGTCTTGGGTCAGTAGGTTAGTACCAGTTTCGTTTTGGTAAGCATGATATTACTTTCTTTGCCTATCACACCTGCGAAATTTCTAATGGTTGATTGATCGGTTCACAGTATGGTTAGGGGGATCCGTTGCATGTGATCCACCTGCAGCTGGTCAGTTGGTCAAGATCAGATCTGGTCGGCCAGCAATAAGCCTTCATTGTTAAATCCCTGTCTGAGTTGATGCTGTTCGGTTTACAAAATACAGTAATTGCAGAGTTTGGACATATAGGCTAGTAGAAAAAGAGCGGCAGGTTGAAGAGCCAGTACTCATGTAACTCCTTAGGGTAGCCTCTAGTTACCGTAGAGTGCTCGCTCATTTGGTCGATTGACACAGTTTTGCGAGAAATACGTTTCCAATCAGTTCTGAAAATATTCTATGTCTAACACTAGTATAGCCTTGCAACAAAATCGAGAACCTTAGGACTGAATCGTGTAAAAATACCGTTACTGTATTACACAAAAAACTTCAAAAACGGTGATTAATAAGTGCGTAACCGAGGGCAAATTACTTGATTTTAACATTGAAATTCAAATTTTGTCAGACGTTTATTGTCAGACATTTTAATGGGGTGCATCACTAATACACATCAGATGGGCCTAAAATGAACCGGTCGCCGAGTTCCTCATCATAAACTAGCCTTAAGTATTGTCCTTAACCGAGAAACGAAACCATGCCATGCCGTCATCCAGGAAGCAGGTTTCTCGACATACACATATCTGTAATCCGGTTATCAAAGTCAACCCGATTCAGTCTGCACGAGAGCTACAAAAGCAAATGGTAATTGCGCACTTCCCAGATACGTTATCGAGTCGAGGCCCGCTGTGTAGGCAGTCTTGTGGTCTTGCGAGCTGTGTAGTTTTTCTCTGCAAAGCACCGTGTTGCGTGAATGGGATTACTAAAAACGGTCCACTGCTGGAATTTTTGTTCACTTCCAGTGCAATCAGCATCAGTATTTTGTAACGGGGGTGAATTCGAGGTAAGTGGTTTTATTTGTTTTTCAGATTTTTTTTCTGATCAGCTGCCATAGCTGTTAAGTATAGTCCCACCAAAAAAACCCCAAGTATATTCATGAATCTGCAACTGCTAAAAAACTGTTTCTGAAAATTCTAAAATTACCGAATGATGCAAGTAGGCTTGTATATATATATGCTTCCATGGGCAGGGTTTTAACCCCTCTCCCCAAAACGAGAGAGCAATACGACCCGGTTTAATGATTTCAATACAAATTTCAAATGTTCCGCAAAATATAGGCCAATATATCACCTCAATTTGGCCAACACATTTTGATAATATAGAAACTAAAAGTGGGATTTTAAAAAGTGAATTATTATCATAAATGTTTTGCGTCATGGAACAAGACGCCCATGCGTGTTTTAGGTATTTTTTCATTGTGTCACTATTACAAGATATGAAGAGCCCTCAGAGAGAGTTAACAGGAAGGGGTGATGCATCTATGCCCGTGTAGTCATTGTGCGACTTTGCTGAATACAACAAATAATAATGCGTCATCCAAACAGGTCGAATCATTGATTTTCAATGTCAAAATCGCTGTTGAGAAACTACGTGCTTACCAAGGATCGTATAGCGCCGATGGCGCAGATAGATAACTCTGCCCAAAAGGTGTAATTGCCATGAGCGCCATTTGAGCAAGCAATGCGCCTGCGCGCTTCACGGTAATGCGTAGGCGCAGGCGCACCAGGTGTATGTGCCTGCCGCGGCGCCTGCGCCTTTGCATTAATGTGCATTGCGTAGGCGTTTTGCTTGCTCAAATGGCGCTAATGCGGTTACAACGTTTATGGCCGTGTACGGCCGTGTACTTCGCCAGCCAGAAGGGTGCACCCTCGTATTTAGGCCAGAAATATGTCCGCTGAGCTCATTAAAAAAAGTTGTACACTCGAAATATTCTACATTAGAGGATCCTGAGAGCCATGGAACCGGGGAATTGAAGAAATCTGACACTGAATCTCTGGGCCGGACTCGGGGCTTCAAATTCTGAGCAGTTTGGATGCAATCTGGTCCGAAAGTGGCACTATTTGAGCCATTTTGCAGAGGGATGGTTTTTCAAAATGGCTACTTTTCTGGACAGGGATATTTTCTTCATTTTGGGGGTGGTCTGCTTCTGATGAAAATTTCTCAAAAATTCATTGGTCAACCCCCCCGAAAATTGAAAGGAAAATGAAAGGGGACATGTGGAACATCATTTTTCTGTGCAGCCTGAACACCTGTGAGAGTTGTGTGTATTTTTAAAATATTTGTGAAGTATGGGGATTTATCACTGCTGTCTATGGGAATTCATTTGTAGTGGTGCACCCAGAAATGGAGCAACTTGCAGAAAAACTACAACGTTGCACTTGTTGCGGCATCTAGGGTTGCAGGCCAGTGGACCAGTGGTATGGAATTCCATATCTGCCGTCGCCCGTCGTCCGTCGCATTTTGCTTTTTGTTGTGTCCCAATTCTGCCATTTACCAGCTCCAAACATGCCATTTTCCGTCGCCTGTCGTCCGTCGTGCGTCGCCCGTCGTCCGTCGAGCGTCGCCCGTCGTGCGTCGCCCATCAAATGGGTTGCATAGGACATGCAAAAGCCGTTGTTTAACAAATGACAATGTGATGATTCCATTCACTTCTAAAGATCTTTTCCGAATAAGGCAAGTACAAATCCCACCTGCGAAGCATATACTAGTCACATAATTAATTCCAATAATGCTAGACTACCCCTGCCCCTTGACAAGAAAATATCGCCTCTCTGAGAATTCAACCAAATGTTTTTTGGGGAAAAACATTTTCAGCAAAAATGTTCCGGCCAACTTATCCACGGTGTTATTCTAATTTGCATGCTGTAAAAATGTGCCGACTTGTTTTCATCAAATTCCAGGAAGAAATCTGCCAATCGATACAGATATTCTATCTTGTCCTCTCAATTTCACCTTGAAATCTAGAAATACTAGACGTGCTGTGGGTAACAAACTGTTTATTAAATGTACTGTTAAGGGGCAATTACCACTTGGTTTAAGTTTCAGAAAATATGACGTGTTGGTTTTTGTGGGTGTGTATGCCATTGTGGATAGACCAATGAGAACAGGTTGTCCAGCACATCAGCATTATTGGGGCTAACAAGTAACGTTACTGTTTAAAAGACTTCTGTGAGCCAACCTGCAAATAAAGTCATGTCTATAATTTGGAGTATACAGCAGATTTCATCATGGGCATACCCGCCCTAAAAATAATGTTGAATCAGTTCGTCTCTTATGAAAACTATTGGGAATCAAACATTGTAAATAATCTATTATTTACATTCCGTTCTGTGGGATATCGTGCAGGGACAGACAGAAATATCACATAGGATATAGACCTAAAGTCTGGCTGTTAACGAGTAAAATTACGTCGAGAGTAACTAAGTTATCGAGGAAAACAATCTACCGTAACAAAAGTCTATTTTGTTGATTTATTTATGTAACCCAAATGGTGTTATTTCATATACACGTTACTTAACCGATGTCAGGATATTATTTCTTCTTTCAATTGGAGTTTGGCGCAACTGCAAAAACGAATACATGTACATCTTCTAGTTCTATTGCTAAAATGAGAGTCAGGCATGGTGGATCGATCGAACAAGGACATGTACATGTGAAACGATCAAGGGTCAAAGTTAAAAATACCACTGCGCAATCGTGACAAAAAAACCACGGGCGACGCACGACGGACGACGCACGACGGGCGACGGCAGATATGGACTTCCATACCAGTGGCGTATCCAGTAGAGGGGATGCGTGAGGCAAGCAACCTTCTCTGGTGACAATAGTACGACACCCTTTCGTTGGTGGGGAGTGGGAATTCTACGGGGAAAAATGGATGGTCGTTTTTTGACAAACTCCCATTCAACCCCCGAAAAACACGGATACATCACTATTCATGAGGCGACATTGCACTCCATTATGTACCACCTTTCACATTGCGACATATTTTAGGTGGTTATCAAGTGACTTTATAAAGTGTTACGCAGGGTCGTAGCCACGGGGGACTTGGGGCACGCCCCCCCCCAACACACGAATTCCCGGTGCCCCCCCCCCAGGTGCCCCACTATAAAAAAAAAAAGGATGAATGTATATTGAACAAGGTTAACAAAAGCTCGCCCCCCCCCCAAAAAAAGACCACTGAAAGCTGGTTCCCCCATCAGATGCTTGTGGCCCCCCCTTAATAATGTCCAGCATGAAGAAAACTAATGGTAATGTTCTTTGTCCCTCCAGCTGCACGTTCTCTGAGAGAACAATGAGGCTACTACTAATCCTCGGGAGGATCATTCCGTTTCCACTGCTCGGAATCGGTCTGGTTATAATTTGCAGCACCTGTGTGCGAGCCGATGATGGTAGGTTTAGGGCGCTGCCATCGGTAAAGAATTCAGTTCTGCTGTGGAACCCATTCAGTACTAGTAGTAGAGCCTAGCCTATTTACCCTGTATTATAATTAAATAAATTTAATTTAATTTGTTTGTTTTTTTTTTTTTATTCAACGATCAGGTAGTGAAACGGTTGTTCCTTTTCAACAGAATCTTAACACAATCTTCCTAACAGCCAGGAATGTGCTGGTACTCTTTCCAAAGTGTTTGGGCTTCAATAGGCGCTATCCCACCCTTATTATTATTAGCATATTTATAATCAACGTCTAGCATGTATACATGTCCCTTTATGATTTCTAAGCATGGATGAAGCATGTAAACGTTGATTCGTGTACTTTTAAATCCGCAGAGGACATAGGCCCTGCCAGTCAACGTCGCCTTACGTGCAAGCAGGGCCTGCGTCGATGCCGGCGGAACTTGTACGGTACGATGGCGGGGGAGGTGTGCGGTACGGACGGCCATACTTACCCAAGCCGCTGCCTCCTGCTGTACGCGGCATGCAGACAGCAGCATGCACGTCCTCTGGGCCGAGGTGAAACCCCCTGGCCCAGCCTGGTGCATGCTGGAGCATGTCAGGATGACGCATACTACAACATCCGGAACAAGACAGGCAGGTTGACTAATACTAGACCGCACGTATAATGTAAGCTACGGCGTGGAAATGAATTGTAGGCCTACAGGCCTAGGCCTTGGCCTAGAGTAAGGTGCATTTGACAACCCCATTGTTGAAGGGCCTGCTTCCTTTTCATGGAAAGGGATTCACCTAATCATTTACCGCAACTTTTGTCAGAATATTTCAGAACCTTTTAGAATTGTTCGTCTAAAAATCCACCGTATTATCTTTCTGGCAGCGCACCTAACCAGTATTATGATTTTCCCCGAGTTTGTATGTTGGCTTGCGTTACTATTTGACATTTTACCCATTTAAGGTTTCAGGTTCAAAGCATAAAGGGCAAGCTTCAGACTGCTACGGAAGCCCAATCGTGCCAGGTTTTTAAAGCACTTTTTTATTGCGAAATAACGAAATAGTTATGTGAAATGCTCTGTGAAAATTTACTGAAAACAGTAAATTGAGCTTTTTGTTTTGATGTATCACTCAATTTGGCATCCTGATGGAAGTGGATACTCCATGGTAAAAAATGCTGTGGGTTCCTTGATTTACACTGTGCAAAAGTATTCTAAAGGACTTTTACTCCATTGTGGCTCTGCCGACTTGTGACTCATTTTCACAGAGTGGGTCACAAATGCTCATACACGAAGAAAGCGCCCCCTGTTGTAGCCGTCCAAAACCGAGAGCAGCAAGGCAACATCTGATCTTGAAATGGTGAATCCTGCCAATAAGCACTTTTGATGCACCATTGGTATGCATTTTGAAATCCAGACTCTTGTGTTTGCTCCAGTAAAAAAAGGAGCAACATCAAGTATGGACGACTTATGTCTTCTTCGAAATAGTCCATATTGCGACAAACGTCGCTGTAATGTTCCTAAACTTACAATAAAAACGTGATTCTCAGCTAAAAGCCATAAAATGTCAAAATACCTTAAACCAAGAGATGTAAAAATTTTCGAGGGTTATAAACCTCATGTTCCTTAAGATTATTACCCATGCCGGCCTACACAATCAGTGAAACAACAGTAATCACCACAAGCTAATCGGAGTTATTTCGCAATAGTATTGCGTTATTTCGCAAAACTATTGCGAAACCTGTGTCAGGTCAGTAACTATATTTAAAGTCTAATATGAGAAAAAAATAGAAAGTGTCAATATGTATCCAAAATGCAGCTTTAGTTTCCATGCTTAAGTGGACGTTTTTTGAACAGGCGTCGGGTGATTATAGTTGCCCCCCCCCAACACACACACACACTCCCGTTTTGATGTATCCAGTGACTGTAGCTGCGACTGTACCCGAGTTGAAATCCTGGCGACACTCGTTTCATTGCCTCATTATTATGTTCTACAGATTCAGTGACAAACACAGGCCAGGGTACCGCTTCACCAGGTAGTGATCGCCCAGCTGGAGCACTGCCGGTTGGTGAGGAAGAGGAGGATGAGGGGGAGGATAAGGATGGGGAAGAAGATGAGGGGAGAGGAGATGACTCGAATGAAGATGACGATTCCAGCGAGGAGGATGAGTCACAGGAGGAAGGTGGAGAAAACGGAGGTTAGGTTTTTGAGATTGTTACGTTTAGTAAGTGTGCAGAAGTGTCAGCGGTGCAAAGGGTCATAGTGGGTTTCAAACTACAAAATAATAATAAAAACAGTTTGCGTCTTTAAAACCGATTGTCGTATATATAAAAAGATGTAGAGGCAGTTTAAAGTATACATTTTTTTCTTGTAGTCACTGTTTAGGCTTCCGCAATTTCTTTTAGGTGGACCATCCAAGCCTGCCACCGTACCCTCCACTGTTTCTTCAGCGATGACATCATCACCTCCGGTAACAACAGCTCCCTCAGCCACAGGTAAGACTGGGAAGAGTTAAGCAGTTTGATGTGTGGAAATACCCACAGAATCAGGGTGCCAATTTCTATGGAAGCAGAACACATGAAACACATGAGATCTTTGTGTCATCCGCGTGACAACACATCGACTGTACTTTGTTAACTTCCGCAAAAAGACCGACACAAAGATGATTTGTTTCTCCCTGAAAAACATTTCACTGAGTGTCGCATGTAAAAAAAAAATAGCACGGCTTAGGGTAGCGGGATACCAGAAGTTTATATCATTGAATAGATAATTTCATTGTTGAAGTTCATTCAACACTTGGTTCATGGTTTTGGTGTCTTGTTATGTGTTCCCAAACTTTTGGACAGCTAGAGATGGGTGTTTAGAATACCTGGCACACTTTTTTCGTGGTAAGAAGGAAAAGGAGGATTTTAAGGTAGTTTTTATGTAATCTTCATGCAAAATTTTGTTGTATTGATGTTATAATAAAGCCAGTTGATTTTTTCCTGAAAAATTCCATGGTTCTTCAGTTTTCCCAATGCAGCCCGAGCCCACCCAGACGGACCGTACCACTGGTAGGACAATCCCCGCCCAGACGGATCCCACAACTGTACCTCCGACATGTGCCCCCTCCTGCCCTCTGGACAACACCAACCCGGTGTGTGGTACGGACGGTGAGACTTACGGGAGCCGCTGCCTCCTGGAGGCTCACGCTTGCCAGACGGGTGACCGATCTCTCATGGTAGGCAAAGCGTACTTGTAGGGTTATGGCGCATTGCCCACAATTAATACGTGATTCCCTGTTTCTCATGAGGAATACCATAAGGCACATTCTCCACTGAAACATATTTTATGAAAATAATAATTACACCTGCTTCCTTTTTTCCTTAGCTTTTTCGCTGTTGTACAACACCCTTGCTATAAATTCCTAAACACGAGGGCGCTGTTTGTTGTTTGTTACTACCGCTGCTTAAGCTGCCATAGGCAACAGTGATAAATACCTGAACTTCATAAAAAAAAACAGAAAAATACTTATCATTTTCTCAGAGACACATCAAATTAAGCTCATGTAATGATTTTTCATTTTCTTTTCGAATATCCATTCATTAACTGATAACTTTTGAAACTTTTTTTCAGAAGGTCGCCCCTAAAGTAAAAAGCAGTTGGGAAGCCCCTCGCCATTTTGAGAAACCGTTGCCTACACTTCTCAATAAACAGACGGTTTTCAGGCACCAATTTCTTCCAAATCTTACTCAGACACAAGCTGGCATTCATTTTTGTCGCCTAAACCTGTCTTGCTTACAAATTTTTATGTTCATGGGCCATATAATGTACTTTTGTAGAGAATCCGAGTGCATACAAATTGAGTCAGCCGGCGTGAGCAGTTTTTGGCCTATTTACTGGCTTGCACACAGAGAGTTGCAACTTGTGTCTCAGTTCTTCAAACTAAAATGGTGGATAACGTGTAAGCGCACATGGACAATAAGCACACAATATCAAGGCAAGTTCGATGCTCTATGGTTCGATCAAGGCCGCCAGTTAACTAGTGGTAGATTTGTGACGTACCTAGCTCGTGTGCAGTGGAGTTGAAGTGCGAACGACCTTTAGTCAACGTTGTCAGGTCGTTACGCCGAAGGGGAGAAAAAGTGGCCGTGTGGACGAAATAGCAAACTTACAGTAAAAATGATCGTTTACATCATTTTTTAATAGACATACTGCTTTTCCGGCGTTCTTCTTTTAACTGGTCCTCTCTACACTATGCTATTAAAAATGGTCTGTGGCAACCAACGACGCGACCAACCTCAGTAGGCTGGTCGCGAATAGTTGACTAGACTATCGACTACTGGCAAGCGTTCGATCTATGCTGTTACGATCCTTGATCGAACTTGCCATCAGCTTTCTGTACCAGTTTGGTTACAAAGTCTGCGTTTGGCGCTTCTAGAGCCGCGTATACAGCTCTCCTAGTTATAGGTGGGTTCGTATTTCGAGTCCAGAGCAAGAACGTGGTTTTCCACTTGTGAAAACACTTTGGAACATGCTAACACATGTGGCCGTATCTCTGAGTGCACGGCTCTAAACACACTCCTTTTGGGGAATTTTGAGTACCGCTATGAGCCCGAAACGCTCTCAAACTTCTCTCGTTGTCAGCATGTCATGAATGTAATTAGTCGAAAAGCAAACAAGCGGAGGGTAATGCTTCATGTATTTCCAAATTGGTCTGGTCTCGAAATACTGTTAGATAATATAAATACAAGGTAAAAACAACGATTACGGAGCCAACGCAAAACACGAGGGTCTCTATACAAGTTGACTCTACGACTAAAGCGTCCCCTCACTAACCGAGTGGCCATACCCTCCACTAACCGAGTGGCCATACCCCCCTCCAGGTGCTCCCTTTCCATGTGGAGTCTGTGGATAAGTTCCATTGAGCTTATTCAGCTATTCCGCTGCATCTTATTTTCTTGTGATGCCCCTTGCCCGTGTATATATCCCCGACAGATTGTACACCCAAATGTGTTTGATCCAGGAGGAATAAGAACATATGGTTTGATCTTTAAATTACTGCTCAGGTCCTTTACGACGGGCCTTGCATCGAAGCAGACGCTGTCGTTCCCCTACCCAACCGGGATCCGACCACCCTACCCTCCCGCTTGGAACCCAAGCCAACCACGGCTGGCCAGCCCGTCCGGGAGCGCCTCTCCTACTGTCCCAGCGAGGCCGAGTGCTCCATGCTTTACTTGCCCGTGTGCGGCTCCGACGGCACGACGTACTCGTCTTGGTGCCACCTTCGGATCGTGGCGTGCAGTGCCCCCGGTGAATCGCTGACCGTCACCCACATGGGTGAATGTATGGACGACACCATTGCTGGTAACATATTTCACGATACTTTTGTGAAGAGCGTAGCGATATGAGTGATCGGTGAAAAGCAAGTCATCCTTGATTTATAAAAAGGGGAAGAAAACGAAAAATGTTGACTTTCATTTGCAGCGTAGAAACGATTTTCATCCATAGGAGGCTGGTGAGTGTGTGAGTTGGTTTTATGTACTGGAATAAAAAAATTTCACCTGTCGGAAGACGTTAATATGCGTGGACTGAAGCACGTCCACACCTTTCCCTTCTCTGACATTGGTTTGAAATGGATTTGGGGTCAGAGTTATGTGTCGTAAAATGAAGAGGAACAATTTTTCAGGAAATCATCATAAAAATCAAGCTGGAAAGAGTTTGCGGAGAAAATCAGTATTTGCTTCGAGATTTCTTTTCCACGGTTCAACAGAAGGATTGTCCACATCAGGTAGGGAGGACAAGCATGGGTGTGTTGCAGAGGGGCGGGGGAGGGTGGCTCCCTAGATGCCAGGGGAGGGGCGACATGTAAGTTTTCTTAGTTTTTCCAAATTTCCGTTGGGATGACGATTTAATATGCATGAGGGACGTGTTTCCCACACCTACTCTCCTGGCTACTCCACTAAGTTTCGCTTTGCCTTTTTAAGTTCCTCGCAATACTTGCACATCGTTGATCATTTCGGTACATAAGTTTATAACCTTCCTTGAGGACCAGAAATAAATTTCGGGTATGGGTATATAGGGCATCTGTTTCTTAGTCTGTGGTCATTTTAGCTAGTTGGAAAATATTTAATTTAACTCGACAATTATAAACGGCAAAAACACAAATGTTGGCCTCATTTATTCCAGGTTGTGGAGAACGTTGTCCGGATGTTTTTGAACCGGTCTGCGGCAACGACAACATGACGTACCACAGCCTGTGCAGTCTGCGTCGCATCTCGTGCGTGCGAGGGGAACCGTTACCTACGGTTCTCCACAACGGGGAGTGTGCTCTCGCACCCTTGGGTAAGGCCGTGGAATTCCTGGGTGTATTTTCTGACCGCTTATCTGCCCTGTCGTTGCTGAGCACTTTGCTAATGGGTGGTATCATTTTCCCATCGGCCTTGGCCGATGTTTTCTTTAAACAAATCTCTTGACACCATGATTTCGAAGACGATGCAATTTTTAAAACAATACGTTTCTAAGGCTTACACAGCTTTGTGAGTCTGTTAAATGAAAAATGTCATTGTTTATAAATCTTCGTAGTTCTTGCCAAACGATGGGTTAGGACACCAAAAAGGACGTTGTGCAAGGAGGCCGCTGTTGAGCCATTCGTAGTTGTACACGACCAGATTCAAGATCCGAAAGCACCGGTTGTACATTATCCACCGCTAAATACTCAAAGAGGGACTACTTGTGGTGTCGCACTAAATCGATTGAAAATCGAGTGAATTTTGTATATGTCTACAAAACAGGCGACGGAAAATTACCGACCGTTTATCGACTTGCCGTATAACCACGTCAGTGCAACTCTGAGTCTTGGGCCATTCTTGTGTGATGAAATCTAAAGAAACATTTCATATCAGCTGTGACTTCTTTTGGGCTACAGCTGTGAAACAGTAGATTGGGCGTGACCAGAAATTTATTGCATTTTGAGAGAATCCTGAAAATTTGGCTGAGCAGCTGAGGAGCTTATCACAGTTTCAAAAAAAGCGTTGTGGAGCCTTCCAGCAGTAATATCATTTTTCTTAAATTTGTAGGTATTCCATGTCCTTCCTTGACAGTGGGATTCAGAGTGTATCGCCGACGGGGTGATGATTGAAAAGTCCCAAAATTTACACTGTACAGATCATTAAAATTACAAAAGTGGATGGGTGGGTCGGACTTGACTTCATTTCCAGTGTCGTATGATTTGAGTGGTTTGAGTCGATTATATTGTTTATTGCTTGCGCAACCAGCGACCGGAGTCTATTAAGTGCGCTGTCCTTTCGGGGAGGTTACTGCCCTAGGTTTGTATGGGTGTGCTCACCAGGCCTCAAAGTATGGGCTGGTCCTAATTCTTTGGAAAGATTGGACGAGGACCCATTTTTGGGTCGCTTCGTTGGGGTCCAAATGGTCAGTCTGGATTAAATGTTCATTTCCGTGGGCCAAAATCCCAGGGGGTTGTATATACCACTCCCACATACACTTTCTGAGGTGGGGGATGGGCTATTAAATTATCCCCCCACACTTTTTGTGGTGAGAAAAAAATAAAGGGATTGTGAAGACTTTTCGAACTTCTCAAAGACTTAAAAATCACTCAAATATATAATGGCATATTTGTGTCACCCCCCCCCCCCCCGCTTTTCAAATTTCCATGACCGGGCAGATCACCCCCACCCCCCAAATTTTCAGCACAAAATGACGCCACTATTCATTTCACATTGTGTATAAAAAATCGGTCTGTTATAAAATATTAGTTTGTCCTAACGGGATGTTTCTCTCCCATTTTATTGTGCAGTGTGCCCCACGGCCTGTCCTGGTATCAACGACCCCGTGTGCGGCACTGACGGTAACTCCTATCCGTCTCTTTGCGTCATTCGACTGGTCGCCTGTCGCTCCGCCGACGAACGGGAAAAGCATCTGCGAATGTTGTACCGAGGGCATTGCTTGAACGGTGGGTGGACCATTGAAGCACTGCCACACAAAGGTCGCAGAGGGGTACTCAACATCATTTTAGCAAATTCACTTGCTCAGCAAATATCCGTGAAAGTCGGTGACTGGCAATATAGGCCTGCCTCCTCGCTATGCCGTGGGTGCTGCCAAAATCTCTCAGCTTAAGACTGTTTCATGAAATGGCCTCGTGTGTTCTTTTTGCATTGGCATTGTAAGCAAAATAACGTAAAGGTTGTTTGCAATTTACGAAGAATGGAGCTTGACGTGGGATTTTAGCGCATTACGAGCTCCCTGCATTTTGTGTACATTGGTCAATATTTATTTACTATAATCTTGGTGCTGATAAACACTTGCCAGGTTTGCTAGTCAATGTTGAATAACTTTTTGAATGAAAAGAGTCTGGCTCTTTCGTGATAAATTGTCGGTGAGCTTTGTAGTCATTTCAATCACAAATAAAGGGCCGGACGACAAAAGGAATACTTGGCTCGTTTATTTATTTTATTTATTCCGTTTCTTTACCCAGGGTTTGCCCAAACAGATTCAAACTGGTTTCCATTGGGTCTCTGCGAATAAAATTAATACAATAGCTAGAAACTCATGATGAAAAGTAAAGCTGACAAATACGACAAACATTAATAATTTCAAATACAGACAACTACAACGTCATACACATGTGAACATCATCCAGGCATTAACTAAACACTGACCATGGGATGGGCGAAAACCCCACAAAAAAAACCTATGGGAAAAAAAAAAGAACACTGGGAAATTCCCAATCCGGCTCCAATGAACATTGGCAACCAAGTTAACAACTCCATAGATCAGCTTTTTGGACTAAACAGCACTGGTCATGGCCTTCCGTAGTTCTGATTTGAATGTCCCTAAGGAGTCTATACTTCTGAGTTGCTCTGGCAAATTGTTCCATATTTTTGCACCTTTCATCACAAAAGTTTGAGCGTAGCATTCTTTTTTTGGCTAAAGGGAGTTTAAGTGCCTTGTAACTGAGTATCTTGTTTCACGAATCTCTGTGAGTGGGATAAACAGATTTATCATATACATAGGAGCTAATTTGTTTAATAGACATTTAAAAACAAGAACAGCTGTTTTAGATCTAACTCTCTCGGAGAATGGCACCCAGTTCAGTGTTGCAAACATATTTGATTTACTCTCCATGCTCTTAGCAAGAGACTAGATCAGCCTTGATTATCTTGTGATTGATAAGACTGTGAATTTTCGTGGGTAAATTTTGCCTTTAGTTTTTTTTTGTCAGTGCTTAAGTACAACTAAGTGGTAAAATGAACAATATACAATATTGTTATATATATATATACAATATATACAATAACATGCACAATATATAAACTTCCAAAAAAATACGGGTGTCTTAGGCACTAAGAAGAAAAAGATGCGTTTTGATTTGTCGATGTATATAAATTGCATTAAAAAATCATTGAATGAAATGATGTCAGTATTTGTTTTCCCCTTCCACTCTTCAGAACCGTGCCAGAAGAGTTGCCCAGAGAGGGAGTATGCGCCCGTCTGCGGCTCCAACAATCGTACTTACCAGAATGAATGTTTCTTGTGGTTGGACATGTGCCGTAACCCCGATTTGGTGAGGTTTGACAAGGACTGCAACCATGCTATCCCGTGAAAAAAATTGACCTTAAAAATATAAACCAATGAAGATAGCTGTCACTTATTAAATCACCGTTCCCATGGGGGGGATGGAGGTCCTTGCCCCATGTACCCCCCCCAATTTGCAACTTGTACGTGTGTACACAACCAATACAAGCATCAGGTTCTCTGCTTTGGATGCCCCCTGAAAAAAAATGTGTGCACAATGTCTGCACCCGTGGTTGCCCCAGAAATTTACCGTGCTGTGCGACTGCTCCTAGTTCCTAAAAGTAAAAGTTGGCACCTGTGACCAAAGAGCATCGAAAGTGTTAAGATGTGACTGAACATCTATAAAGACATGCAACTGTAAATGTATGGTTCTTCTTGATTTGATGTGTTTCATGAAGGATTCATCGTAATTAACTTTTGATCCAATTGACAAGGGGTCAGTGAGCTCTTAAATGGTTGATGTACATGAAAAGGATGTCCCTAATTCCGCAAAGTGTGCCGTACACAGAAAAATACTCACGCTTTGAACGAACACTGAGAACTAGGTTTCCGGGATAGGTGATTGCTAATATAAGCCGAGGAAACGTCAGATTGATCGCACTGTTTCCTTGCTCTGTGATTACACCAACTTGGTGCTAAAACCAGACAAGAATGAACTGTGTATGTTTAAGTCCAATTATTTGTTAAACTTTATTAAGTTTAAACTTTTTTCGTACATCGGTTCTATTTCATAAGGCAAGCGTATCTTATTACTGTAATCTGTTACTGCTGGTCGTTATCTTGAATGCTGCAAACTGGTGAGCACGATTCAAGTTAACAAAACAATTCAAATTAAAGTATATCATTTCAAAGTTGTATTTGAAGAAGTAATAATTAAAATGGAGCATCCCAATATACGCAGGCTGACATCTCTTTCTTGTTTTGGGGCCTAGCTCCCCGTCATCACCGAAAGCTGATGATTTGCATGGTTAAAAATAAATGCATGTTGGACAAACACGATAACTTTTGATGTCTTCCCCGTTCGCACCCGATGCCTTGAACAATTAGGCGCAATCATAAAATCTAGCATCCTTCTTCTCTTACACTCTTACACTTGACCCTCGGCCTCGCATGTGCTTTCAGTTCTGCCGTAACAGCAAGGCATGCGCAATAGGAGTCGAATAACCTCTCTGTCTTCCGTAGGACAGCCAAACAGAATACAGGGCTACATAGAACAGATATAACAGAAAAAAAACGTTTACGGAAAACGTGGGTTAAAGATAGTATCTT
This sequence comes from Acanthaster planci, assembly GCF_054643075.1. Classification (NCBI taxonomy): domain Eukaryota; kingdom Metazoa; phylum Echinodermata; class Asteroidea; order Valvatida; family Acanthasteridae; genus Acanthaster; species Acanthaster planci. The sequence goes on along the minus strand of NC_141780.1, from coordinate 13,597,593 downwards.
GGTAAGACTAAAGTCTTGTACCAAGGCTTGAGAGAATAAAATCAGGTAAGAGGGGCCACTGCTTGAAGTTGAAGACGGAGGTTTGGTATAGGGGCACAGTAAGTTCAGCGACATGTATTTCACAAGTCAGCCGTGTCATTTACAGGCAATTCCAGCTTTACAAAAAAAAATGCAGCACATGCAATAATACAAAGTTTGAGTAGCGGTTTGATTAAGAATTTTTCCTTGCACACAACTGGCTCTAGCGTGTACTGTATGCGCCAATTGTTGCAACAGTAGCACGTGCCTAACAGTGCAAGTTTACTAGCCTTCTGAAGTTGCATAATGTGTCAGAATGTCTTTAATCGTTCTCACCTTGCATAACAGTTCCTTTTTCCAGGGGCACCAAAATAGCCTGAACGCAACTGTTAAATGCACGGGTCCTGTTACCAGGAGAAATTACCGAACCATCGACCCACACAGGGTCGACTGCATAAATCACCCATGGTAGGAGATCTTTTTACCTTCCAGCGACTTCTAGTTTTATGCGTGGGTAGAAACCGCATCCAGGGGTGTCAAACCGGCGCGGGAACTCCTTTTTCAGTCAACACTTAAGTTAAAAATGTTGGTAAGCTTGAGATGATATATTTGCATATCATATGGTCTTGGGAACCGGAAGATGTTCGATGCAGTAATTCCCGCAAGTTTCTTAAATTTAGAACTGACCTCTTTCATATTCTTTTTAAACAATAATGCTGCACATACAGTTACGCTGCACTGTCAAAATAACAGGCTTTTTTTGCATAGGCTATTTTTCCAGGATTATTTCGAATGCTGTAAATGGGAGTTAAGATACACGGCCAAAGCACTTTAAATGTCCCCTTTTCCCCTTCACCTTCTTGAGTAGTTAATCCTGTGGTCCTCATTTCCAACGGACTCTTATTTCTTAGGCTCCGACCAATAAATTTATTCTGCCGTCCCTGCCTCGAATTGCCTTACTAAGAATGAAAAAAAGGAGAACAATATGATAATCTTCAGACTTTTGTGGGCATGGTGGGACGAGCAAGTTCTTTTTAACCTTTTTTCCCCGACCGAACGACACTACCTCGAGGTAAAAAAGAGAACCATACAAATGAATTATGAACACCCCCTAGAGAAACCTACTTTTGTAAGAGTTGACAGATTCTAAAATCAACGCTATTAACTGAGGTCGTGAAAAGCATTGCACGGTCCCTGACAATGAGATGGAAACTATTAAAGAAAGGTCACCTCAAACTTGTGTCACCTCGGATGTCCCTTGTTTTAAATTTCAAATTAGGCTCAGTTGAGGTGCTTTACCACTTGAAACAGTGCACAATCCTGGGTGTTCCCCACGCTAGTTTTGCACTGTCCGATACTGCCCCCCCGGCGCCATAAATCTTATACGTCCCATATGGTTCGGGATTCGCTCTTCGATCGTAAAAACTGAACAAGAGCCGAAGTAGGATCCGGTGTCGTTGAACCGTGGAGGAAGGAGGGTCCTTCCTCCATGGTTGAACCTTATCAGCAAATTCAGAATCTTCCCAGAGCTGAATCCCCCATGCTGCAGAAATATTTCAATTTGTAGGCATTTTAACAAATTTTTAAGCGTTCGGGGTGTCTGCTCGATAATGGGGCGCAAGAGCAGTGCCAAGAAAGGGCAACAAAAGTCTCAACAAAGGGAGTTATAAAATATGAGTCAACTTCGGGTGTTGATTCAGGCTGGATGTCGTAATTATTAAAGGTACAGGCGTCGTGCGTCTTGTAAACAGGATAAGCGGCTTTGATGTTTATCACTTGTTAGGGAAGGAATAAGCTTGATGTCTGCGGCTTATCGCTTTCTGTAAGTCACCAGCCAGTTCAAGGCCTAGGCAGGTTGTGTAATAGCTGGGGTTAGGATGGGCCCACTAGTAACAAAAGACAGCTCTGTGTAGCGGGCGTTCAACCATGCAGGAGCAAAGAAACTTCGGAGGACGGGTCATTTAACTCTTAAAACCTCTCACTTTGGATTGTGGGTGGAAGCTGGATTTTCAAACTGGCAATCGACGTGTTGGCTGTAGGCAGCGGCGTGTCCAGCTTTTAGTGTGTGAGTGTGTGTGTGGGGGGGGATTCTAAAGCGAATGTAACCTCGGGTTCATTTGACATACATGATCTAGGGAGAGAAAAAATATCAAAAGCCTTACTCGCGGTTTCCCAGATCTCTATACTCGTCGAGCAGTCATTCTGTAAATGTGGGGTCCAATTCTTCCCCGTCCCTTTTAGTAAGTTTTACGTCTGGCAAATGATTTTTTAATGTTTAGAGCAGAACTCACTGCTTAATTGCCAATATTTAATAAGTACTGCAAATTACCTGCCAAATTAATGAAAATAGCTTGAAATCCTTTTCAGTGATATATCCCTTGTCAAGGTATACATGTCAGGGGTAATAGGGATGGAAAAATGTCACATGTCGGGCCCCAAATTTGTATAATGACCCCAAGACGCCGAGCTTGGATTAAAACCTGGTTCCTTTTGCTCCGCATGGGTGAAGTGCTAAATCACAGCATGGACGACAGAACACAACAGATACCTCAGAAGTTAAATAAAAATGACGGGTATGAGTCCATGAAAGAACTGGAGGTGGGCTGGCCATTCTAACTAAGTAAAATGATGATAAATGGACCCACAAGCTTCATTGGAACACAAGAATTTTACACCAGGAGAAGTGGCAGGAAAAGCAGGCGATGGATGGACGGGGAGTCAGGTTGGCGTAGTGGTTCTTTCCTCGCCCTCCACCTCTGCGGTCCAGGTTCGAATCCCGACCCGGTCCACAAGTGGATTGGGTTTTCAGTCCCTACCTGATTCCGTGGGTTTTACCCAGAATATTCCTCAAAAGCTGTAACTGCTTCTCACTGTCTCCTCTCTGCAGGTTTCTTCAGGCTTGCGAGCTACACTGCCCAGGGCGCTTTTGAGGAATCCTTGGTGTCATTACTAGAAATATATAATTAAAATAACTTGGACAATGAGAGAGGACAGCACGAACCGATTGAAATGGAACAAAAATAAGGAGGCTTTCCTCCAGCGGTGCAGGAAAATAGGCAGAGAGGAAGTGTGGAATAATAGGCTACGCATGTCCGTCCCAAAGGCGCTACTATGGGGGGGGGTAACCCCGGTGAATGCCCGGGATCCCCGGATGGGGATTTGAAATCTGTAAAATTTAAAATCTCCGCGGAATTCACATAGCTATGCAGCTGCAGCTAATTTTCCTGTGGTAACCTCTTGAAAAAATATGTTCATCCCCGGGTTGTTCCCCAGACGTTTAGCCCTGGTTACGCGACTAGTCCATGGAAGGATTGCGTAACAAAAAAGGAAGGTGGCTGAGTGGGAGGAATATTGCGAGATTTGCTATACCGAGAGATTGCTCAAAACGATTTACCCTGGATCGTGTAACGCAGATAATATTATGTGCAAATTAAATCACAGGTTAATTTTCCACGAGTCAATTTTCCCGATTTCACGCGTCAAATCTTGTAACCTTAAAACGAGTTCCAATTAAGAAATGCCTTTTGAAGTGTACGTGATAGCAATTACTTACATAGTTTCACTAAATTCCAAGGAGTGAAAATTCACTCCATTCGAATGAAAATTTCATCCCTCCAAACAGAGAGCAAGGACTTGCTCTATGCTCCAAACGGAAGCTAAGGACCACACGCATCTGAGTGAAATTGCTTCCCTCCTACTGCTCGTCTATTCCCTCCTCCAACAGATCAACATTTTACGCGAGTTTCCACTAGAAGAGGTTCTATTTGAAATTCAAACTAATTTAATCCGAATTTTTCATTCGATCCAGAATTTTTGACTCTAAAATGTGCCACTCTTTCAGATTCCATGCCTTATCGATAATGTCACCTGGCCCGGTAATGTGTTCAATAACAGTGCAAAGCCGGTGTGACGATGGAGGAAGGATCATTATTCTCATAATGAAATATGCTGATATTTGAAACGTATAACCTATGCGCAACGAAACTGATGGGATGTCAAGCCGAGGTCAAACCATAAGGACAGGTCTCTATTCTTGTATCAAAGTTTTGCAGAAAGTCAAAAAATTACATGTACAGTATATGATGTTGATACATTTTGTCGCCATTCTTTTCAGCGTTTAATAATGGTCTATACGTGCGTTTATCAGTCTGCCATTCTCAAGCTTGTGTAACGTCTCATATCAGGTGTGAAATTTCAATTATCCTTCCTTGTTAAGAAGTAAGGTCTGCTGCTCTTGGTTTACATTCTTGGGGGGGTGTTATAGCACAGCCACTACCAGGGCGCTAATTAACAAGTGTGCACGCGGGTAAAGCATGATTTATCCATCCGAGAAGGAAAAAGACCCGCAAAATCACCCATTAAACTTCGGACAGCAGCTGTGTCTGTTTATTGGCGTGTTACATAATTCCTTTCCCCCACCGGTTCCTGTGATGCTTATCTCTGGCATCCCATCTCACCATCCTGGGGTTCGAAAGTCCTTGGACCATCTCTTGTAGGTCAAACAATCAGGAGTTCTCCACCGGTGCGGACTTGTGCCTGCCCGACGGACGGCCCGGTGTCATCCCTGGTTCTGTTACTTGTTGCCCAAGTTCCTGGAGGCGCATCCTGAGCAAGGTTCAGGTGAGTTTGTGGTAGATTTGAATTCGAATGCTTTCCCACGTCCCAACTGCAACTGCTACTAAGGTGTATCTTGCTGAAACACTGAATTTGTCGGTTTTCTGCATTTTGAAGATTCCTACATCACGTACACTTTGAGTAGATAACGGAACAAATTTTACCACACCGCCCACAGACCTAGCTCCGTGCTACAACCAGACTTCCAATTTGCCTTAACTTGTGACTGATGAAAAAAGACAAATTCGGTAATTGTGGTCATTCGTGTCATTTAGGCTAACTGTTGCCCATATTCGTATTGTAAGACCATTACTTTCATTCCTATTTTGTCACAATATGCCCAATAATATTACTCAGGCATTCCAGGCATGCCAGGGCACCTAGGCTACTGTAATAATTCATGTGCTTTATCTTTCACTTTGTTTCAGTCAAATTTTCCGACATGGCCGAATAGTTACGTCTCTAGTATTAGTAGTAAGGAGTGACTTATGCTAAGTTGCAGTTATCTATATTATGCGTTTTGTAGCTTAATAATGGACATTCACTGATAAAATGATATCGTCAAGCAGCCACTAAAAAGTTTTGAACGTTCCTGGTTTTTATATACTTAAAATGTTTAAGTCTTCGAAAGCTTTGCTAGGCTGTCAATCTTATGCTTGACTTGTGCAGAAATGATTGTAATTGAAGGGAAAGAATGCTAATTTGTTTCTGAAAAAATTTCTCTCTCCATCGTCTTTGTCAAGTCTGCTTTATTAACAGCTGCATTTTCTTTCATGTCATTGGCAAGATATAAACCATTTCTGCAGAACTTAAGGGATTTTTCACGATACGCAGTTCGATTTGACACAACAATTTTCTCAACGTGTGCAACCATGTATGCTTGTTACGGAAATAACAACCGTACCTTTTTTCAGGTGGTGCACAGGAAACGTTAGGCATTTTCTACCCACATAAGAAATTTCACCACTGAACTGTCGTACAATACTGTACATACAAAACTAAAGAGTGCCCCCCCCCCTAACTGTGGGGTCTGACGTCCGCCCCGCTCACACGAACCAACGGACGCCGGACCCCGCAGTTCTGGGGGTAAGGAGCCACTTGAAACGTTACTAGTCTGTGCTAAAGTGTTACGAAATCAAATCTCAAGTATACATGGCGCAACCTGTTTCGAATTGCGTGGGCATCGTTTCCTTTAACAAATCAAGTTTCAGAAGTTTCAGTAACTTATAATCACGCGCTAAGGTTTTTGGGTAATGTGACCTGCTTTTTTACTAGTGCATTTCCATGCAAACAGCGTTCACAAGAAATAATGAACCTATAAAGGGGTCAACTAAAATTTCCAAAAATTGGAATTTTCTTCCCAACAAATGAAACTGATCAAAGACTTTTTCCATGATCTCTTGAAAATCATGTATTACCATGGAGGGAGGAAAAACCGCCAACTTAGCGGTGGAATAAACCATTAGTAAACAGACAGCGTCTGCTATTATTCAAGTGCCAACTCGCACACAACTCGTAATCCCGTATGCCAAATCGTCATTTTCCTGTTCCAGGTCGCAAAAATTATTCAGCCTGATTGCATCTGAAAATCATCTTAAAATTACAGTGAAATGCGGGCTGTACATGACTTGTAATTCACCTTGTTGTGTGCAGGAGATCCTGCAAAATTATTTACAAAAGTTATGCTTTTATTTTGGACTTAATAGATCAACTATTTTCCTAGTTCTGGATCGGTTAACCATCTATTTCTCCATCCATGGTATAAAATGGAGTGCCATGGTTTAACCAGTAGGATTGCTTCAAACACGTCTTCAAAAAGCAGTCAAGCAAAATCCATTTTTGCAGCTCTAACAATGTAACAAATGTATTTTCTAATTTAAAAAATGCTGAATTTTTTTCATTACATCGGAATTCCAGTGAATTTTAAAAAAGAGGACTCCGTAAATTTTGACTCCACCTTGGACCGGGAAGCAACCTACCAACAGTATGCCCCTTTACCTGACAGTGCACATTTACCTGATCGCACCCTTTGTAAAAGTGCCCTCAGGACACACTAACCTAGGTATAAAATGTGTTTCCCTCCAGGTAAAATCCCCCCCCCGAGAAATGTAGCCCCCCGTGCAACGTCACAAGTTTATCACCCAGACTCCGTATCATTTATTTCAACTGTTCATGCACAGCATTTGGACAGACATCGTTCCCTTTCCGATATGCCAGTTTAAAACGCAGTGATTGGACGAGAAGGGCTATCCAATACGCGGGTATCCATTGCGATCGAGTCCTGGGTGCTTACGTTATAATGATTACGGTGCTTGAAGCCTGTACATGGAAGCATGGAGCTTCCATGTTTGAAGCATACGTAGACGCTACAAACCAGAACTACTTTCGACCACGATTCGCGCGCTACGTGCAGCACGTGCGGTGAAATGGCATCATTGCTGTTAATGAAAATAGTCAGCACACAGCAACATTACTGTACCTCTGCACGCCGACGTATGTCCACCCCTTCCACTTAGTTTGTGCGCATGCGGCAAACTCCAAGTCACTTTCTGTTGCTTGTTAAAATGGCGAAGTCAGCAAGCAAACCACTATACCAAGATCTACCTGCCGAGATCCTCCGCTTTGTGTAGAAGTTTACTGAATTTATACCAGAGAGATGTATTCAGGCTTCAAATTTAAATTTGTGATGCGTTTGTTGTTAATGATAAGTGATATTTGGGAGAATATGGGGTAAAAGATGTCTGTGTACGTTACAAACACGTAAAAAAGGGCTGGGTATTGTAAACTCTAAACTTTGAATTGTTCAGCAGTTATTCCACGCATGCTACATATCTTGATAACGACTGATAAAGAGTGTTTGAAAAAAGTTATCATGTTATGGTTAAAGGAACCAGGAAATAGAAATATTTTATAAATTTTACCAAAAACCCTTGAAATTGCATTTTTGGGTTTCAATTAACCTAATTTTAATTTTGTTATGCAATTTTAACCCATATTTTGATGCTTTTTGGTTTTTATGCTAATGATTTGCATATTCATAAACTATGAACTATGATGTCATCCAACTTATTCCAAGGCAACGAATCTCAATGTTGCACTGATTTGTGCACAAAAAAGTTCTTGAATTTTTAACCACGGTTATCGCAGATTTCATTTTCTTTGGCAATTTATTGCAATAATCAAGCAAAAATCCTTTTCACAGAAATGTTCCCAGAGAGTAAATTTGGGGTTCGCAATTTGAACATGAAAACATGCAACCTGAATCACGTCTTCCTGGATTTACATCAGAGCAAAAGCGCCCTCACTTGTCCAGAAATGCTTAGTCAACTTTGTATGTTTGAAAAAGTGCACCGTTCAGTTCACGTAACTCAAAAAAGATGTTAAAAAGTCTTCATACATGGAAGCAGAGTACAGAGATACACAAAAAGTGATCTTTTTAAGCTGTTGCGAATTGTCCTTTGTTAGTTGAATCAATTTCAAGTTAGGCTCTCTGACGACCGATACTGTACATGTACTCCATCAACGCACGTATAGGCCTACACTCACTACTTTGGCAAATGATTCTTGTGCAGGATATTCAATTCGCAATAACTTGAAAGTACTACCGATGTTTTTATCAGATCTTGATACACACGGCCCTTTATTTCGTTTGTTAAGGTAAAGTGGAGAAGTTTTTTTAAAATGGGAAAGACCACGGTATTTTCTTTCAAATTTGATCGTGTTTATTTTTTAACTGGATTCATATAATACGGTGGTTTAATGTTGTCTAATCAAGTTTTAGTCATTAGGTTATCTCCGTGAGCTTTATTTGTGTTTGTTTTGTTAAAAATAAATTTTGGTCTTCATCCGCGGAGAGAAGTGTCGGAACGATGTCCGACGTCGACGTCGCCTGCCTCGAAATCCACAGTAAAGTGATCAAGTGCGCATGCTCTAGCTCTCAACTAAACTAGTGGTGCACAAGGGCATGGGAGTGAACATACGAGGCTACGCATATAAGAATTCTGCAGAATACAGGTTGCAGTGCCGTATTATATTTCTTGCTGAAACACAGCTAGATTGGTTACACACCTCATCCCCCCTTGACAACTTGATGAAGCTCAAAAACTTAAGGCTATTTCATGTGAACTGAATTCATCAAACTTACACAAAGACAACAACTTTGCGTGGCAAAATAAGGGGGAGGGGATTACTAGGAAGGGACAGAGAGTGACCTGGAGGGTTATCGGGCAAAGGGAGACACTTAAACCTTGGTAACTTTGTCCACCCCCAGACTTGAAATCAAGTCGGTAATTGGCCGGCTGTAGTCTACCTTCCTCGCGATGCGTACGCGCTACGGTTCTCTCATTAACGTTCGAAAAAGAGAATTCGGGGGCTCTTAACGGGGGATGAGTGGCCTCTAGCCCCTAGTTCTGTCTTTGTACATATTGTGTAACTTGAGTTATAGCTCTTTCTCAGAAGACTAAAAAGTAATGAATGATCCGATTTTTTGTGTTTTCTTTCTTACTAAAAAGAGAATCCTCAATGAGTCTGTATGTGCCATTGAAATGAAACGAAAATTAGAAAAAAAAAACAAAGGAAACATTCGGGTGGATATTCAGTTCAACACGTTTTATGCACGATAATTATGAGTTTCAACAGTTCAAACAAAATTTCAATATTTTCCTTGGGTGTGGCAAGAAAGTGGTGGTTTTTCCATTAGAGTCCTTCCGTAGACACTTTTTTTGTCGCAAAGCACTTCCTATCAAGAGCTTTCCTACGTGTATTCAGTTCTTAAAAATCGTAGTGCATGTGCATTCACATGCCTCCTGTGAACACAGCATGTTGACTTTTTGAGGGAAAAGTGCCCCTTCTTGAGAACAGTCTGGTAGCACGTGCTTTCTGCACTGGGAATCTGTTCGGAAACTTGCAACAAATCCATTGTTTGTGTCTCTTTTGATCCAGCAGTAGGCCTACTACAGCCCGAGGAGTAAAACAGTAAAAGATAAGGAAGTATATACATTCACTGATCCAGTTACACGGCAGCTTTTCTCTGAGGTGAAACTACAGATTTCCGTCATGCGGTCGGATCTGCCAGTGGACAGAATGGCAATTCATAAAAAAATCAGAAAGTTTCACATTAACCTCATGTATGAGAACGACTTAAACAACCCTTTGAATGTAATTTTGTTTACTCTCGACTGACCAGAATCGATAACGTATGTATTCACTGATTTCTGCTAGTAGATTTCATGATTTTCGACATGATTTTCTACCTGTTTATAGGCCTTCCTAATGTGCTGAATTTTCTTACTGCAGGATGAGGGTTACCGTTGCTACATTTCTGCTGCTTCTCATCGCAGAGAAGGTAGCCCTGGCGGGAAGTAAGTTTTGCTTTTCTGTGTTCTATAACATCGGATGGTTTTGTTCAATTTTATTTGAAGTGCTCTAGTGTGTTTTGGTATTACCGTGATCCTCAAAGCGCTGGGGTGGAACCCCACCTCCTCAACCGTCTCCCGATGTCTCTCAAGTGGTTTTGTTATTGTTATTTTTTCACGAACAGAACCTTCAGGTTTTCTGTTGCTCTTTGCGGTCATTTGAAACCGAAGTGCACAAAATAATGTGCATAGGTTGAGGAAATGTTTGTGTTGCTGTTGAGGGAAGTATATGTATCTGTTCAAAGGCTGAATCCGATACTCCCCCAACCGAAAACAACATGAATAAATTTCCTAGAAATATGGAAGGGCTGCATAGCGCCGTGGTCAGAATATCGACAAGAATATAATATCAAATCAGTGCTCTGAAATATGTGCCGGGGTACTCAGTTACCGAAAGCTCGGCAATCACATATTTCAGAGCACTGATTTTTATATTATATTCTTGTCGATATATCAATAAATTTCCTTATGCCTACACAGCCTTTTAATTAAGGGGAAGGAGCTGAGGTGCACAAGTTCTTCGGTGAAGAACGTGGGACTTGCAAACTAGGGTTCTCCCGATCCATCCTTTTCAAGACTACAATTTCAGCTTGCACTCTTGGGGACCCTTAATCCCCCCTTTTTACTCTATTAAGGGAAAAAGTGAAAACCTCGCTCTCGAAAAGAGTGAATTTCATATAAATCAACTCCACAGAGTGAAACCACTTTGAAAAGAGTAAACACGTCTATTGATTACAATCACTCAAAAGGGGGCCATATAAAGGTAAACTCCTTTTCGAGTTGTCTATAATTATTCCTGGCAGAGTGAAAATTTCACTCTAAGTTTTTTATAGGAAAATCACTCTTTTAGAGAGTGAGTTTCACTCTTTTGACTTTTGAGAAGGAAAACAAGTGATGGCCTATACGTGCAAAAGAAGACAATATCCCTCTAAATTATTTTGAAGGAAAGGTCCCTCTCCAAGAACGAGCAAAATCAATAGAGGGCTCACCAAATGTTGGTGTATCTTGACTGTGACCTTACCAACATGTACATGTTAATAAGCCTCTAGAAAACATGATCAAAGTTCTTGCCGATCGTCTCAAACAGTTTTTTAAAAGGGTTAAATTCATGATGTCTTACTGTTTTGCTGTGGTGGGGTGAGTGTTGATTTGTTACAACGTCCGTAAGAGCGATACGGATGGGAATAGTGAACGATCGATTGGACGTGTATCGGTAACTTCATGGTGACTGCAGCAAAACAACATGCAACATACGTAGCGTTCGTAACGTTATGGGTGTCTTTAAAAAAAGGCAGATAACTTGATAAGGTCACAATTATTTCGGCTGCAACGTTTTAAACTTCAGTACAAATTTCTGAAGGCGGCAATGGTAATTCTGCACCCTCGTGACCACCGTTTGTGCATACTGCATTTGAAATTGTCAATTAAGAAAGAATGCCATACTCATGGGCCATGCACTTTGACTTTCCCAGAAGTACTGTAGTCTGTAGGGCAATTGTTTGTTTTTAGATTAATGTTACACTAACCTAGGCATGAATCATTCAAAATTGTATGGAAGTCTAATCCGCAGTCTTTGACAAACACAGGTAACTACAGACAGGTTGGAGGCTAGCTGTCATGATGAGAAAAATAGTTAAAGGAAAAACTTCCTTTTCTGGACATGCTGGAGGAAATGCGAAGGGCCCCTTTTAATCCTGTTCCCTTGTGTAGTTATCAAACCCCTTGTACATTTCCCCCCCCACACCAAAAAAAAAAAATTAGGGCTGAGTCAATTTGAATAATTCACTAAACTCACTATTTGAATATTCTACCTTCAACTCGATTGAGTATCCAAATGTTCGGTCCTACCGACCAGCAGATTATTGAATGAGCCATGTACATACAGAATCTGTTGCAATGATGCATACAATTGTACATATAATGACTATAATAGCTTCTCACTTCTAGGGGTATCTTCAGGCAAGATTTAAATTAAAAGACGAACAATACTTTTACTTTTATTCCTTCAAAATTTTAATGATTAACCTTTTGAATCATGAGATACATTGTGTACATTTTTATGTTGCTTTTCATGTGAATCTGCTTTAAACAAGCCTCAACAGTGCAATTTTTCTCATTTGAAACAGGAAATTTTTTCATCTCTTTTCATGAATTTTACATTTGAATATTGAAATTCAGAAAAAAATGTTTAATAATCGATCATATAGTCAGATATTAGGCACAGTCCTACCCAAACAAAATTTTGCCACCGCTTTTTTTAAAAATTGATGGGATTAAAAAATGTCAAAACAGTGGCCAATGAGTATGGAATTTTTCTTAAATGGTTATCCCAAGCCCAACATCTGCCAAAACCAGCAAGATTCAAGTTCAACGTTAGAGGTTGGCTTGACTGTCAATTGACAATTCGTGCCCCACTTGTCTCTGCAGAAACCAGAGTTGTGGACGGAACCAGGTACGTCTGCAAGCAAGTTCAGGCAGTGTGTCCCCATGATCTGATGTTTACTGGAACAGTGTGTGGGAGCAACAGTATCACCTATCCTTCAAAGTGTGACCTTGTGCGTGAGGTTTGTCGGCGGGACAAGCATCAGACATTTGACTTCAGCCATGTTGGGCCATGCACAGGTATGTGTCTCAGAGATAGTTATTCCCTTGTTAAATTTGGCCTTTGAGGCATCGACAAGGCTCCCGGTGAATACTTTGGCCCTTTTCTGCTGATGGTGTTAATAAACATAAAAAAGAGCCTTTCTCATGTACTGATTGCAGCATGAAGTGTATTGTAAGCCTTTTAAAAACCGACTTATAGCAGCAGATCCAGAACATACATTGTAACATCACAATGTCCCAGAGGGGTTCCGTTGAATGCATCCCACGTCACTGCCATAGCAAAGCACACACTTTCTTGTACATGTATATAAACAAAGCATGACATCATTAGGCCTACATGTATGTAACAGGTCTACTTAAGTTGATATTTAAAATGCATGAAGAGTGCAGTTTTCAGACCAGTGGAAGGTTTTGTGTCTCTGACTTTCTGTGAACACGTTGTGTATTTCCATAATGCCCTCGAAAACTGGTACATACATGTATGCGTAGTGTGTACTTAGGCCTATTCAAGATACATGTACATGTATTTTGGTCTTTCTTCTGCTCTCGTTGACCTGATTCTTTAGCAGGTTAAGATTGAATGCAGTATGTTTGGTGTATATTTGATTTTTCATAATTCTGGTAGGGTACCAGTAAGACAATTCTCAATGGCCAGAATTTTTTGAAATCCATCAGGAGTCCTTACACATGCTTTCAATGCCAACTGACACAGTTAATGCCCACTGGCAATGGAATGTCAGAATGTGGTCAATCATTAACTTTGTTTTTGAACATCTTTCTTTAGATGCTGATTGCCCAACGCACTGCAGGGGCGAGGGATTTCATTATGTCTGTGGCATTGTGGGCTGTAGGGAGCGTACATTCAGGAACCTCTGCCACCTGAAGAAGGTGAGCTCGGCCTGCAAGCCGGAACGCCGCATCCCGTTGAGTTTCTCTTACGAGGGTTTCTGCCGGAACCCGGGACGAATTTTACCAAACTGCACTGGTGAGTGGATTGTGAAGATGAAATCAAATTAACATCCATATTTAAACAGCCATTTCAGGTTCGATTCCGATAAATAAAAGAAATTAAGTGTTTAAATTTATAATTTAAAAAATAATGAGAAATGTCCTTGCACCACAGGGTACCTACATGTTCAATCCAAAATTTTCCTAGGGCCCTTAAGTATATGTAGACCCCGGACCCCCGCAGTAAGGGCTTTGCGCTCTGCACTCGCAATAGTCTCCCTGTGATAAATTTCATCACAAATTATTTTCAGGTTTTTTCTTCATGCCCATTCATATGCCTACAATATGTAAACCAGGTCTGAAGGTTCCTTCCCTTGCCCAATCCCACATGCCACCTAACTGAGTTTGGATATGTTTGAGGTAAAGTGGAATGCCACTATACCAAATATTCGCCTGTACTGAACATCCTCCTTGGCTCCCAGTATTTTGTGCACAAAACCTACCGAACACTATACAGTTGCCGTTTGTAATTCCTGAACGTCAACTTGAAACGGTCTGGTTTTTTATGTTGGAAAGTGACAAGTGGGCATTATTTCCCCAAGGATTAAAAGGGAAAGGCACTAGTTGTTAACAAGTTAATTGTAATTAACTAGCCGAGAAACTGGGTACATTGGTCCGCACTTGTTCAAAGTTGTCTTCTAGTAACGGCCAGGGCATGCCCGGTTAATCTACCAACACTGGTTTTGCGAATCCGCATGATCGGGTGCAGAAGAAAACCCCATGCGCACTGTAGCATTGCACTAACATTAGTCTAAAGAGGGCGCCACTGAAACGTAAGCCACCAAGAGTTGTCACAGCATGCATCAGAGATCGATCCTGGGCAGTACCCTCACAACTTTTAAGTATAAACTTGAAATCAATTTTGTAACTTAAGATTTAATAAGAGACAAAAATAATTAACAGATACATTCTTAGAAACCTTATTGTGAATGCAACGGTAAGACATCACAAAAACAGCGAACCATAGTATCACAAGAGGGTGCACTTCAGTTAGACAAGAGAGGGTGTTTTTCAACTTGGCAACGAAACATTTGTCAGTAAATTTCGCTATCCCGAACGACCCCTGAACCAAACATTTAGTGTGGACCCTGTCATGTTCATTATAGCAGCGTGCAGTCCACTGTACTAGTATAAGCTTATTTGCAAGTGATCCTTTTTAAAGAAACCTATGTCTATGCCTTATTTTTATAACCTCCTAATAGATGTCCCTTTCCATGTAATCTCAGTTAGTTGTGAGTGTAAATGATCCAACACCAGTTATTTCACTCTGAAAAAAGATAAAACTCAGGTAAATAACAAGTGTTACTATCTCGTTACCCCAAAACGGGATTTTAACATGATCTAAACACAATTCTTATGTACATTTGTAATGTACATGACTCACGGAATATACCTGCAGGGACTTTTAAATAAAATTAAGTATTGTTTGATATCTAACAATAATAATTCTTTATTTCACAGAATACGAATTACATTCGAAAATTTATTTCCACACATGAAGCTTGTTTCACAAGTATCACAAACATGTAGTTTTCAGAATATTGTTTTAGGAAAAAATTTTTTATCCCAATGTTATTACAGTCCATTTCATATTTTAACCGTTCCTACATATTGTTTCTTGTTTTCCTTAGATGCTGATACACCACAGATAGTGAGAACGGACTTGCCAGAAAATTTGAAACGCCCCACTGAGCCTCCAATTAGGCCCACTTCTACAACAATGAAACCAACCGATGCACAAGTTAAACCAACCACAGCAGTTAAGCAAACTGATGCTTCTATTAAACCAACCGATGTTCCAGTGCAGCCTACTGACATCCCTGTGAAACCAACTAATGCGCCAGTTAAACCAACCACAGCAATCAAGCAAACTGATGCTCCAATTCAACCTACTGATGCTCCTGTACAACCAACTGATGCCCAAGTTGAACCAACACAAAAAACTGATGCTCCAGTAAAGGTAACTGATGTTCCCGTTGTGCCAACTGATGCTCCACTGCAGCCTACTGACACCCCTGGAGAACCAACTGATGCCCCAGATATACAGACTGATGCACCAGTTGAACCAACTGATGCACCAGTAAAACAAACAACAGCAGTTAAGCAAACTGATGCTCCAATTCAACCAACACAAAATACTGATGCTCCTGTAAAGGCAACTGATGCTCCTGTTGAGCCAACCGATGCTCCAGTGCAGCTTACAGACACGCCTGTAGAACCAACTGATGCGCCAGTTAAACTAACCACAGCCGTGATGCAAACTGATGCTCCGATTCAACCTACTGATGCTCCTGTACAACCAACTGATGCCCCAGTTGAACCAACACAAAAAACTGATGCTCCAGTAAAGGCAACTGATGCTCTCGTTGTGCCAACTAATGCTCCAGTGCAGCCTACTGACACCCCTGTGGAACCAACTGATGCCCCAGATATACAGACTGATGCACCAGTTGAACCAACTCATGCACCAGTTAAACAAACAACAGCAGTAAAGGAAACTGATGCTCCAATTCAACCAACACAAAATACTGATGCTCCTGTAAAGGCAACTGATGCTCCTGTTGAGCCAACCGATGCTCCAGTGCAGCTTACAGACACGCCTGTAGAACCAACTGATGCGCCAGTTAAACTAACCACAGCAGTAAAGCAAACTGATGCTCCGATTCAACCTACTGATGCTCCTGTACAACCAACTGATGCCCCAGTTGAACCAGCACAAAAAACTGACACTCCAGTAAAGGCAACTGATGCTCCTGTTAAGCCAACCGATGCTCCAGTGCAGCCTGTAGAACGAACTAATGCCCCAGATATACAGACTGATGCAC
Source organism: Acanthaster planci (assembly GCF_054643075.1). Taxonomy (NCBI): domain Eukaryota; kingdom Metazoa; phylum Echinodermata; class Asteroidea; order Valvatida; family Acanthasteridae; genus Acanthaster; species Acanthaster planci. Next base: position 13,581,110 of record NC_141780.1, on the reverse strand, counting down.
CAGTTGAACCAACTCATGCACCAGTTAAACAAACAACAGCAGTTAAGCAAACTGATGCTCCAATTCAACCTACTGATGCTCCTGTACAACCAACTGATGCACCAGTTGAACCAACACAAAAAACTGATGCTCCAATAAAGGCAACCGATGCTCCTGTTGAGCCAACCGATTCTCCAGTGCAGCTTACTGACATGCCTGTAGAACCAACTGATGCCCCAGTTAAACCAACCACAGCCGTGATGCAAACTGATGCTCCGATTCAACCTACTGATGCTCCTGTACAACCAACTGATGCCCCAGTTGAACCAACACAAAAAACTGATGCTCAAGTAAAGGCAACTGATGCTCAAGTAAAGGCAACTGATGCTCCTGTTGAGCCAACCGATGCTCCAGTGCAGCCTACTGACACCCCTGTAGAACCAACTGATGCCCCAGATATACAGACTAATGCACCAGTTGAACCAACACAAAAAACGGATGCTCCAGTAAAGGCAACTGATGCTCCGATTCAACCTACTGATGCTCCTGTACAACCAACTGATGCCCCAGTTGAACTAACACAAAAAACTGATGCTCCTGTACAGGCAACCGATGCTCCTGTTGAGCCAACTGATGCTCCAGTGCAGCCTACAGACACACCTGTAGAACCAACTGATGCGCCAGTTAAACCAACCACAGCAATCAAGCAAACTGATGCTCCAATTCAACCTACTGATGGTCCTGTACAACCAACTGATGCCCAAGTTGAACCAACACAAAAAACTGATGCTCCAGTAAAGGCAACTGATGCTCCCGTTGTGCCAACTGATGCTCCACTGCAGCCTACTGACACCCCTGGAGAACCAACTGATGCCCCAGATATACAGACTGATGCACCAGTTGAACCAACTGATGCACCAGTAAAACAAACAACAGCAGTTAAGCAAACTGATGCTCCAATTCAACCTACTGATGCTCCTGTACAACCAACTGATGCCCCAGTTGAACCAACACAAAAAACTGATGCTCCTGTACAGGCAACCGATGCTCCTGTTGAGCTAACCGTTTCTCCAGTACAGCCTACAGACACGCCTGTAGAACCAACTGATGCACCAGTAAAACAAACGACAGCAGTTAAGCAAACTGATGCTCCGATTCAACCTACTGATGCTCCTGTACAACCAACTGATGCCCCAGTTGAACCAACACAAAAAACTGATGCTCCAGTAAAGGCAACTGATGCTCCTGTTGAGCCAACTGATGCTCCAGTTCAGCCGACTGACACCCCAGTTGAAGCAACAGATACCCCAGTTCAACAAACTGATGCCCCAGTTATGCAGACTGAAGCTCCAGTTGAACTTACTGATGCACCAGTTAAACCAACCACAGAGGAAAAGCAAACTGATGCTCCGATTCAACCTACTGATGCTCCTGTTGAGCCAACCGATGCTCCAGTGCAGCTTACAGACACCCCTGTAGAACCAACTGATGCCCCAGATATACAGACTGATACACCACTGGAACCAACGGATGCACCAGTTAAAGAAACAACAGCAGTTAAGCAAACTGATGCTCCAATTCAACCTACTGATGCTCCTGTACAACCAACTGATGCCCCAGTTGAACCAACACAAAAAACTGATGCTCCAGTAAAGGCAACTGATGCTCCCGTTGTGCCAACTGAATCTCCAGTGCAGCCTACTGACACCCCTGTGGAACCAACTGATGCCCCAGATATACAGACTGATACACCACTGGAACCAACGGATGCACCAGTTAAAGAAACAACAGCAGTTAAGCAAACTGATGCTCCAATTCAACCTACTGATGCTCCTGTACAACCAACTGATGTCCCAGTTGAACCAACACAAAAAACTGATGCTCCTGTACAGGCAACCGGTGCTCCTGTTGAGCCAACCGATGCTCCAGTGCTGCCTACTGACACACCTGTAGAACCAACTGATGCGCCAGTTAAACCAACCACAGCAATAAAGCAAACTGATGCTCCAATTCAACCTACTGATGCTCCTGTACAACCAACTGATGCCCCAGTTGAACCAACACAAAAAACTGATGCTCCAGTAAAGGCAACTGATGCTCCCGTTGTGCCAACTGATGCTCCAGTGCAGCCTACTGACACCCCTGGAGAACCAACTGATGCCCCAGTTGTACAGACTGATACACCAGTTGAACCAACAGATGCACCAGTTAAACAAACAACAGCAGTTAAGCAAACTGATGCTCCAGTTCAACCTACTGATGCTCCTGTACAACCAACTGATGCCCCAGTTGAACCAACACAAAAAACTGATGCTCCTGTACAGGCAACCGATGCTCCTGCTGAGCCAACCGATGCTCCAGTGCAGCCTACAGACACGCCTGTAGAACCAACTGATGCCCCAGTTAAACCGACCACAGCTGTGAAGCAAACTGATGCTCCGATTCAACCTACTGATGCTCCTGTACAACCAACTGATGCCCCAGTTGAACCAACACAAAAAACTGATGCTCCAGTAAAGAAAACTGATGCTCCTGTTGAGCCAACCGATGCTCCAGTGCAGCTTACTGACACCCCTGTAGAACCAACTGATGCCCCAGATATACAGACTGATGCACCAGTTGAACCAACACAAAAAACTGATGCTCCTGTAAAGGCAACTGATGCTCCTGTTGAGCCAACCGATGCTCCAGTGCAGCCTACAGACACACCTGTAGAACCAACTGATGCGCCAGTTAAACCAACCACAACCGTAAAGCAAACTGATGCTCCGATTCAACCTACTGATGCTCCTGTACAACCAACTGATGCCCCAGTTGAACCAACACAAAAAACTGATGCTCCTGTACAGGTAACTCATGCTCCTGCTGAGCCAACTGATTCACATGTTCGGGCAACTGATGCTCCTGTGGAACTCACAGAATCTCCAGTTAAACCCACAGATGCTGTGGTTAAAATAACTGATGTTTCTACTGAGCCAAGTGATGCTCCAGTTCAGCCGACTGGCACCCCAGTTGAACCAACAGATACCCCAGTTCAACAAACTGATGCCCCAGTTATACAGACTGAAGCTCCAGTTGAACTTACTGATGCACCAGTTAAACAAACAACAGGAGTTAAGCAAACTGATGCTCCAATTCAACCTACTGATGCTCCTGTTGAGCCAACCGATGCTCCAGTGCAGCTTACAGACACCCCTGTAGAACCAACTGATGCCCCAGATATACAGACTGATACACCACTGGAACCAACGGATGCACCAGTTAAAGAAACAACAGCAGTTAAGCAAACTGATGCTCCAATTCAACCTACTGATGCTCCTGTACAACCAACTGATGTCCCAGTTGAACCAACACAAAAAACTGATGCTCCTGTACAGGTAACTCATGCTCCTGCTGAGCCAACTGATTCACATGTTCGGGCAACTGATGCTCCTGTGGAACTCACAGAATCTCCAGTTAAACCCACAGATGCTGTGGTTAAAATAACTGATGTTCCTACTGAGCAAACTGATGCTCCAGTTCAGCCGACTGACACCCCAGTTGAACCAACAGATACCCCAGTTCAACAAACTGATGCCCCAGTTATACAGACTGAAGCTCCAGTTGAACTTACTGATGCCCCAGTTAAACCGACCACAGCAATAAAGCAAACTGATGCTCCAATTCAACCTACTGATTCTCCTGTACAACCAACTGATGCCCCAGTTGAACTAACACAAAAAACTGATGCTCCTGTACAGGCAACCGATGCTCCTGCTGAGCCAACCGATGCTCCAGTGCAGCCTACAGACACGCCTGTAGAACCAACTGATGCCCCAGTTAAACCAACCACAGCAATAAAGCAAACTGATGCTCCAATTCAACCTACTGATGCTCCTGTACAACCAACTGATGCCCCAGTTGAACCAACACAAAAAACTGATGCTCCAGTAAAGGCAACTGATGCTCCCGTTGTGCCAACTGAATCTCCAGTGCAGCCTACTGACACCCCTGTAGAACCAACTGATGCCCCAGATATACAGACTGATACACCACTGGAACCAACGGATGCACCAGTTAAAGAAACAACAGCAGTTAAGCAAACTGATGCTCCAATTCAACCTACTGATGCTCCTGTACAACCAACTGATGTCCCAGTTGAACCAACACAAAAAACTGATGCTCCTGTACAGGCAACCGGTGCTCCTGTTGAGCCAACCGATGCTCCAGTGCTGCCTACTGACACACCTGTAGAACCAACTGATGCGCCAGTTAAACCAACCACAGCAATAAAGCAAACTGATGCTCCAATTCAACCTACTGATGCTCCTGTACAACCAACTGATGCCCCAGTTGAACCAACACAAAAAACTGATGCTCCAGTAAAGGCAACTGATGCTCCCGTTGTGCCAACTGATGCTCCAGTGCAGCCTACTGACACCCCTGGAGAACCAACTGATGCCCCAGTTGTACAGACTGATACACCAGTTGAACCAACAGATGCACCAGTTAAACAAACAACAGCAGTTAAGCAAACTGATGCTCCAATTCATCCTACTGATGCTCCTGTACAACCAACTGATGCCCCAGTTGAACCAACACAAAAAACTGATGCTCCTGTACAGGCAACCGATGCTCCTGCTGAGCCAACCGATGCTCCAGTGCAGCCTACAGACACGCCTGTAGAACCAACTGATGCCCCAGTTAAACCAACCACAGCCGTGAAGCAAACTGATGCTCCGATTCAACCTACTGATGCTCCTGTACAACCAACTGATGCCCCAGTTGAACCAACACAAAAAACTGATGCTCCAGTAAAGAAAACTGATGCTCCTGTTGAGCCAACCGATGCTCCAGTGCAGCTTACTGACACCCCTGTAGAACCAACTGATGCCCCAGATATACAGACTGATGCACCAGTTGAACCAACACAAAAAACTGATGCTCCTGTAAAGGCAACTGATGCTCCTGTTGAGCCAACCGATGCTCCAGTGCAGCCTACAGACACACCTGTAGAACCAACTGATGCGCCAGTTAAACCAACCACAACCGTAAAGCAAACTGATGCTCCGATTCAACCAACTGATGCCCCAGTTGAACCAACACAAAAAACTGATGCTCCTGTACAGGTAACTCATGCTCCTGCTGAGCCAACTGATTCACATGTTCGGGCAACTGATGCTCCTGTGGAACTCACAGAATCTCCAGTTAAACCCACAGATGCTGTGGTTAAAATAACTGATGTTTCTACTGAGCCAAGTGATGCTCCAGTTCAGCCGACTGGCACCCCAGTTGAACCAACAGATACCCCAATTAAACAAACGGATGCCCCAGTTATACAGACTGATGCACTAGTTCAAACAACCACAGCGGTTAAGCAAACTGATGCTCCGATTCAACCTACTGACGCTCCTGTACAACCAACTGATGCCCCAGTTCAACCAACACAAAAAACTGATGCTCCTGTACAGGCAACCGATGCTCCTCCTGAGCCAACCGATGCTCCAGTGCAGCTTACAGACACGCCTGTAGCACCAACTGATGCTCCAGTTAAACAAACAACAGCAGTTAAGCAAACTGATGCTCCAATTCACCCTACTGATGCTCCTGTACAACCAACTGATGCCCCAGTTGAACCAACACAAAAAACTGATGCTCCAGTAAAGGCAACTGATGCTCCTGTTGAGCCAACCGATGCTCCAGTGCAGCTTACTGACACCCCTGTAGAACCAACTGATGCCCCAGATATACAGACTGATACACCACTGGAACCAACGGATGCACCAGTTAAAGAAACAACAGCAGTTAAGCAAACTGATGCTCCAATTCAACCTACTGATGCTCCTGTACAACCAACTGATGTCCCAGTTGAACCAACACAAAAAACTGATGCTCCTGTACAGGCAACCGGTGCTTCTGTTGAGCCAACCGATGCTCCAGTGCTGCCTACTGACACACCTGTAGAACCAACTGATGCGCCAGTTAAACCAACCACAGCAATAAAGCAAACTGATGCTCCAATTCAACCTACTGATGCTCCTGTACAACCAACTGATGCCCCAGTTGAACCAACACAAAAAACTGATGCTCCAGTAAAGGCAACTGATGCTCCCGTTGTGCCAACTGATGCTCCAGTGCAGCCTACTGACACCCCTGGAGAACCAACTGATGCCCCAGTTATACAGACTGATACACCAGTTGAACCAACAGATGCACCAGTTAAAGAAACAACAGCAGTTAAGCAAACTGATGCTCCAATTCAACCTACTGATGCTCCTGTACAACCAACTGATGCCCCAGTTGAACCAACACAAAAAACTGATGCTCCTGTACAGGCAACCGATGCTCCTGCTGAGCCAACCGATGCTCCAGTGCAGCCTACAGACACGCCTGTAGAACCAACTGATGCCCCAGTTAAACCGACCACAGCCGTGAAGCAAACTGATGCTCCTATTCAACCTACTGATGCTCCTGTACAACCAACTGATGCCCCAGTTGAACCAACACAAAAAACTGATGCTCAAGTAAAGAAAACTGATGCTCCTGTTGAGCCAACCGATGCTCCAGTGCAGCTTACTGACACCCCTGTAGAACCAACTGATGCCCCAGATATACAGACTGATGCACCAGTTGAACCAACACAAAAAACTGATGCTCCTGTAAAGGCAACTGATGCTCCTATTGAGCCAACCGATGCTCCACTGCAGCCTACTGACACCCCTGGAGAACCAACTGATGCCCCGGATATACAGACTGATGCACCAGTTGAACCAACTGATGCACCAGTAAAACAAACAACAGCAGTTAAGCAAACTGATGCTCCAATTCAACCTACTGATGCTCCTGTACAACCAACTGATGCCCCAGTTGAACCAACACAAAAAACTGATGCTCCTGTACAGGCAACCGATGCTCCTGTTGAGCTAACCGTTTCTCCAGTACAGCCTACAGACACGCCTGTAGAACCAACTGATGCACCAGTAAAACAAACGACAGCAGTTAAGCAAACTGATGCTCCGATTCAACCTACTGATGCTCCTGTACAACCAACTGATGCCCCAGTTGAACCAACACAAAAAACTGATGCTCCAGTAAAGGCAACTGATGCTCCTGTTGAGCCAACTGATGCTCCAGTTCAGCCGACTGACACCCCAGTTGAAGCAACAGATACCCCAGTTCAACAAACTGATGCCCCAGTTATGCAGACTGAAGCTCCAGTTGAACTTACTGATGCACCAGTTAAACCAACCACAGAGGAAAAGCAAACTGATGCTCCGATTCAACCTACTGATGCTCCTGTTGAGCCAACCGATGCTCCAGTGCAGCTTACAGACACCCCTGTAGAACCAACTGATGCCCCAGATATACAGACTGATACACCACTGGAACCAACGGATGCACCAGTTAAAGAAACAACAGCAGTTAAGCAAACTGATGCTCCAATTCAACCTACTGATGCTCCTGTACAACCAACTGATGCCCCAGTTGAACCAACACAAAAAACTGATGCTCCAGTAAAGGCAACTGATGCTCCCGTTGTGCCAACTGAATCTCCAGTGCAGCCTACTGACACCCCTGTGGAACCAACTGATGCCCCAGATATACAGACTGATACACCACTGGAACCAACGGATGCACCAGTTAAAGAAACAACAGCAGTTAAGCAAACTGATGCTCCAATTCAACCTACTGATGCTCCTGTACAACCAACTGATGTCCCAGTTGAACCAACACAAAAAACTGATGCTCCTGTACAGGCAACCGGTGCTCCTGTTGAGCCAACCGATGCTCCAGTGCTGCCTACTGACACACCTGTAGAACCAACTGATGCGCCAGTTAAACCAACCACAGCAATAAAGCAAACTGATGCTCCAATTCAACCTACTGATGCTCCTGTACAACCAACTGATGCCCCAGTTGAACCAACACAAAAAACTGATGCTCCAGTAAAGGCAACTGATGCTCCCGTTGTGCCAACTGATGCTCCAGTGCAGCCTACTGACACCCCTGGAGAACCAACTGATGCCCCAGTTGTACAGACTGATACACCAGTTGAACCAACAGATGCACCAGTTAAACAAACAACAGCAGTTAAGCAAACTGATGCTCCAATTCAACCTACTGATGCTCCTGTACAACCAACTGATGCCCCAGTTGAACCAACACAAAAAACTGATGCTCCTGTACAGGCAACCGATGCTCCTGCTGAGCCAACCGATGCTCCAGTGCAGCCTACAGACACGCCTGTAGAACCAACTGATGCCCCAGTTAAACCGACCACAGCTGTGAAGCAAACTGATGCTCCGATTCAACCTACTGATGCTCCTGTACAACCAACTGATGCCCCAGTTGAACCAACACAAAAAACTGATGCTCCAGTAAAGAAAACTGATGCTCCTGTTGAGCCAACCGATGCTCCAGTGCAGCTTACTGACACCCCTGTAGAACCAACTGATGCCCCAGATATACAGACTGATGCACCAGTTGAACCAACACAAAAAACTGATGCTCCTGTAAAGGCAACTGATGCTCCTGTTGAGCCAACCGATGCTCCAGTGCAGCCTACAGACACACCTGTAGAACCAACTGATGCGCCAGTTAAACCAACCACAACCGTAAAGCAAACTGATGCTCCGATTCAACCTACTGATGCTCCTGTACAACCAACTGATGCCCCAGTTGAACCAACACAAAAAACTGATGCTCCTGTACAGGTAACTCATGCTCCTGCTGAGCCAACTGATTCACATGTTCGGGCAACTGATGCTCCTGTGGAACTCACAGAATCTCCAGTTAAACCCACAGATGCTGTGGTTAAAATAACTGATGTTTCTACTGAGCCAAGTGATGCTCCAGTTCAGCCAACTGGCACCCCAGTTGAACCAACAGATACCCCAGTTCAACAAACTGATGCCCCAGTTATACAGACTGAAGCTCCAGTTGAACTTACTGATGCACCAGTTAAACAAACAACAGGAGTTAAGCAAACTGATGCTCCAATTCAACCTACTGATGCTCCTGTTGAGCCAACCGATGCTCCAGTGCAGCTTACAGACACCCCTGTAGAACCAACTGATGCCCCAGATATACAGACTGATACACCACTGGAACCAACGGATGCACCAGTTAAAGAAACAACAGCAGTTAAGCAAACTGATGCTCCAATTCAACCTACTGATGCTCCTGTACAACCAACTGATGTCCCAGTTGAACCAACACAAAAAACTGATGCTCCTGTACAGGTAACTCATGCTCCTGCTGAGCCAACTGATTCACATGTTCGGGCAACTGATGCTCCTGTGGAACTCACAGAATCTCCAGTTAAACCCACAGATGCTGTGGTTAAAATAACTGATGTTCCTACTGAGCAAACTGATGCTCCAGTTCAGCCGACTGACACCCCAGTTGAACCAACAGATACCCCAGTTCAACAAACTGATGCCCCAGTTATACAGACTGAAGCTCCAGTTGAACTTACTGATGCCCCAGTTAAACCGACCACAGCAATAAAGCAAACTGATGCTCCAATTCAACCTACTGATTCTCCTGTACAACCAACTGATGCCCCAGTTGAACTAACACAAAAAACTGATGCTCCTGTACAGGCAACCGATGCTCCTGCTGAGCCAACCGATGCTCCAGTGCAGCCTACAGACACGCCTGTAGAACCAACTGATGCCCCAGTTAAACCAACCACAGCAATAAAGCAAACTGATGCTCCAATTCAACCTACTGATGCTCCTGTACAACCAACTGATGCCCCAGTTGAACCAACACAAAAAACTGATGCTCCAGTAAAGGCAACTGATGCTCCCGTTGTGCCAACTGAATCTCCAGTGCAGCCTACTGACACCCCTGTAGAACCAACTGATGCCCCAGATATACAGACTGATACACCACTGGAACCAACGGATGCACCAGTTAAAGAAACAACAGCAGTTAAGCAAACTGATGCTCCAATTCAACCTACTGATGCTCCTGTACAACCAACTGATGCCCCAGTTGAACCAACACAAAAAACTGATGCTCCTGTACAGGCAACCGGTGCTCCTGTTGAGCCAACCGATGCTCCAGTGCTGCCTACTGACACACCTGTAGAACCAACTGATGCGCCAGTTAAACCAACCACAGCAATAAAGCAAACTGATGCTCCAATTCAACCTACTGATGCTCCTGTACAACCAACTGATGCCCCAGTTGAACCAACACAAAAAACTGATGCTCCAGTAAAGGCAACTGATGCTCCCGTTGTGCCAACTGATGCTCCAGTGCAGCCTACTGACACCCCTGGAGAACCAACTGATGCCCCAGTTGTACAGACTGATACACCAGTTGAACCAACAGATGCACCAGTTAAACAAACAACAGCAGTTAAGCAAACTGATGCTCCAATTCATCCTACTGATGCTCCTGTACAACCAACTGATGCCCCAGTTGAACCAACACAAAAAACTGATGCTCCTGTACAGGCAACCGATGCTCCTGCTGAGCCAACCGATGCTCCAGTGCAGCCTACAGACACGCCTGTAGAACCAACTGATGCCCCAGTTAAACCGACCACAGCTGTGAAGCAAACTGATGCTCCGATTCAACCTACTGATGCTCCTGTACAACCAACTGATGCCCCAGTTGAACCAACACAAAAAACTGATGCTCCAGTAAAGAAAACTGATGCTCCTGTTGAGCCAACCGATGCTCCAGTGCAGCTTACTGACACCCCTGTAGAACCAACTGATGCCCCAGATATACAGACTGATGCACCAGTTGAACCAACACAAAAAACTGATGCTCCTGTAAAGGCAACTGATGCTCCTGTTGAGCCAACCGATGCTCCAGTGCAGCCTACAGACACACCTGTAGAACCAACTGATGCGCCAGTTAAACCAACCACAACCGTAAAGCAAACTGATGCTCCGATTCAACCAACTGATGCCCCAGTTGAACCAACACAAAAAACTGATGCTCCTGTACAGGTAACTCATGCTCCTGCTGAGCCAACTGATTCACATGTTCGGGCAACTGATGCTCCTGTGGAACTCACAGAATCTCCAGTTAAACCCACAGATGCTGTGGTTAAAATAACTGATGTTTCTACTGAGCCAAGTGATGCTCCAGTTCAGCCGACTGGCACCCCAGTTGAACCAACAGATACCCCAATTAAACAAACGGATGCCCCAGTTATACAGACTGATGCACTAGTTCAAACAACCACAGCGGTTAAGCAAACTGATGCTCCGATTCAACCTACTGATGCTCCTGTACAACCAACTGATGCCCCAGTTCAACCAACAAAGAAAACTGATGCTCCTGGAAAGGCAACTGATGCTCCTGTTGAGCCAACCGATGCTCCAGTGCAGCCTACTGACACCCCTGTAGAACCAACTGATGCCCCAGATATACAGACTGATACACCAATTGAACCAACAGATGCACCAGTTAAACAAACAACAGCAGTTAAGCAAACTGATGCTCCAATTCAACCTACTGACGCTCCTGTACAACCAACTGATGCCCCAGTTGAACCAACACAAAAAACTGATGCTCCTGTACAGGCAACCGATGCTCCTCCTGAGCCAACCGATGCTCCAGTGCAGCTTACAGACACGCCTGTAGCACCAACTGATGCTCCAGTTAAACAAACAACAGCAGTTAAGCAAACTGATGCTCCAATTCACCCTACTGATGCTCCTGTACAACCAACTGATGCCCCAGTTGAACCAACACAAAAAACTGATGCTCCAGTAAAGGCAACTGATGCTCCTGTTGAGCCAACCGATGCTCCAGTGCAGCTTACTGACACCCCTGTAGAACGAACTGATGCCCCAGATATACAGACTGATACACCACTGGAACCAACGGATGCACCAGTTAAAGAAACAACAGCAGTTAAGCAAACTGATGCTCCAATTCAACCTACTGATGCTCCTGTACAACCAACTGATGTCCCAGTTGAACCAACACAAAAAACTGATGCTCCTGTACAGGCAACCGGTGCTTCTGTTGAGCCAACCGATGCTCCAGTGCTGCCTACTGACACGCCTGTAGAACCAACTGATGCGCCAGTTAAACCAACCACAGCAATAAAGCAAACTGATGCTCCGATTCAACCTACTGATGCTCCTGTACAACCAACTATTGCCCCAGTTGAACCAACACAAAAAACTGATGCTCCAGTAAAGGCAACTGATGCTCCCGTTGTGCCAACTGATGCTCCAGTGCAGCCTACTGACACCCCGGGAGAACCAACTGATGCCCCAGATATACAGACTGATGCACCAGTTGAACCAACTGATGCACCAGTTAAAGAAACAACAGCAGTTAAGCAAACTGATGCTCCAATTCAACCTACTGATGCTCCTGTACAACCAACTGATGCCCCAGTTGAACCAACACAAAAAACTGGTGCTCCTGTACAGGCAACCGATGCTCCTGCTCAGCCAACCGATGCTCCAGTGCAGCCTACAGACACGCCTGTAGAACCAACTGATGCCCCAGTTAAACCGACCACAGCCGTGAAGCAAACTGATGCTCCTATTCAACCTACTGATGCTCCTGTACAACCAACTGATGCCCCAGTTGAACCAACACAAAAAACTGATGCTCAAGTAAAGAAAACTGATGCTCCTGTTGAGCCAACCGATGCTCCAGTGCAGCTTACTGACACCCCTGTAGAACCAACTGATGCCCCAGATATACAGACTGATGCACCAGTTGAACCAACACAAAAAACTGATGCTCCTGTAAAGGCAACTGATGCTCCTATTGAGCCAACCGATGCTCCAGTGCAGCCTACTGACACCCCTGGAGAACTAACTGATGCCCCAGTTGTACAGACTGATACACCAGTTGAACCAACAGATGCACCAGTTAAACAAACAACAGCAGTTAAGCAAACTGATGCTCCAATTCAACCTACTGATGCTTCTGTACAACCAACTGATGCCCCAGTTGAACCAACACAAAAAACTGATGCTCCTGTACAGGCAACCGATGCTCCTGCTGAGCCAACTGATGCTCCAGTGCAGCCTACAGACACGCCTGTAGAACCAACTGATGCCCCAGTTAAACCGACCACAGCTGTGAAGCAAACTGATGCTCTGATTCAACCTACTGATGCTCCTGTACAACCAACTGATGCCCCAGTTGAACCAACACAAAAAACTGATGCTCCAGTAAAGAAAACTGATGCTCCTGTTGAGCCAACCGATGCTCCAGTGCAGCTTACTGACACCCCTGTAGAACCAACTGATGCCCCAGATATACAGACTGATGCACCAGTTGAACCAACACAAAAAACTGATGCTCCTGTAAAGGCAACTGATGCTCCTGTTGAGCCAACCGATGCTCCAGTGCAGCCTACAGACACACCTGTAGAACCAACTGATGCGCCAGTTAAACCAACCACAGCCGTAAAGCAAACTGATGCTCCGATTCAACCTACTGATGCTCCTGTACAACCAACTGATGCCCCAGTTGAACCAACACAAAAAACTGATGCTCCAGTAAAGAAAACTGATGCTCCTGTTGAGCCAACCGATGCTCCAGTGCAGCTTACTGACACCCCTGTAGAACCAACTGATGCCCCAGATATACAGACTGATGCACCAGTTGAACCAACACAAAAAACTGATGCTCCAGTAAAGGCAACTGATGCTCCTGTTGAGCCAACCGATGCTCCAGTGCAGCCTACAGACACACCTGTAGAACCAACTGATGCGCCAGTTAAACCAAGCACAACCGTAAAGGAAACTGATGCTCCGATTCAACCTACTGATGCTCCTGTACAGGCAACCGATGCTCCTGCTGAGCCAACTGATTCACTTGTTCGTTCAACTGATGCTTCTGTGGAACTCACGGATTCTCCAGTTAAACCCACAGATGCTGTGGTTAAAATAACTGATGTTCCTACTGAGCCAACTGATGCTCCAGTTCAGCCGACTGACACCCCAGTTGAACCAACAGATACCCCAGTTCAACAAACTGATGCCCCAGTTATACAGACTGAAGCTCCAGTTGAACTTACTGATGCACCAGTTAAACAAACAACAGGAGTTAAGCAAACTGATGCTCCAATTCAACCTACTGATGCTCCTGTTGAGCCAACCGATGCTCCAGTGCAGCTTACAGACACGCCTGTAGAACCAACTGATGCACCAGTTAAACAAACAACAGCAGTTAAGCAAACTGATGCTCCAATTCACCCTACTGATGCTCCTGTACAACCAACTGATGCCCCAGTTGAACCAACACAAAAAACTGATGCTCCAGTAAAGGCAACTGATGCTCCTGTTGAGCCAACCGATGCTCCAGTGCAGCTTACTGACACCCCTGTAGAACCAACTGATGCCCCAGATATACAGACTGATACACCACTGGAACCAACGGATGCACCAGTTAAAGAAACAACAGCAGTTAAGCAAACTGATGCTCCAATTCAACCTACTGATGCTCCTGTACAACCAACTGATGTCCCAGTTGAACCAACACAAAAAACTGATGCTCCTGTACAGGCAACCGGTGCTTCTGTTGAGCCAACCGATGCTCCAGTGCTGCCTACTGACACACCTGTAGAACCAACTGATGCTCCAGTTAAACCAACCACAGCAATAATGCAAACTGATGCTCCAATTCAACCTACTGATGCTCCTGTACAACCAACTGATGCCCCAGTTGAACCAAAACAAAAAACTGATGCTCCAGTAAAGGCAACTGATGCTCCCGTTGTGCCCACTGATGCTCCAGTGCAGCCTACTGACACCCCTGGAGAACCAACTGATGCCCCAGTTATACAGACTGATACACCAGTTGAACCAACAGATGCACCAGTTAAACAAACAACAGCAGTTAAGCAAACTGATGCTCCAATTCAACCTACTGATGCTCCTGTACAACCAACTGATGCCCCAGTTGAACCAACACAAAAAACTGATGCTCCTGTACAGGCAACCGATGGTCCTGCTCAGCCAACCGATGCTCCAGTGCAGCCTACAGACACGCCTGTAGAACCAACTGATGCCCCAGTTAAACCGACCACAGCCGTGAAGCAAACTGATGCTCCTATTCAACCTACTGATGCTCCTGTACAACCAACTGATGCCCCAGTTGAACCAACACAAAAAACTGATGCTCCAGTAAAGAAAACTGATGCTCCTGTTGAGCCAACCGATGCTCCAGTGCAGCTTACTGACACCCCTGTAGAACCAACTGATGCCCCAGATATACAGACTGATGCACCAGTTGAACCAACACAAAAAACTGATGCTCCTGTAAAGGCAACTGATGCTCCTATTGAGCCAACCGATGCTCCAGTGCAGCCTACTGACACCCCTGGAGAACTAACTGATGCCCCAGTTGTACAGACTGATACACCAGTTGAACCAACAGATGCACCAGTTAAACAAACAACAGCAGTTAAGCAAACTGATGCTCCAATTCAACCTACTGATGCTTCTGTACAACCAACTGATGCCCCAGTTGAACCAACACAAAAAACTGATGCTCCTGTACAGGCAACCGATGCTCCTGCTGAGCCAACTGATGCTCCAGTGCAGCCTACAGACACGCCTGTAGAACCAACTGATGCCCCAGTTAAACCGACCACAGCTGTGAAGCAAACTGATGCTCTGATTCAACCTACTGATGCTCCTGTACAACCAACTGATGCCCCAGTTGAACCAACACAAAAAACTGATGCTCCAGTAAAGAAAACTGATGCTCCTGTTGAGCCAACCGATGCTCCAGTGCAGCTTACTGACACCCCTGTAGAACCAACTGATGCCCCAGATATACAGACTGATGCACCAGTTGAACCAACACAAAAAACTGATGCTCCTGTAAAGGCAACTGATGCTCCTGTTGAGCCAACCGATGCTCCAGTGCAGCCTACAGACACACCTGTAGAACCAACTGATGCGCCAGTTAAACCAACCACAGCCGTAAAGCAAACTGATGCTCCGATTCAACCTACTGATGCTCCTGTACAACCAACTGATGCCCCAGTTGAACCAACACAAAAAACTGATGCTCCAGTAAAGAAAACTGATGCTCCTGTTGAGCCAACCGATGCTCCAGTGCAGCTTACTGACACCCCTGTAGAACCAACTGATGCCCCAGATATACAGACTGATGCACCAGTTGAACCAACACAAAAAACTGATGCTCCAGTAAAGGCAACTGATGCTCCTGTTGAGCCAACCGATGCTCCAGTGCAGCCTACAGACACACCTGTAGAACCAACTGATGCGCCAGTTAAACCAAGCACAACCGTAAAGGAAACTGATGCTCCGATTCAACCTACTGATGCTCCTGTACAGGCAACCGATGCTCCTGCTGAGCCAACTGATTCACTTGTTCGTTCAACTGATGCTTCTGTGGAACTCACGGATTCTCCAGTTAAACCCACAGATGCTGTGGTTAAAATAACTGATGTTCCTACTGAGCCAACTGATGCTCCAGTTCAGCCGACTGACACCCCAGTTGAACCAACAGATACCCCAGTTCAACAAACTGATGCCCCAGTTATACAGACTGAAGCTCCAGTTGAACTTACTGATGCACCAGTTAAACAAACAACAGGAGTTAAGCAAACTGATGCTCCAATTCAACCTACTGATGCTCCTGTTGAGCCAACCGATGCTCCAGTGCAGCTTACAGACACGCCTGTAGAACCAACTGATGCACCAGTTAAACAAACAACAGCAGTTAAGCAAACTGATGCTCCAATTCACCCTACTGATGCTCCTGTACAACCAACTGATGCCCCAGTTGAACCAACACAAAAAACTGATGCTCCAGTAAAGGCAACTGATGCTCCTGTTGAGCCAACCGATGCTCCAGTGCAGCTTACTGACACCCCTGTAGAACCAACTGATGCCCCAGATATACAGACTGATACACCACTGGAACCAACGGATGCACCAGTTAAAGAAACAACAGCAGTTAAGCAAACTGATGCTCCAATTCAACCTACTGATGCTCCTGTACAACCAACTGATGTCCCAGTTGAACCAACACAAAAAACTGATGCTCCTGTACAGGCAACCGGTGCTTCTGTTGAGCCAACCGATGCTCCAGTGCTGCCTACTGACACACCTGTAGAACCAACTGATGCTCCAGTTAAACCAACCACAGCAATAATGCAAACTGATGCTCCAATTCAACCTACTGATGCTCCTGTACAACCAACTGATGCCCCAGTTGAACCAAAACAAAAAACTGATGCTCCAGTAAAGGCAACTGATGCTCCCGTTGTGCCCACTGATGCTCCAGTGCAGCCTACTGACACCCCTGGAGAACCAACTGATGCCCCAGTTATACAGACTGATACACCAGTTGAACCAACAGATGCACCAGTTAAACAAACAACAGCAGTTAAGCAAACTGATGCTCCAATTCAACCTACTGATGCTCCTGTACAACCAACTGATGCCCCAGTTGAACCAACACAAAAAACTGATGCTCCTGTACAGGCAACCGATGCTCCTGCTCAGCCAATCGATGCTCCAGTGCAGCCTACAGACACGCCTGTAGAACCAACTGATGCCCCAGTTAAACCAACCACAACTGTAAAGCAAACTGATGCTCCGATTCAACCTACTGATGCTCCTGTACAACCAACTGATGCCCCAGTTGAACCAACACAAAAAACTGATGCTCTTGTAAAGGCAACTGATGCTCCTGTTGAGCCAACCGATGCTCCAGTGCAGCCTACTGACACCCCTGTAGAACCAACTGATGCCCCAGATATACAGACTGATGCACCAGTTGAACCAACACAAAAAACTGATGCTCCAGTAAAGGCAACTGATGCTCCTGTTGACCCAACTGATGCTCCAGTGCAGCCTACAGACACACCTGTAGAACCAACTGATGCGCCAGTTAAACCAACCGTAACTGTAAAGCAAACTGATGCTCCGATTCAACCTACTGATGCTCCTGTACAACCAACTGATGCCCGAGTTGAACCAACACAAAAAACTGATGCTCTTGTAAAGGCAACTGATGCTCCAGTAAAGGCAACTGATGCTCCAGTGCAGCCTACTGACACACCTGTAGAACCAACTGATGCGCCAGTTAAACCAACCACAACCGTAAAGCAAACTGATGCTCCAATTCAACCTACTGATGCTCTTGTACAACCAACCGATGCCCCAGTTGAACTAACACAAAAAACTGATGCTCCTGTAAAGGCAACTGATGCTCCTGTTGAGCCAACCGATGCTCCAGTGCAGCCTACTGACATGCCTGTAGAACCAACTGATGCGCCAGTTAAACCAACCACGGCCGTAAAGCAAACTGATGTTCCGATTCAACCTACTGATGCTCCTGTACAACCAACTGATGCCCCAGTTGAACCAACACAAAAAAGTGATGCTCCTGTAAAGGCAACTGATGCTCCTGTTGAGCCAACCGATGCTCCAGTGCAGCCTACTGACACGCCTGTAGAACCAACTGATGCGCCAGTTAAACCAACCACAGCAATAAAGCAAACTGATGCTCCGATTCAACCTACTGATGCTCCTGTACAACCAACTGATGCCCCAGTTGAACCAACACAAAAAACTGATGCTCTTGTAAAGGCAACTGATGCTCCAGTAAAGGGAACTGATGCTCCAGTGCAGCCTACTGACACACCTGTAGAACCAACTGATGCGCCAGTTAAACCAACCACAACCGTAAAGCAAACTGATGCTCCAATTCAACCTACTGATGCTCCTGTACAACCAACTGATGCCCCAGTTGAACCAACACAAAAAACTGATGCTCCAGTAAAGAAAACTGATGCTCCTGTTGAGCCAACCGATGCGCCAGTGCAGCCTACTGACACCGCTGTAGAACCAACTGATGCCCCAGATATACAGACTGATGCACCAGTTGAACCAACACAAAAAACTGATGCTCCAGTAAAGGCAACTGATGCTCCTGTTGAGCCAACTGATGCTCCAGTGCAGCCTACAGACACACCTGTAGAACCAACTGATGCGCCAGTTAAACCAACCACAACTGTAAAGCAAACTGATGCTCCGATTCAACCTACTGATGCTCCTGTACAACCAACTGATGCCCCAGTTGAACCAACACAAAAAACTGATGCTCCAGTAAAGGCAACTGATGCTCCTGTTGAGCCAACCGATGCTCCAGTGCAGCCTACTGACACCCCTGTAGAACCAACTGATGCCCCAGATATACAGACTGATGCACCAGTTGAACCAACACAAAAAACTGATGCTCCAGTAAAGGCAACTGATGCTCCTGTTGAGCCAACTGATGCTCCAGTGCAGCCTACAGACACACCTGTAGAACCAACTGATGCACCAGTTAAACCAACCACAACTGTAAAGCAAACTGATGCTCCGATTCAACCTACTGATGCTCCTGTACAACCAACTGATGCCCCAGTTGAACCAACACAAAAAACTGATGCTCTTGTAAAGGCAACTGATGCTCCAGTAAAGGCAACTGATGCTCCAGTGCAGCCTACTGACATGCCTGTAGAACCAACTGATGCGCCAGTTGAACCAACCACAACCTTAAAGCAAACTGATGCTCCGATTCAACCTACTGATGCTTTTGTACAACCAACCGATGCCCCAGTTGAACCAACACAAAAAACTGATGCTCCAGTAAAGGCAACCGATGCTCCTGTTGAGCCAACCGATGCTCCAGTGCAGCCTACTGACACCCCGGGAGAACCAACTGATGCGCCAGTTAAACCAACCACGGCCGTAAAGCAAACTGATGCTCCGATTCAACCTACTGATGCTCCTGTACAACCAACTGATGCCCCAGTTGAACCAACACAAAAAACTGATGCTCCTGTACAGGCAACCGGTGCTCCTGTTGAGCCAACCGATGCTCCAGTGCAGCCTACTGACACGCCTGTAGAACCAACTGATGCGCCAGTTAAACCAACCACAGCAATAAAGCTAACTGATGCTCCGATTCAACCTACTGATGCTCCTGTACAACCAACTATTGCCCCAGTTGAGCCAACACAAAAAACTGATGCTCCAGTAAAGGCAACTGATGCTCCTGTTGAGCCAACCGATGCTCCAGTGCAGCCTACTGACACCCCTGTAGAACCAACTGATGCCCCAGATATACAGACTGATACACCGCTTGAACCAACTGATGCACCAGTTAAAGAAACAACAGCAGTTAAGCAAACTGATGCTCCAATTCAACCTACTGATGCTCCTGTACAACCAACTGATGTCCCAGTTGAACCAACACAAAAAACTGATGCTCCTGTACAGGCAACCGATGCTCCTGTTGAGCCAACCGATGCTCCAGTGCAGCCTACAGACACACCTGTAGAACCAACTGATGCGCCAGTTAAACCAACCACAGCAATAAAGCAAACTGATGCTCCAATTCAAGCTACTGATGCTCCTGTACAACCAACTAATGCCCCAGTTGAACCAACACAAAAAACTGATGCTCCAGTAAAGAAAACTGATGCTCCTGTTGAGCCAACCGATGCTCCAGTGCAGCCTACTGACACCCCTGTAGAACCAACTGATGCCCCAGTTATACAGACTGATGCACCAGTTGAACCAACACAAAAAACTGATGCTCCAGTAAAGGCAACTGATGCTCCTGTTGAGCCAACTGATGCTCCAGTGCAGCCTACAGACACACCTGTAGAACCAACTGATGCGCCAGTTAAACCAACCACAACTGTAAAGCAAACTGATGCTCCGATTCAACCTACTGATGCTCCTGTACAACCAACTGATGCCCCAGTTGAACCAACACAAAAAACTGATGCTCCTGTACAGGCAACCGATGCTCCTGCTCAGCCAACCGATGCTCCAGTGCAGCCTACAGACACGCCTGTAGAACCAACTGATGCCCCAGTTAAACCGACCACAGCCGTGAAGCAAACTGATGCTCCGATTCAACCTACTGATGCTCCTGTACAACCAACTGATGTCCCAGTTGAACCAACACAAAAAACTGATGCTCCTGTGCAGGCAACCGATGCTCCTGTTGAGCCAACCGATGCTCCAGTGCGGCCTACTGACACACCTGTAGAACCAACTGATGCGCCAGTTAAACCAACCACAGCAATAAAGCTAACTGATGCTCCGATTCAACCTACTGATGCTCCTGTACAACCAACTATTGCCCCAGTTGAGCCAACACAAAAAACTGATGCTCCAGTAAAGGCAACTGATGCTCCTGTTGAGCCAACCGATGCTCCAGTGCAGCCTACTGACACCCCTGTAGAACCAACTGATGCCCCAGATATACAGACTGATACACTGCTTGAACCAACTGATGCACCAGTTAAAGAAACAACAGCAGTTAAGCAAACTGATGCTCCAATTCAACCTACTGATGCTCCTGTACAACCAACTGATGTCCCAGTCGAACCAACACAAAAAACTGATGCTCCTGTACAGACAACCGATGCTCCTGTTGAGCCAACCGATGCTCCAGTGCAGCCTACAGACACACCTGTAGAACCAACTGATGCGCCAGTTAAACCAACCACAGCAATAAAGCAAACTGATGCTCCAATTCAAGCTACTGATGCTCCTGTACAACCAACTAATGCCCCAGTTGAACCAACACAAAAAACTGATGCTCCAGTAAAGAAAACTGATGCTCCTGTTGAGCCAACCGATGCTCCAGTGCAGCCTACTGACACCCCTGTAGAACCAACTGATGCCCCAGTTATACAGACTGATGCACCAGTTGAACCAACACAAAAAACTGATGCTCCAGTAAAGGCAACTGATGCTCCTGTTGAGCCAACTGATGCTCCAGTGCAGCCTACAGACACACCTGTAGAACCAACTGATGCACCAGTTAAACCAACCACAACTGTAAAGCAAACTGATGCTCCGATTCAACCTACTGATGCTCCTGTACAACCAACTGATGCCCCAGTTGAACCAACACAAAAAACTGATGCTCCTGTACAGGCAACCGATGTTCCTGCTCAGCCAACCGATGCTCCAGTGCAGCCTACAGACACGCCTGTAGAACCAACTGATGCCCCAGTTAAACCGACCACAGCCGTGAAGCAAACTGATGCTCCGATTCAACCTACTGATGCTCCTGTACAACCAACTGATGTCCCAGTTGAACCAACACAAAAAACTGATGCTCCTGTGCAGGCAACCGATGCTCCTGTTGAGCCAACCGATGCTCCAGTGCGGCCTACTGACACACCTGTAGAACCAACTGATGCGCCAGTTAAACCAACCACAGCAATAAAGCAAACTGATGCTCCAATTCAACCTACTGATGCTCCTGTACAACCAACTGATGCCCCAGTTGAACCAACACAAAAAACTGATGCTCCAGTAAAGAAAACTGATGCTCCTGTTGAGCCAACCGATGCGCCAGTGCAGCCTACTGACACCCCTGTAGAACCAACTGATGCCCCAGATATACAGACTGATGCACCAGTTGAACCAACACAAAAAACTGATGCTCCAGTAAAGGCAACTGATGCTCCTGTTGAGCCAACTGATGCTCCAGTGCAGCCTACAGACACACCTGTAGAACCAACTGATGCCCCAGTTAAACCGACCACAGCCGTGAAGCAAACTGATGCTCTGATTCAACCTACTGATGCTCCTGTACAACCAACTGATGCCCCAGTTGAACCAACACAAAAAACTGATGCTCTTGTAAAGGCAACTGATGCTCCTGTTGAGCCAACCGATGCTCCAGTGCAGCCTACTGACACCCCTGTAGAACCAACTGATGCCCCAGATATACAGACTGATGCACCAGTTGAACCAACACAAAAAACTGATGCTCCAGTAAAGGCAACTGATGCTCCTGTTGACCCAACTGATGCTCCAGTGCAGCCTACAGACACACCTGTAGAACCAACTGATGCGCCAGTTAAACCAACCACAACTGTAAAGCAAACTGATGCTCCGATTCAACCTACTGATGCTCCTGTACAACCAACTGATGCACCAGTTGAACCAACACAAAAAACTGATGCTCCAGTAAAGGCAACTGATGCTCCTGTTGAGCCAACTGATGCTCCAGTGCAGCCTACAGACACACCTGTAGAACCAACTGATGCGCCAGTTAAACCAACCACAACTGTAAAGCAAACTGATGCTCCGATTCAACCTACTGATGCTCCTGTACAACCAACTGATGCCCCAGTTGAACCAACACAAAAAACTGATGCTCTTGTAAAGGCAACTGATGCTCCTGTTGAGCCAACCGATGCTCCAGTGCAGCCTACTGACACCCCTGTTGAACCAACTGATGCCCCAGATATACAGACTGATGCACCAGTTGAACCAACACAAAAAACTGATGCTCCAGTAAAGGCAACTGATGCTCCTGTTGAGCCAACTGATGCTCCAGTGCAGCCTACAGACACACCTGTAGAACCAACTGATGCACCAGTTAAACCAACCACAACTGTAAAGCAAACTGATGCTCCGATTCAACCTACTGATGCTCCTGTACAACCAACTGATGCCCCAGTTGAACCAACACAAAAAACTGATGCTCTTGTAAAGGCAACTGATGCTCCAGTAAAGGCAACTGATGCTCCAGTGCAGCCTACTGACACACCTGTAGAACCAACTGATGCGCCAGTTAAACCAACCACAACCGTAAAGCAAACTGATGCTCCGATTCAACCTACTGATGCTTTTGTACAACCAACCGATGCCCCAGTTGAACCAACACAAAAAACTGATGCTCCTGTAAAGGCAACCGATGCTCCTGTTGAGCCAACCGATGCTCCAGTGCAGCCTACTGACACCCCGGGAGAACCAACTGATGCGCCAGTTAAACCAACCACGGCCGTAAAGCAAACTGATGTTCCGATTCAACCTACTGATGCTCCTGTACAACCAACTGATGCCCCAGTTGAACCAACACAAAAAACTGATGCTCCTGTACAGGCAACCGGTGCTCCTGTTGAGCCAACCGATGCTCCAGTGCAGCCTACTGACACGCCTGTAGAACCAACTGATGCGCCAGTTAAACCAACCACAGCAATAAAGCTAACTGATGCTCCGATTCAACCTACTGATGCTCCTGTACAACCAACTATTGCCCCAGTTGAGCCAACACAAAAAACTGATGCTCCAGTAAAGGCAACTGATGCTCCTGTTGAGCCAACCGATGCTCCAGTGCAGCCTACTGACACCCCTGTAGAACCAACTGATGCCCCAGATATACAGACTGATACACCGCTTGAACCAACTGATGCACCAGTTAAAGAAACAACAGCAGTTAAGCAAACTGATGCTCCAATTCAACCTACTGATGCTCCTGTACAACCAACTGATGTCCCAGTCGAACCAACACAAAAAACTGATGCTCCTGTACAGACAACCGATGCTCCTGTTGAGCCAACCGATGCTCCAGTGCAGCCTACAGACACACCTGTAGAACCAACTGATGCGCCAGTTAAACCAACCACAGCAATAAAGCAAACTGATGCTCCAATTCAAGCTACTGATGCTCCTGTACAACCAACTAATGCCCCAGTTGAACCAACACAAAAAACTGATGCTCCAGTAAAGAAAACTGATGCTCCTGTTGAGCCAACCGATGCTCCAGTGCAGCCTACTGACACCCCTGTAGAACCAACTGATGCCCCAGTTATACAGACTGATGCACCAGTTGAACCAACACAAAAAACTGATGCTCCAGTAAAGGCAACTGATGCTCCTGTTGAGCCAACTGATGCTCCAGTGCAGCCTACTGACACACCTGTAGAACCAACTGATGCGCCAGTTAAACCAACCACAACTGTAAAGCAAACTGATGCTCCGATTCAACCTACTGATGCTCCTGTACAACCAACTGATGCCCCAGTTGAACCAACACAAAAAACTGATGCTCTTGTAAAGGCAACTGATGCTCCTGTTGAGCCAACCGATGCTCCAGTGCAGCCTACTGACACCCCTGTAGAACCAACTGATGCCCCAGATATACAGACTGATGCACCAGTTGAACCAACACAAAAAACTGATGCTCCAGTAAAGGCAACTGATGCTCCTGTTGACCCAACTGATGCTCCAGTGCAGCCTACAGACACACCTGTAGAACCAACTGATGCGCCAGTTAAACCAACCGTAACTGTAAAGCAAACTGATGCTCCGATTCAACCTACTGATGCTCCTGTACAACCAACTGATGCCCGAGTTGAACCAACACAAAAAACTGATGCTCTTGTAAAGGCAACTGATGCTCCAGTAAAGGCAACTGATGCTCCAGTGCAGCCTACTGACACACCTGTAGAACCAACTGATGCGCCAGTTAAACCAACCACAACCGTAAAGCAAACTGATGCTCCAATTCAACCTACTGATGCTCTTGTACAACCAACCGATGCCCCAGTTGAACTAACACAAAAAACTGATGCTCCTGTAAAGGCAACTGATGCTCCTGTTGAGCCAACCGATGCTCCAGTGCAGCCTACTGACATGCCTGTAGAACCAACTGATGCGCCAGTTAAACCAACCACGGCCGTAAAGCAAACTGATGTTCCGATTCAACCTACTGATGCTCCTGTACAACCAACTGATGCCCCAGTTGAACCAACACAAAAAATTGATGCTCCTGTAAAGGCAACTGATGCTCCTGTTGAGCCAACCGATGCTCCAGTGCAGCCTACTGACACGTCTGTAGAACCAACTGATGCGCCAGTTAAACCAACCACAGCAATAAAGCAAACTGATGCTCCGATTCAACCTACTGATGCTCCTGTACAACCAACTGATGCCCCAGTTGAACCAACACAAAAAACTGATGCTCTTGTAAAGGCAACTGATGCTCCAGTAAAGGCAACTGATGCTCCAGTGCAGCCTACTGACACACCTGTAGAACCAACTGATGCGCCAGTTAAACCAACCACAACCGTAAAGCAAACTGATGCTCCAATTCAACCTACTGATGCTCCTGTACAACCAACTGATGCCCCAGTTGAACCAACACAAAAAACTGATGCTCCAGTAAAGAAAACTGATGCTCCTGTTGAGCCAACCGATGCGCCAGTGCAGCCTACTGACACCGCTGTAGAACCAACTGATGCCCCAGATATACAGACTGATGCACCAGTTGAACCAACACAAAAAACTGATGCTCCAGTAAAGGCAACTGATGCTCCTGTTGAGCCAACTGATGCTCCAGTGCAGCCTACAGACACACCTGTAGAACCAACTGATGCGCCAGTTAAACCAACCACAACTGTAAAGCAAACTGATGCTCCGATTCAACCTACTGATGCTCCTGTACAACCAACTGATGCCCCAGTTGAACCAACACAAAAAACTGATGCTCCAGTAAAGGCAACTGATGCTCCTGTTGAGCCAACCGATGCTCCAGTGCAGCCTACTGACATGCCTGTAGAACCAACTGATGCGCCAGTTAAACCAACCACAACCTTAAAGCAAACTGATGCTCCGATTCAACCTACTGATGCTTTTGTACAACCAACCGATGCCCCAGTTGAACCAACACAAAAAACTGATGCTCCAGTAAAGGCAACCGATGCTCCTGTTGAGCCAACCGATGCTCCAGTGCAGCCTACTGACACCCCGGGAGAACCAACTGATGCGCCAGTTAAACCAACCACGGCCGTAAAGCAAACTGATGCTCCGATTCAACCTACTGATGCTCCTGTACAACCAACTGATGCCCCAGTTGAACCAACACAAAAAACTGATGCTCCTGTACAGGCAACCGGTGCTCCTGTTGAGCCAACCGATGCTCCAGTGCAGCCTACTGACACGCCTGTAGAACCAACTGATGCGCCAGTTAAACCAACCACAGCAATAAAGCTAACTGATGCTCCGATTCAACCTACTGATGCTCCTGTACAACCAACTATTGCCCCAGTTGAGCCAACACAAAAAACTGATGCTCCAGTAAAGGCAACTGATGCTCCTGTTGAGCCAACCGATGCTCCAGTGCAGCCTACTGACACCCCTGTAGAACCAACTGATGCCCCAGATATACAGACTGATACACCGCTTGAACCAACTGATGCACCAGTTAAAGAAACAACAGCAGTTAAGCAAACTGATGCTCCAATTCAACCTACTGATGCTCCTGTACAACCAACTGATGTCCCAGTTGAACCAACACAAAAAACTGATGCTCCTGTACAGACAACCGATGCTCCTCTTGAGCCAACCGATGCTCCAGTGCAGCCTACAGACACACCTGTAGAACCAACTGATGCGCCAGTTAAACCAACCACAGCAATAAAGCAAACTGATGCTCCAATTCAAGCTACTGATGCTCCTGTACAACCAACTAATGCCCCAGTTGAACCAACACAAAAAACTGATGCTCCAGTAAAGAAAACTGATGCTCCTGTTGAGCCAACCGATGCTCCAGTGCAGCCTACTGACACCCCTGTAGAACCAACTGATGCCCCAGTTATACAGACTGATGCACCAGTTGAACCAACACAAAAAACTGATGCTCCAGTAAAGGCAACTGATGCTCCTGTTGAGCCAACTGATGCTCCAGTGCAGCCTACAGACACACCTGTAGAACCAACTGATGCGCCAGTTAAACCAACCACAACTGTAAAGCAAACTGATGCTCCGATTCAACCTACTGATGCTCCTGTACAACCAACTGATGCCCCAGTTGAACCAACACAAAAAACTGATGCTCCTGTACAGGCAACCGATGCTCCTGCTCAGCCAACCGATGCTCCAGTGCAGCCTACAGACACGCCTGTAGAACCAACTGATGCCCCAGTTAAACCGACCACAGCCGTGAAGCAAACTGATGCTCCGATTCAACCTACTGATGCTCCTGTACAACCAACTGATGTCCCAGTTGAACCAACACAAAAAACTGATACTCCTGTGCAGGCAACCGATGCTCCTGTTGAGCCAACCGATGCTCCAGTGCGGCCTACTGACACACCTGTAGAACCAACTGATGCGCCAGTTAAACCAACCACAGCAATAAAGCAAACTGATGCTCCAATTCAACCTACTGATGCTCCTGTACAACCAACTGATGCCCCAGTTGAACCAACACAAAAAACTGATGCTCCAGTAAAGAAAACTGATGCTCCTGTTGAGCCAACCGATGCGCCAGTGCAGCCTACTGACACCCCTGTAGAACCAACTGATGCCCCAGATATACAGACTGATGCACCAGTTGAACCAACACAAAAAACTGATGCTCCAGTAAAGGCAACTGATGCTCCTGTTGAGCCAACTGATGCTCCAGTGCAGCCTACAGACACACCTGTAGAACCAACTGATGCGCCAGTTAAACCAACCACAACTGTAAAGCAAACTGATGCTCCGATTCAACCTACTGATGCTCCTGTACAACCAACTGATGCCCCAGTTGAACCAACACAAAAAACTGATGCTCTTGTAAAGGCA
This sequence comes from Acanthaster planci, assembly GCF_054643075.1. Classification (NCBI taxonomy): domain Eukaryota; kingdom Metazoa; phylum Echinodermata; class Asteroidea; order Valvatida; family Acanthasteridae; genus Acanthaster; species Acanthaster planci. The sequence continues at coordinate 13,552,788 of NC_141780.1, read as the reverse complement.
ACTGATGCTCCTGTTGAGCCAACCGATGCTCCAGTGCAGCCTACTGACACCCCTGTAGAACCAACTGATGCCCCAGATATACAGACTGATGCACCAGTTGAACCAACACAAAAAACTGATGCTCCAGTAAAGGCAACTGATGCTCCTGTTGAGCCAACTGATGCTCCAGTGCAGCCTACAGACACACCTGTAGAACCAACTGATGCGCCAGTTAAACCAACCACAACTGTAAAGCAAACTGATGCTCCGATTCAACCTACTGATGCTCCTGTACAACCAACTGATGCCCGAGTTGAACCAACACAAAAAACTGATGCTCTTGTAAAGGCAACTGATGCTCCAGTAAAGGCAACTGATGCTCCAGTGCAGCCTACTGACACACCTGTAGAACCAACTGATGCGCCAGTTAAACCAACCACAACCGTAAAGCAAACTGATGCTCCAATTCAACCTACTGATGCTCTTGTACAACCAACCGATGCCCCAGTTGAACCAACACAAAAAACTGATGCTCCTGTAAAGGCAACTGATGCTCCTGTTGAGCCAACCGATGCTCCAGTGCAGCCTACTGACATGCCTGTAGAACCAACTGATGCGCCAGTTAAACCAACCACGGCCGTAAAGCAAACTGATGTTCCGATTCAACCTACTGATGCTCCTGTACAACCAACTGATGCCCCAGTTGAACCAACACAAAAAATTGATGCTCCTGTAAAGGCAACTGATGCTCCTGTTGAGCCAACCGATGCTCCAGTGCAGCCTACTGACACCCCTGTAGAACCAACTGATGCCCCAGATATACAGACTGATACACCGCTTGAACCAACTGATGCACCAGTTAAAGAAACAACAGCAGTTAAGCAAACTGATGCTCCAATTCAACCTACTGATGCTCCTGTACAACCAACTGATGTCCCAGTTGAACGAACACAAAAAACTGATGCTCCTGTACAGGCAACCGATTCTCCTGTTGAGCCAACCGATGCTCCAGTGCAGCCTACAGACACACCTGTAGAACCAACTGATGCGCCAGTTAAACCAACCACAGCAATAAAGCAAACTGATGCTCCAATTCAAGCTACTGATGCTCCTGTACAACCAACTAATGCCCCAGTTGAACCAACACAAAAAACTGATGCTCCAGTAAAGAAAACTGATGCTCCTGTTGAGCCAACCGATGCTCCAGTGCAGCCTACTGACACCCCTGTAGAACCAACTGATGCCCCAGATATACAGACTGATGCACCAGTTGAACCAACACAAAAAACTGATGCTCCAGTAAAGGCAACTGATGCTCCTGTTGAGCCAACCGATGCTCCAGTGCAGCCTACAGACACACCTGTAGAACCAACTGATGCGCCAGTTAAACCAACCACAACCGTAAAGGAAACTGATGCTCCGATTCAACCTACTGATGCTCCTGTACAACCAACTGATGCCCCAGTTGAACCAACACAAAAAACTGATGCTCCTGTAAAGGCAACTGATGCTCCTGTTGAGCCAACCGATGCTCCAGTGCAGCCTACTGACACGCCTGTAGAACCAACTGATGCGCCAGTTAAACCAACCACAGCAATAAAGCAAACTGATGCTCCGATTCAACCTACTGATGCTCCTGTACAACCAACTAATGCCCCAGTTGAACCAACACAAAAAACTGATGCTCCTGTAAAGGGAACTGATGCTCCTGTTGAGCCAACCGATGCTCCAGTGCAGCCTATTGACATGCCTGTAGAACCAACTGATGCGCCAGTTAAACCAACCACGGCCGTAAAGCAAACTGATGTTCCGATTCAACCTACTGATGCTCCTCTACAACCAACTGATGCCCCAGTTGAACCAACACAAAAAATTGATGCTCCAGTAAAGGCAACTGATGCTCCTGTTGAGCCAACCGATGCTCCAGTGCAGCCTACTGACACCCCTGTAGAACCAACTGATGCCCCAGATATACAGACTGATACACCGCTTGAACCAACTGATGCACCAGTTAAAGAAACAACAGCAGTTAAGCAAACTGATGCTCCAATTCAACCTACTGATGCTCCTGTACAACCAACTGATGTCCCAGTTGAACCAACACAAAAAACTGATGCTCCTGTACAGGCAACCGATGCTCCTGTTGAGCCAACCGATGCTCCAGTGCAGCCTACAGACACACCTGTAGAACCAACTGATGCGCCAGTTAAACCAACCACAGCAATAAAGCAAACTGATGCTCCAATTCAAGCTACTGATGCTCCTGTACAACCAACTAATGCCCCAGTTGAACCAACACAAAAAACTGATGCTCCAGTAAAGAAAACTGATGCTCCTGTTGAGCCAACCGATGCTCCAGTGCAGCCTACTGACACCCCTGTAGAACCAACTGATGCCCCAGATATACAGACTGATGCACCAGTTGAACCAACACAAAAAACTGATGCTCCAGTAAAGAAAACTGATGCTCCTGTTGAGCCAACCGATGCTCCAGTGCAGCCTACTGACACCCCTGTAGAACCAACTGATGCCCCAGATATACAGACTGATGCACCAGTTGAACCGACACAAAAAACTGATGCTCCAGTAAAGGCAACTGATGCTCCTGTTGAGCCAACTGATGCTCCAGTGCAGCCTACAGACACACCTGTAGAACCAACTGATGCGCCAGTTAAACCAATCACAACCGTAAAGCAAACTGATGCTCCGATTCAACCTACTGATGCTCCTGTACAACCAACTGATGCCCCAGTTGAACCAACACCAAAAACTGATGGTCCTGTAAAGGCAACTGATGCTCCTATTGAGCCAACTGAAGCTCGTGTACAACCAACTGATTCCCCAGTGGAAACAACTCAGAGAACTGATGCTCCTGTACCATTAACTGATGCTCCATTTGAACCATCTGATATTCCAGTTGAACAAACTCATTCTGCAGTTCAACCTACTGACAAAGCATTTGAGCATACTGATACTGCTGTTGAAGCCACTGATTCTCCAGCTAAAGCCACTTCGTCTACTAAACGTCCAGGTGAGAACACTAGCTGTTAGATTTTTTGTTCTGTACACAGTTCTGTTTCTTCGAATCATTGCACACATTTTTATATTAGGTTTTCGAAAAATTGAATGCATTCAGCTTATTCCATCTATTCAGTTTATTCTATCTATTCAGACACACACCGTGATATAGTATTTAAAACAAATAAACTTTGAAATGATGGCCGGTCAGCCGTCATTAAAGAGGAGCAAAATTTCTGCTTCCCAGAAACAGCATTTTAGGTGGAAATATCGTGCAGATAGACCAAGGCTTTTACTTTCTTTTATATAAGATATTCAAGGTTTATTTGGCAGTCCTATTTCTGTACATTTCCAATGGAATACCTGCCTTAAGCAATGGAGGAAGAACACATGAAGAGTTTCAAAGGCCTGGGCCAAAACATCTTGTTAAATGCTGCTTTTAGGCATGCCCAGTATATCCATACTTAGAGCACAAAGAGCTCTCCCTAGGCTGTACCCTTCGTTTGCCGCAGTTTTTATCCTGCATCCTTAAAACTTTTTGTACTGAAGTATAGGAAAATGGAACCTTCATGTTGTCATTGGTGCTTGGTATGATCTCACAAGAGCATAAAATAAAATGATTACATAGTTGCTTTTGTTTAGGTCATATGCCATAAATGTGCAGTCATTGACCTTCAGCAGGGATTATTTATAAATCTAAAGAAGGGTTGAAGATGTTGGTACCCTAGGAATTCAAAGTAAAGACATTATAAGGGTTTGTGAGTAACTCTCGACAAATATCTTGTGTGTGTACAGTGTTACTTAGAGAAAAGATGAGTGAAATTTTTTTTTTTCTGTGTCCAGCCCCAACAACATCTGCAGTGTCAGTGGGGGTCTGCCAGATTACATGCAGTGCAGCAACGGACCCTGGTCTTGTGTGCGGGACTGACGGAAATACCTACCCATTCAAGTGTGTTTTGGACCTGCTATCTTGCCTCATGCCCCAACTGAAACTTGCAGTACTTTATGAGGGACCTTGCTTCTAACTATATCTGAGATGCTTTGGTATTAAAGATGTAAAGTCCTCTTTTAACTTATGTGATGTGACTGATTCCGGAATGTTTTGACTTTTATCGGCTTTTTCTGTTACACTTACTGTTTTTATCGCACTACATGTATTGATCAAATGTTACCCTATTCCACGGGCATTGCTAGAGGGGGGCAAAATCTTGGTCTGTCTGCAAAGTAAGAAAACGAAGAATAGAGAATTGAGATGAAAGGAAGGGTGATACAGTACATTTGTTTTGCGTGACCGTCTGTCAGCAAATTTCATGTGGCACCCCATTCAAAATCATCTAGTGGCATTTGTGACATCGGGTATAGTCTTGGCATTCCTATCTCTGATAATTTTTGCTTCATAACCTTAGGGAAAATAATGTTGATCTACCATTTAGCTTCAATTTTTTTTTGCTGCATTTGTATTTACATGTAATTTTAACCTATTAAAAAAATTTGAACTGTGACAGCTGGTTGTGAAAATTGGAGGTATTAAAGGGAAGTTGTCAAAGTCATTTGTTTTTAGGAGATTTTTCTAAAATGGAGTTATAAGTGCTACTTTCATGTCCGCAAATCAAATGGATCATGTATATATATGCTGTCTGTGGGTTCCATTTGACTCCAACAATGTCAGTGTCCAAACATGCTCTCAATCACAGCCACTTGTGCCGTGATGTAGATTGCATGGTGCTTAACAAATCTGTTATCACTAGCACTATCAGCACCCTGAGCAGTTTAATTGTTTTTATTTTTATATTTCAGACAAACTTATAAATACATGCACTCGTATATTCTCACTTGGCCAAAGGATTTCTGTGCAAAAACAGCCTCTTAAATATACCAGTCTACTGATAGTAGACGTGAATTTCATACAAGGACCCAAAACATGTGGGAATATCTTAATTTTTTCTTATGTATGACCTTTCGGAGAGGATGCTGCTTATTTTTGAGGAGATTTTGTACACGCTATTAGAAGGAACAAAATGACATCCCCCACCAAAGGCCACCACTATCTCTTAATTTAACCCCATTGATCCGCTGAGGAGAGGCCGAAAATTCCTAGATGCATGATTTCTCGTCAGTTGCTGAGCCAAACCCCATGACTCCACATGGTGTAAGCCTCCCTTCACATCCATTCAAATCCTGGTTCACACCTTTGTCCTGAAGTAGCCATGCACTGTTAAACAACGATCACACGTTTTCCAGTGGCAGCTGATATGAGGCCAGTGAAAACTCTGATGACCAAAGTTTATGTGCGTTGACATGAGAGCATGAAAGTAAAGGATAGTAACTTTAAAGGTTAACAGAAATAGAAAACATTTATTTCACGTGAAGTATTTTAAAGTAACAAAAGTTATGTAACCACTTAAAAAACATCATGTTTACCCCATTCATTGTGATCCCATAAAGAATAAAAAAGATCCTGCGTTCCCCGCCCACCAAAAAAAATCCTTTTGGTTGGTCGTCAACACAGGCTGATTGGATGACGTCATCGCGAGAACGATGACATGTACAGTCATTTAGATTGCGCAAAGTACATGCAGTATCGCACGCTTCAATGGACCACGTAATACGACAACTCTTGCCTCCTTGCCTTTTGCATATTTCCCTAATTACAGAAGATTGATAATGAAACTTACATCAATGGACACAGAAACTTGTGCCCTTTCAGATGAAACTGTGATTGCGAGATCTGAACAATTTCCGGACTTTTTATGCTCTAGTTCTCAATTCCCCACCCCACCCCCATTTTGGCAAACATTTAGGCGTACCCTACTAGATAGACCCAACTTTACTGGCATAACTACCACAAGTACAATCAAGGAAATGAACAAAAAGCATGATTGAAGCAAATTCTTGCCTTAATTCGCTGATTTTTCTATCACGTTAGGAAATAATTAGGGAAATGAAACTTAATTGTTCCAATCGATGGGAGAACATGCACTCTAAGATAATTATGACCTCTTTGACTTTTTTATCCTGAAATAGAAAGAACTTACTTTCCTGAGTGCAATTACATGTGTTGTGTAAACGAAAAAACAGTACATAAGATGACTCATCAAAATATTTGCCTTCATTCCCCGATATCTCTCTCACCTTTGGAAACATTGCAGTGAAACTTGGTACAGTCACTGTGTGGTAATATTTCAAGTCATTGAGAAAAAGTGAGAGAAATACTGAATTGATAACCACCGCTTTTGTCACGCGTTGAGTGAGCTCGCGCGCCTGGCAGATTTTACCTATCTGGCTCGTAAGTGAATTCGTCACAAAGGCGGACGCCCCACCAGTTGCAGGCTCCCATTGGACGGTCGCTGAAGTTGCGCGTTAACTTCCGGTTCCTTGGTTCAACGTAAACGGGTATCAATGCAATGCATGTAACTCTATGTACAATTGAGAACCGAAGCGAATAGGTCACGCGCACAATGCTGTGTGTAAAAGGCATTACTACGAGAACCAGCGCGTGAACCAACACGCGCGCGTACTGCATTCGTTTGCACTGCACTTTGTGGTTCACTGTGACGTCACACTTTGGTACTCTATGCATGTGCAGTGGGCGTAGTTTAAACTGAAGTGACGTCCGTACACTTATGAACCGGATAGTGATCTGCTCGTCGTTAGCTGTGACAGCTTATGACGTATTTCTTTCACTAAAATCTGTTCCAGGCCACCAGCCCTTCCCAGCCACTGATCTTTACACATTGGATAAACAGCTCAGCTCCGGGAATTTTTCAATGCAATGGCCATTTCTATATAAAAGCCATCGGCTTTATTCAGCGCCGTGCATGAATGCACTTGGTGAATGGACTAAAGTTGCAGGCCATTGAACTGAATAGCCTATGGCCCCGCGGTAATTCGATTCACACAGAGGCAGTTAATGCTGAGCTGCCTATCCGGTGTATAAAGATCAGTGTCAATCCCAGCGCCTTATTCGGGCGCCCAGCAGAGTTGCTTATTTGAGTCATCTGATTTGAACTCAGTCGGACTCGAGTTTTGTGACTCGACTTGTAAATACATGTACCAACTTTGAATTGTGACTTGACTTGGACTTGCAGAAAATGACTTGTTACAACCCAAGTCAGACGCTACTCTACCGGCCCCAGATAATTTTATATGCCTAACTCGTAACTTCGTTAGTTGACGCCTGGTTCTTTTTGCTTATTACAGCTGGACAAAATAATGTGCAGCTGGACTTGTACAAAAAGAGACTTGTGACTTGACTTGTGTTTAGACCAAATGACTCTTGACTTGACGTGCTCTGTGACCAAGTCACTTGACTTGTGACTGGACCTAATGAGTTGTGACTTGACTTGGACTTACAACATATGACTTCCTGGCGCCCAGCGAAGGCGCTGTTATGGAACACCCAACTGGGTCAAAAGAGGGCGCAATATTCCTAGCACGCTCCTTCAGTGGAAACTGCGCACTTAATACGGTAGCGTTGCTATTCTAGCAAAATGAATCCCCCCCCCACTAACCTGGTTCTTTTCAACCGATGAGGGGTTAACGTTGCTTCTGCTCCATGCGGATACTGAGACAATTGGGTGATTGCGCACATTATATGGACGTATAGGTACTAACATTTTCATTAAATATGACTAGGCTTGTATGTACGTGTAGTTTTAATTCAGGGGATATATATGAAAGTCGGGGCTATTCAGTGTGGATTCCTACTTCTCGCTATGCTCCGATAGCAAATAGACCTTCTTGTAAACACAATACATTGTACTTTTGTCTTCCTCTTTCATTCCCGAAGCATTTAGTCACTACAACCTTAAGGGCACACGATTAATTCGGGGATTAAAATAATCGGTATTGAGTTTTGGTCAATATGCAAACACGTCCAACCAAAAAGGGAAAAAATCTAAAGAAAACTGTCAACTAATAAGAAACCATGAAAAGAGCTTTGGACAAAAAAATATGGTTTATGCACTCTGTTACCATCTCTCAATTTTACTATAATAGGTTGGAAATGATATTATTTTTACAATCAAAATATATTTCGTCTTTTATATTTATTGCCAAAAAGTGAAAAAGCCGTACACGTCGTGAAAAGGCTGTTTTCACGGCTCGAATTCACACAGTACTCATTATATATGCAAATTACTTTCCAAATCAATGTATGCGCAGTTCAAAAATTTCCCACTGAAACATAAGTGTGTTTTTTTTAGGGGTGCGTTTCAGTTAGGGATGTAACCAGGACCCGGGTTACACTAAACTGAAACGCACAGTTGCAGGGAAAGTCCCTTTGACCACAATGATAAGTACCTGAACTTAAAAAATAACAGAACAATGCTCACGAGTTTCTTGGGTGTTTGAGACGCACATCAAATGAAAGCAAATACTTGTGAACATCGTGTGGACAAGCAAGTTTAAATTAACGGCCTTAGTAGTTATGTTTACTGGGAAGGATGCTTCGCCTCAACGTGTTTTTTTTTTTTATTTTAGCAGCTTCTTTTCCAAAAAAGAAGTATTTCTGTAGCTACGAAAAAGCGATGGAATATCGATATGTGGAAGAAAAGTTTTTAAAACCAACATCAACTGATTACTCTTGTTTCTGTTATGAAGTATTATGTAGTAACTTCTTTCTGCTTATGTCTCTCCTTCATATTGTAGCCACGAGAAAAATGCAAGGAGCATTTGCACAGAGTATACATCGATCAGTAGGCCTACGCATGTATCCTCCCAAAGCAATGCGTGACAAAGCAAGCACGCGTATATGAATTCAAGGAAAGGCTAGATAACAGACAAAACTGATAAGAAAATGTAATGTTCATGCAAATGTGTGCCTATTGAGATTTTGCAACAATTCATCTTGAATTATCATGGCATGTTGTAGGGTAACTTCACCGTCCAGCCACAGTACGCTACATGAACGTGCCACGGCGGCACATCATAAACATTGTTCCTCCTCTTTACAACCTTTTTAAACGGCGATTTCTCAAAAAGTGTAAGATCAAAACTTTTGCAATGTAAATAAGCTGAAACCCTAATATATCAGCTTTAGTGAGGTATGTTTCCTTCCAATATTTCAATGTATGAAAGGGCACTTTCCCAGTGTTCAAAGCCCGTTGTGGACATAACCCGCACACTGTCGTAGAAGTTGGTACCTTAATACTTCTACACAAACACCCCCTTGCACAAGGGGTTTGTGCAGAAACCCAGTCAGACTACAGACTACCCTGTCAGTGTCTACTCTTAACCACGTTCAAATAACTCGGCAGCCACAGGGGAGCTCAGACTCAGCGACTGCTGAAAGCGCAGGGTATGCTGAACACACTTTAGAGTACATGTGCTTATGCATGCTCACAGTGCACATTGATTATGTCGGTGACCAGGATGGTATCAGAAGGCCGTTTCAACCTCTTCTCGTTTTAACCCTCCACTTTTCTGTCGGTTGTAAAAAAAATGTAAATGCATGATGTTTCGTCATGGGTGTGGACAGTTACTGTTAAATAAACTTCATGCAGCGGGGATTTTTTGCCAACATTTTCACCAGCTCGATTGCCCCAACCTTGTTTGTCACAACTCATCGATCCTGTTTGTTTGCCTTTAGTTGTATTTATAAATTTACAAACCGTGATCACAGAAATCTATGAACATTATAATGCCAACTTTATTAGTTCCTTAACTCATTATGTTGTATACTTTATGCTTCAACAAAAGCTGTTTCCTTTGTGGAATTCGCTCACTTTGGAAAGTGTTACAGTTTGCGACAATGATCTAAGCTTCATGACTGTCTGTCGAGTGCAGCTGGGAAAGACCTATAGCGGATGAATGGGCATACTAATTGTTTGAAAATGTCATTACTTTTCCATGAACGACTGGAATTACTGGTGTAATAATTTCGATGCGGAGCCCATAAATGGATCAACACTCACATTCCTTGATCAAGATCGAAGACGACGCAAAAAAAAAGGTTGGAACCATTTGACACTTTGAGAATCAAGGACTTGTTGCAAGGGAATTTTTTTTATTCAGGCAAGGAGAACGGCAAAGACGAGCAATGTCGCTGACAGCCTTTCTAAGTTTATTATTTGGAGGTAATTCCCCCCCGGAATGATAGCGGCGTTGCAGGGTCAGAAGACGTTAAACAATGCTGCAAAATCAAGATGTATACGTCTTCTTTCATTTTCAAATGAGCCAGAAGGTAGAGACTTTAATAGCGACCACGAGACAGGCCTATGAATGATAAACCAGCCGAAAATTACACTACGCCTAACATACAAAACGAGCAAGAACAACAAGGTAGAAATGAGACTGATCAGCTGGTCACCTCTGGACAGGAGAATCACGTGATGGTGAGCAGCTCGCAAGAGAATTCCCCGACAACAATCCCCTGCTTGCAGAAATAAAACATAATCCAGCCATTCTTGACAGCTACAGAGTTCCAAGTTGGAAATGGTGCACTTCCACATCACATCAGAAAGCGAGGCGCAGAGAGGAAAAGCAACAAGTCATTGCATAAGACAGTTACAGGTATTGAAAAAAAAATGTGACAACCCAGATCCCCGAAACTGTGACTGACGATCCAGAGAAATTGCCAAAAGATTACGGCAGCAGAGGGAGAGTGTCATGGGCATTGCACGCGACATTAATTTGGTGAGAAAGAATATTTTTTACTACGTATGGCTTTGACTGTAGCCTGCAGAAAGGGAAACAAATGAAAACGTGGCTGCTTGGAATGGCCTTCATGAAAGGCGACATAATTTCTATCTTGAAGATGATAGAGTCGAGAGATGGATTTTCTCTGTATGATGACATTGTCCAGGTTAACTCTGCACGGCATTTCCATGTTTCCATGGAAATAATAGAGCATCTCCGACAACTATTACCTGGTTTCTTTGCTCCTAGAAGACAAACTGCCACTGTGAAAGTTGAGATGAATGCAGAGTTAGCTATTCTTCATCCTAAGCACAGAGGCACTGTTGCATCTTGTTTCAAACTTATGTACTGATTGGAGGGTTGAGTATTGAGAGGACACGCTAGAATAATTTCGTGTCGCAAATAAAAAATATGCTAAGCCTGTAAAACAACGCAGGATAATAAAAGCATGCGTATAAATGGAAAAATATGCCAAGGGATACGACCCGACATGCATCGGTGAATTCAAACAATACTGCTTATTAATTCCACACTTGACTGATCGCGTTCATGTACGGTGGTATTGTTTGATAATGAATAATAAATTAATAAAAAGGAGTGGGTTTCGGTTCGGTAATTTAAAACCCACGCTTTCTTTAATAGAAACCCTTAGGCCTATTTTGTGGGATGGACTGTGTACAAACATAAGGATAACAAAAGAAAAATGCTGAAATTAAAATTTCATTAAATACATTTCGATGGAACGTTGAATATCAGTACGCATGCAACAATTGAATTACAAGCTAAGATGTAAGAAACGTTGAAAAGAGAGCACAAATGAATATTGCTATCATTGTTCAATGATTTTGTCATTAAGCAGTTCAAGCATGGTCATCTAAAGAACGGACTTTTAAAACCAATACAAAACAGGGATGTTAGCGCTAGTGCAACTATTGCTGGATAGTTTTTGCATGTCATTTATATGAAATGTCACAACTGTGCTACCAAGTCTGAAAATTTCCTGTTTCGTGTATCTGGAGGGTTGTTTCATTCATTTGAATCTGATCACAAATAATTTAACAATGTTGACTGTGACAGAAAAATCAGCTGAACTCTATGTCAAACAAGTAGTTAACTTAAAGAAATCTTTCATCGCCGTATCAATTTAAACACTGTTTAGTTTTTAATTCAGTTCGGAAATGTAAATTCAATTAAAACCTAATGTTTAAGGTGTTCACTTTTGCTGTTCTATATTGATGTAACAGTTACCGATAATTTTCAGTATTTGGCAAAGGTAAACTTTAAGTGAAGTTTATGAAATCGTTTTCCCAATAACAAAACTGAAGTGCATGCTGGCGATTACAACTATTTTGAAACCATCTTCTTATCTAAGATGTTATAGCGGCATCATCATATCTCCTTTATATCAGAGGTATATTTAGTATTATTTTCATGTGTAGAAATGAATGCAACGTAAGCAATAATTGCGACGAAAAGGGTACTTCTACAGGTTCAATCGAATTGTCACCTCGTATTAGGCATGCGCCCCCTACTGACTAGAATAAAAATTCCACCCCAAACTCGCATTCCCTTTTTTCCACCGGCAACCAGCCCCGTCTGACACGGTCAAGCCAGCGAGGCAATTTGCATCCCTTTCTAAGCCCACGCGCATCCCCCTTTTCACCGGCAACCATGCTTGAACACAAACGGAAAATGTGACTTTAAAGCTGTGCACAATTAAAGGAAGCCTTAATTTCTTGAAATTGGGGACTCGGTCAACTGAGTCCTATTTCAAATATATAATTCGGAACATTGTTTTGCAAGAAAAATCCCATATAGATTCCATAAATAAGGTCTTTGGAATGAATGGAAACCGAATATCAGGAGATGTACAATAGGGAAGCTCTCATACATGTGATGAATGAGAGATTGAGATGTCAAAATGTAACAAATTTGACTGCCAGTTTTAGTCCTAGTCCTTTGTAATTACACTCTTCAATCGTCATTGTAAGATCCTAATGGAGTGATTTTCTTGTAACTCTGTGAATAAAATAAGTCCCTTTTAAAATTAAAGCTTATTTGATAAAATTTTGGACCCTTCATTAAAACCTTTGACGATACAAATACATAGTTGGGGGACGAATAACTAAGGCCCAGACAGCTTTATGGAATTTATGTCCCCAGCAGATTTCAAATATTTCGGTATGGCAGAAACAGACCCTTTAGACGGCCTTTTGCGGCTTTTAGATAATTGATACAAAAAATTCACTTATATTCCAATCCACGAGACATGTGGGTTTGATTCTCTTTTTCCATGCAATGTACCGGTAGATACACGGTTATTTAAAAAGTATGTTTCCTGGCGAATTTTTCTTTCTTTCTTAGTTTAAATTATTTTCTTTCTTTGCGTAGTAATTTTTGATAATAATTTATCACATGTACAACCCACCAACACAAGAAACGTGTTTTGCAATTAATGAACAAAATTAATGCCAGGCACGAGTGTATCATCGACCAGTCATCCAAGGCTAATTAGTGAATCCGTTCTTGTATCAGTACGATTGTTGATGTGTGCTATGAAATGGCTGCCAAAGAGAACAGGCAAAGGAGTTTATACAGGAAAAGTGACCGTGTCTTGAAAAGAGTATATTTTATAAATCAATGCCACACCATGTACTATGAGGGCAATGTTCATGATAAACATTGTACATTAAATCGTCAAACTCAGAATAGAAAAAATCATTTTACAAATCAACTTTTTTGCTTATCACAAAAAGGGTGTGGGATGATTCCACGGCCCATCATCCCACCACCAAAGGTGGGGAGATACATACCCTCCCCCCTCAGGGTTTGTGTAAATGAGAAAAATAAATAATTGGCAACAGTAATTTCCAACATTACTTAGTCTAAGGCCCGCCCCCAGGAAATGCTGTGTCAATACTATGGAGGTGACTTTACAACATTCTGTGTTGACCGGTCACTGCTGCTATACCCATTTCACTTTGTTAACCAATCAACTATGGCGATTACCTGAGCGCAAATAACGTGGGCTACTGCCCGTGGCAGCCTGCAACCCCCCCCCCTCTCGGTTTTTTATGACAAAAACCGCAAAGCCAATTATAAAGAGTAAGTTAGGACAGGATTAAGGTACCAACTTTTACGACAGTGTGCTGGTAATGGCCGACAGTCACTTGAGTGTACATTGTTCAGTGTACACGTCATAAGCTCGCATGTACAGCACATGGATAGGCCATCAGGGCGAATCAGAGTAAGCGTTTCTTACATTTCGGCAAAGTGAAAGGGCAAAATTTAGACCAATGGCATCAGGTTACACAGGGTGCCAGAGGACATGACGTAGGACAACCTCATTCACTGGTTAATCCAAAGTGTTACAACTGAGTACTCAGTTGTGGTTGCCCCATTTTCAAGACAATAGTGTTCAGTCGTGCATGGAAGGGGGGATACCATCAAGGTATCATTAGAAAGAATACTGCTTCTACTTTTCGGAGATCCTTGTACATTATAATCATATCTCATGGTTTTGGCATATTAACCCCTTTCCTCAGGTTTTTTTTTTTCTGGGACACCCTGTATAAGACAAGAAAGACGACTCCAGGCGCCCTCTTATGCAAAGTTGTAACGAGTCACTGATTTTTGTGACTCGAGTCGAGTCATTTTACAGCAGAGACTCGAGTCGAGTTGAGTCATCACACCGAGAAGTCGAGTTGAGTCATTTATTTTGCCCGAGTCAGTTCGAATCACAAACATTTGGACACATAATAAATAAACATCAAGAGACAGAAATTTGTTTGCTGTTTTGAATTTATTAATGAGGAGCATAGTACAACATTTGCTCGGTGTGAAAAAACTGCACTCAATAAAATCACTCTGCAGGTTTCAGCAGTTGCTTATCCCAAGAGAAAGCCCTGGAGATTTGCCTCACCAGGTGTCAATTTCAGAGAGATGCCAAAGCAAAACATTTGCTTAAGTGCAAAAAACCGTTGCTCAGTAAATAAGGTCACCGGCCCAATCTCTCTGTATTTGTCTTACTAACCAAAATGTACAACTAAATACCATTCAAAACCAACATACATTAGATGGAGTTTAGGCCAGCAACCTTATTTTATTGAGTAACGGTTTTTAGCAATTGGGCAAAATTTATGCTTAAGCAGCTCCATGAAATAGGCCCCTGGTTGCAATAGCCACAGTGTTCAAACCATATATCCATGCAAACATGTGCTGATGTATGTACATGTATACGTGTACCAGAATTGTAATGAGTCACTGGTTTTTGTGACTCGAGTCGAGTCGAGTAATTTTACAGCAGAGACTCGAGTCGAGTCGAGTCACCAAAAAATGCGACTCGAGTCGGACTTGAGTCGAGTCATCGACTCATTACAACTCTGCTCTTATGACGAGTGAATATTTTTTCCCGAACAGTAACAGCGAAGTTACAGCCGTTAAGGTGACGCGACGTGCTTGATTTGAATGTCATCGCGGAGAAACATGTTGAATACCTCAAAATTGGCGAAGGTTCTTCTCTAAAAATAAAAATGAAGTTCGGAGGTAAAATTGTCCAGGAATTCATCCGTCTTCTGCCGTTTTAACAAAATGTTTACCTTAGGATTGGGAGTTATGAAGAAACGTGTCCTAAAAGGGGCATAAAATCCGCATTTTTATGGGCGTTTGGGAAGCGGTCGTATGGCTGAGCTTGAACACCAGTTGATGTAATAAATGATGATAAATAAAACTAATAAAAATGATTTGGATTTACTTCCCCTTTAAAATTTCCATGGCCTGGCCTTACACCGTCCTGTCTCCATTTAGCTGATCGTCTTCATCCATTTCCGCCGTTTCTTGTGATGGTACAAGGCAAAGGACCTTAACTGGTCGGTATGTCCACGCACTCAGCTTGTCGGTGGTCAACGCAGACAAGGGCTATATGGAGGAACAAAATTAATCAGCCCACAGACTGACTACGCACTGACATCGCACAAAAGCTTTTACATCAGGCAATTATTGTTTTTAATGTGAAAGGACCCTTAGAATTAGCATACATTTTAGAATAATAAATTAAGTTCATAGTTCGGACAATTCATTCATTATGGTTTTTTTAAAACATGGATGGCAGCCGTTAGGCTGAATTGAACATGTTTTTACAATTTAAAAACCATTAAAATATTACAAAATAACAACCAAAAATTAAACACAAGTACTGATATTAAGAAAAATGAAGTGTCATTTAAAATTTTTATCATAGAAGGTATTGCGCTATTTTGAAATCGTTTAGTTTTACAACTGTATTTTCGTATTTCTCAATATTCCTCAGATCATAAGATATTGGTTGTTTTGTACAAAGCCACTAAGTCCCAACTGCGCTTTTCTCCAAAGACAGTGCAAAATCTGTACACAATTTATCCCTTCTGTTTAGTAGTGACTGCAAAGCACACGCTTGTAAAGCTGAATCGTGTGAAAAATAATTACACCCCAATATAATTCCACACGCCCTCTTTTGGATAAATTCAATCATATTTAGGCCTACATGGACTTGTGACAGGTTTCCATTAAAAACAACGGTACCCTATTCTAATACTGGCCGAATATAACCATTATAGATATATATATAGATAGTAATGAGGTCTGTCACCGGTGAATCTAGAACTAGGTTCAGCGTACGAACATGGGGTGTAGCTATAAGCATTTTGAAATCTTATGGGCTGTATTTTATGTCGGTATATCGATTCGACCATTGATGCTTGTTCCGGCTCCCTTCTTACAAGTCATTCATCCTAACTTTCATAATGCATAAACCCCTAGTATTTTCGATGCAACCATCGATTTGTAGCCAGCAAGCGACGTTCGTAATAACAAGCATCCCGCTTTCGCCTCTCAACAACTCCAACCCTCCCAGGATCAAATGCCTTCCCCGGGGTCAGCATAAAAGTTTTAAGGGTCTGATGCCATGGTAACCTTTTCTTTTGCAGTAGCGTCACTGCTCACCCTGAGCTGCCTCAGTACAAGTGATTCATTTCTGTCATCCGGTTACATGCAAGTTGTTCTGACTTGACATTTCCGGCACAGGATAGCCGCGACTCAAAACCAGTCACCAAAGAAAACGTACAGTTGGGTTGCTAATAGAACCTGGAAGTAAAAGGTCACGCAGCGAGCTCTAGGACCCTTGTGCGGTCCGCCTTTAGAGATTTTCCATGGTGCTGTCCTTCACATTTGATAACATTTGGGAGAATGGTTCTTAACTGAAACCACCTAAAGAAATAACTCATGTTGGAATTTTACCTTTGCGTTTCTCCAGTAATATTTGAGAAGAGTAATTTGGCGATAGGTGAACAAAATCATGCACTTTTGTTTTCGATTCATGTGCTAACATGAAGACGAGATTGTACCACGGTGCAATAAGAGGTAAAATTTCCGTTTCTATAAATTAATTTGCTAGCAGACCAAGGTCCGAGCTTTTTCCGAGGTGATTTTTAAACAGTAAACAAACGAAAAAACTTACAAATTAATTCTAAAATTTATCCACGGCATTTTCCCATCCGATTTAAAGGTTCAAAGGTCAACTGTCAGGCCCTATAGACCCCTCGCATTACTCGGTCACGTAGTTTCTCCAACATGGAGAGGAACCATTCAAAAAAAAGTGGAATCCCCTTGCTATATAGGCCTACACTTATCTTTCTTTCAGAGACGTGGGTGGGTATTTTCCGAACATCCCTGACGTGACAAAACTCTGTCCATGCTCTTGCTGATAGGGTGTAAGGTCATAGAATGAACGGAAAAACATAATGTGTCATTTTTTAAAAGTCGTTATTAAGCATGGGGAAAGTGATTTTAATAAGAGCTATAAGTTGCACACACTTCTTAACGGCACTTTTCCCATTAGCCTATTATAGTAATTTATTTATATCAAAATTGCATCTGGAATGCAAAATTCCCATGTTTTGCGGCAAAGAACTTTGTGAGGTGAACGCAAACACAAGACATGGACGTCGTGCACAAAATAAGCGCCAAACATTACAGGCTCGTCATCACGGACGTTACCCGTGCGAAAGTCTATTCCATAGAATAAAGTTCGACTAACCTTGCTGTATTCGGAATCATAATTATAGGCTATTTGAGTGTTGGAATTATCTCAAGTTGATCTCTCGCTTAACAGATTAATGCGGGAAAAACTAGCCCCGGGATTGTTTGAGACAGAGAGGTGAACTTAGTGGTGGAGTTGATCTTGGTCCTTAAAGCCACGATACAAGCTCAATTTCAATGAATGTTTGTGGTATCCCCTTAACTTCACGACTTACCAACTCCCAGAATATATAAACCTATAGGGGAAATAGACAATACATGGGAACACGCCGAGTTGAAATTGGGTTTCTGGATGATGTGAAAACAAAAAAGCTGTGACTAATACAATCAGTTCATGTCACGGTCACGTGTATTTTTAGATGGAATGATGAGTTTGAACCTAAGTGCCTTCCGTCATAGGGTGCAAGTCTGGGGCGCAACCTTAAACGAGCTCTGGCCATGGAAAGTTCAATATGTTGACTTTCCTTGATTATTTTGACAGCCGCAGCTTACATTGACCGAACACGGTAACTTTCAGTTTCGTTCCTTTTGTCATTATATTATTTGCATTACTTCACCAGTGTCATTGTTATGAGAAGAGCATTCTTTTTGAAGTTGGAACTCGTCAGAGCACGAGTGAATCACGAAGCAGTCCGAACTCTCTTGAAAGAAATTGTTCGTTTCACTGAGCGTGTGAGTTCTTGTGTTGTGGAGCTTCAAATGAAGTACCCAACTGACATGGAAATTCTGCAGCAGTTCATACTCCCACACTGTAAACCGAGTCAGAGCGAATGAGCTATTAATGGGATGGGGTGGGCGGGGCGTTTGGGAATTTTCCAGAGCTACGTTTGTCTTTTTATGTCCAATTGAGGGCTAGGGAAAGGGTACAAATCCCAGGAAAGTAAATCTGTGGGGTAATATTCGCCCCGGGACTTACGCCCCTGAAAACTCAACATCCTTGTAAAGAAGCAGCTGCCCTTTTTCAAGGTCAAGATATACATGCTGTTTGCGTGATGCCTGTACATGTACATGTATACCCTAATGACAGATCAGTGTGGGAATATAATGCCTTCAGGGTTACCCTCGTTCATGCCCGCAGTAAGTAAGCGTCAGTAGTCCACTTAAAGGGACCATGAAATAGAATTATTTTCCTAATTGTACAAAAATCCTTGAGAGTGCACTCTTCGGTTTCAATTCACCTGATTTTAAATTATTGTTTTACTCCCTTAACCCATATATTAGAGCTTTTCTTGTTTTTTTTTTTTTTGCTATGCAATTTTCATATTCATGAGCAAAACGATGGTGTCATCCAAGGCACTGAATGTCAGTTCTAATTTTTACACAAACAATTCTAGATTTGTTTAAACACTGCCATCGTAGATTTCATTTCCTTTGCCAATTTATTGTTGTGTAAGTGTATGGCAATAAGTTGGGGAGCAACCGCTACTCAGGAATGTTTTCATATAGCAAATTTGGAGTTCACAAACTGAGCATGAATACATGCAAGCTGAGCATTGTCTTCCTGGGTTTATATCAAGGCGAAAGTGCCCTCACTCGTTCGGAAATGCTTGGTTTATTTTTGAAAGTTTAAAAGTGCACTTTTCAGTTCACCTAACTCAAAATGAGAGTTCATAATCTTCATACATAGAAGAGGAGGACAGACATACACAAAAAGCGATTCTAAGAAAAATTCTTTGCATGGTTCCTCTAAGAACAGATTCAACATAAAACGAAGTAACCCAACCACTCATAACCCACAAATGTGTCACAGGTTGAAGATAAGAAAAAAGGACAATGTGGTTAATTTATGTGCATTGTCGTGCACTATCCTCTGTTTCCCCCAACAGAAAAGAACATCAATATCTACTCGCTTTCAGCAAATATGTGCCCCGAGGAACCGTGAACTGCGTGCAGAAACGTAGACGGCGTTTTCTGAGTTTCCTGCCCCAGCAGTGCATTGTTATAATGTAAATTCTCAGGCTTGTCCTGGGACCCTCCAAATTATGATCTCTTAGCTTGGCCCATCCTGTGTTTCCCAAAGACGGATTCAGCACGACGCTAAGGGGTCTGACGTTGGCATAAATCCCTGTAGAGATGGGCTACGGTATAATCCCTCCACATTTTAACAAGGGGAATGAGCAGTTGAATAACTCCCCTCCCACTCCTTGTTCGTAGTGACAAAACTTCCCAACGACCATAATGTGTACAACACTCTAAAAGGGAGAACATTTAAGATACAAAGCTACGCCGTTTTGATGTAAGGTTCTGAAGGAGTGTAATACATATTACAGATGTACATCAGTATCGTGAACGTCGCCTCCCAGTGTCATAAGTATGGTATCGGCACACCCCTCCCCCCTTTTCAAATTTCCATAGCCAGGCAAGTCATCTCCGAACAATCCCCCACTCCCCAGCTCGCGGCACAGATTTACTCCACTGGGACCTTTTAGCACGTGCACCTCCCATCTCTGCGAAAGTTGCTTTTCCATCGCAGTACACCAACAGAACAATGGAGAATTGTTGCAGTTATATTGTTCAAAAAGTTTGCTAGTCTGTCCACCCTTCCCCAGTCAGACTTAGGGATCTCCCCCGATTCCCCAAATCCCATCGCTCCCAATTTGCACTTAATCACCAGTATCCGTCAGCTGTACGGTGACACGTTCCCTTGATGGGTCGACTTTCCCCACCTTTTGGCGTGAGTGGGTCGCGGTCAACCTTCTTGGAATTGGAAGTGGATCTTGACCTTCGAAACTTTTGCCCCCGAGCCTGAGATCTTTATCTTTGTTCTCACACACTGGCCCACAAACCTCCGTTCAGAAACGTCCTCCCATGGGCGTCGCCATGAGGGAAGGGGTAGCTCTTTCCAACGGATTCATGTAGGGGAAAAGAAGTCAACAGCATAAGTATCAGGGCAAGAAACCGTCAACAGTGAAAGGGAATCGATAGCAGTGCATATTCGTAAGGTGATTTCCATCCTCTTTCTTCTTTTTTTCCTTATTTCCCCTTAAATAATATATTTCCCTTTTATTCCCAAGCGACGGGAGCAATCACTTTCATCCGCTCGCGATGTCCATGTGCCTTGACATCTTTGTCACCTTGGTAACTGGCAGCTAGCTGGGAACAGCTTGTGAATTTTAAAAGTTCTGGCATAATTACTAGAACTTTCATTCGTGCCTTGTTTTTATCTGACCAGTTTATATTTCACGATCTGCCTCTTCGATCATGTTTCTAAATAAGCCTAGGAATAAGTTACATTTACAACACGTGCGGTGACTTCAATATATTTTTAGAAAAAAATTAATACACGAATGAAATTTGCTCGGCCGTAGAAAATCAAGAAAGGGGGCTGGACAAGTTAAGGAGCGCTTAACTTCAAAAGGGAGTATTTTAGCTGGAGCACTTTTTCATGCCTTTTTTTTCAGTTCTAAGCCTACTGATTACATTTTGCTTGTCAGAAAGTTCTAAAACAAAATTCTATAAAAAAACAGCCCTTTTTATTCTCAATACTAAAAAGTTGGGAATAATGCAATAGTCCTTCCCCGGTAAAACGGTGGGGGACATAAACACTCCATTCCCCGGGATTTTTACCCCTGAGCTCGGCCGATTTAGGGGTTGCATTATTTTGTAAACACTTTTGTCTTCCGTTGAACTGAGATGTCCAGGTGAATGTTGGTTTCGTTTTTAATATCCCTGCAGTTACTCTCGATTCAAGGCATTTCCCTTCCTGAATTAACATATTTAGCAAAATCATGCATATTCATCCATTGGGGTACAGTATTCAAAGCAACCAAGTCCTTGGGGTGGAATGACTAACAGCAAAGAACGGAAACTGTCGTCATATATGGATATGGGTGGGACTAGCGCTCGTTCAAATTTACTCATCACTTGGCAGTGACAAGTCTGAAGGGTGTGTATAAAAACAACTGCGCTCAACTTCGACAGCATTTATCGTGCTGTGTTCCTCAGAGGAACTCTTCAGCTGAGAGAGGCAATCCATTTCAAGAAGAAGAAGCATTTTGAAATGAGGGTAAGTGGGCAGTCGATGATACTTCTTTACAGCTCAATTAAATCTTTTATTTGCTTGGCTTTGTCTTAAGTACGTTTTTATGTTTCCTTCGAACAGTTTACCTCTTTTTCTCTTGCTTCTCTTTTCCCCTCATGCATTTTCATGTCGTCGTCTCGTTTTGTTCCATTTTACCCGTATCTCAACTTTAACTTGTGTGAGCGGCTGTTTGATTAGTTCACCTTGTTTTCGTTTTTTTTCTTGCTTATGTCGTCTTTCCCCATTGTACCTCGTACTTACCTTTGGATTATTTTCTCCTTTTCCCTCTTCCCTGAATAATTCTTCCAGCGGGGAGTAGGGGACCTCCTTGATAATTTTTTTCGGTTTTTTTTAAGAATTGAAAGCGCTAATGCTTTCGAAACTGTACTTTCATGCATATAGTGAGGCCTTTCTACAAATGAAAGAACTTGGACTGTCATTTAAAAAAAAAAAAACAATTTTTCCCCTGAACCCCCCCCCCGCAACCCAAAACCCTGATAATGCCCCACTCTTTATCAAGGTACTCCATTCATTATGTTTGTGGCTTGGTTTTTATGTTTTATTTTCAATCTTTGAGCTCTTTGTAAATTCTCCTGATTAGTGCATGCTCATTCCATGCTCCTTTCCCCCTTCCCATCCTCAGATGAAGTTCCTCGTGTCTTTGGCGGTGATCTTCGTCACGCTGACAGGAGTAGTGCAGTCAGGTGAGGATACACTTTGAAGTATCTATGCACGTATGTACTGTAGGGCCTACATGTACATAATCATACTGTGATTGACACCGTACGGGCAGTTTTATGCGTTGTGCATAACTTGTCCCCGTCTCCTTTGAATCTGTTAAAGTCTTTGACAACAGTTACGAAGTTAGAGTCTAAACAACAGAGCTGCAGACATTTTCAGGAAGTAGCGATCTGAAAATGTGTGCCGGGAACTACGGAATGGAGTGGCGTGGATGACTTTCCCGGCCGCGAATTTATTTTTTCCCAAACAGTTGTGGTTTTCTGTTTTTTGATTGGTTTGTTACATGCATATATAATATATCGTTCTTGACCACCCACGCCCAACCTATCGTGAGAATATTCCTTTCTCACTTGTTAAATGAAAAAGAGTCGTAAACACAACAGAGGGCATTCGAAAATGAAACGAAAGATTTAAAGTCGGGAGTACTCCCATTACAATCAATCCACGCACAGCCGCTGCCAAGCACGGGTCATTATACTCTTACTTATTGTAAAGTGAATAATTCATAAGCACAGAGGGCGCCCTCTTTCGAAACTGTTGGACCTCATTTTGGGAAAACGAAATACGCTGCCCGCGAGGACATGGAAATTTAAAAAGTGGCCGGGGGGGGACTGACCCGATAATTGAAGGCGATGTCCATGATACAGATGTACATCTTACATCAAAACGGCTTACTTATGGTGTTTTTACTTGTGCTCCTTTGTTAAGTGCTACTGAATACATTTTGGTAGTTGGGAAGTTTAAAACGTTTTCACAATCCGTCTTAATTGTTTTCTCACCACGAAAAAGTTGGGGGGATGGTTGCCCATATCACCCCAGGCAAAATTTGGGAGGGATATATAACCCCATTCCCCTCCCCTGCATTTACACCCTTGATCTGAAGATGAGCAAGGTCATAAGGTACAACTTCATTTAGAAAAAGTAGACTTGTTAGGCGGTGCATCACAACGGAGCTATACAGCTTTTATATTTATAACGTCAATTTGAGAACCGCGTCCTATTGTGGCTCTCCGATTTCCCTTCCAAACTTAGCTGACGGAACGGTTGTAGAAAATAGCGGTGATCGAGGTTGATCACTTCCTACTGTGGGGTGTCAATCGGTTCCCGACTGCTATCATGAGGGTTTCTTTTTAGTTTTGACGAAGTAAATGCTGTTCTAGATAAATTCCAGATTAACGTTAACACTTGAGCAAAGTATGATCTATCTATCGTCTGTTTGTTGTAAATCATCCCTTTGGACTCAATGGGCGCACGGCGTTCGGCGCGCCTAGATGAATAAAAGGAGTGTCACATGTAGAAAATGATTCCATAAACGTGAAAAAGATTCAATTTTAAGTAAGTTCAAACGGAGTTTAGCTTACACCTGCCTTTGATGAGCCTAGCCCCAAAGATGCGACACATGCCGAATGACTTCGTTACCTGACGCATGGCTTACGCTGTACCATCTCTGCACTCAATTCGTCTCGCAGCTACGTCCTCAGGTCGTTTATGTTCAAAAAGTTAGGCCCTTGTCAAACAACAAGCGTTTTGAATTTCGAGGAGAGGAGAAGTGTAATGGAAGAATCTGGACTTGTGACTGTGTCGTTCATCGTTTGGGCATGTAATAAATAATGATTAGGTAATCACAGTTTCACTGTAATGCCGTCAGTTGAGAGTGTGCTTATACTAATGGTCTGGATTGACTCGTTTGATCATATCAATAGCCCCGACGCGCAGATGCAAGGTCTTATTTCGACGGTGTAGGAACGATCTAGACTACGAAGGAAGAGTGTGCGGCACCGATGGGACGACCTACCAGAACACCTGCAAGCTCGTGCTACAAGCCTGCGAGCAACGCACCGAGACCACTGTGGCCCATTTGGGGAGATGCCGCAATGTGCCACAGAGTGAGTATAAATTCACTTCTGAAGGATGAACGGGCCAGGGTAGATGCTGAGCTAGCAGAGGAAAAACGGTGTATCCACCTCTGTTGACACGTAGAAACTGCGCCATGATGACACCCTCCAAATATCAGGTTTTTTTTTCATTGGCGGATTCAAGGGATCAGAGTTTCTAATACTTAAGGGTACTCTGCATGGCTCAAGTCCTGGCTTGAGTTCACAGTCTGAAAAATCTCAGTCAGACTTCCAGTCCGAAAATCCCAGTCGGAGTTCTTCGATAAATTAAAATTAATGTCCTCAGGAACAATGAATGGACATAAATTGGGTACATACAATGCTGTAATTTGGTGCCAGTTATGATCAGTAATTGCAAATATGAACAAAAGCAGGGCTGACATTTCTTAGTGTAGCCTATACTACTCCCCCCAAAAAAAATCCATGAAAGGAAATTCTCAAATTTTGCCCTCCACCTGACGGAAAATTTGGCTTTGGATCCGCCTTTGTTTTTTCCCAGATGTTGTAGCGAATAAGTATACGATTATAAAATACACGTTGAGTTCTGAACACGAGGTTTGTAAAGTGTGCCACGTGTTCTGCTGTTACCTGGCTTTATTAACCCTAACAGTCCCCAATCCTTCACCTGCTGGAGGACTGTTAGGGTTAATGGTCGATGGTAAATATAAAGCATTGCTGTGTTTCTGTTGCAGATCCGGCACCCGTCTTCGGAGAGTGCCCGCGGAACTGCAGGAACGTCCCCCGTAAACCCGTCTGCGGCTCCGACGGCAGGAAGTACGCCTCTGCATGCATAGTCCAGCTGAAGAGATGCAAGAATGCCAGAATGTCCGAGCTGACAGTTGTGTCGCCCTGGCCCTGCAGGAGGACGACCCCCGTGAACCAGGCTACTGGGGGAACGGATGCTGAAAGCACAGAGATGGACACAGATACCGGAGACCAGCAGGATGGAGGAGCCAATGCCCAGCAGGCTGGCCAGGGCACCGACTTCTTCAATGTCAATGGCCAGAATGAACAAGACGGAGAGGCTGCAGAGCAGCAGGACGGGGAGGGAGAAGAGCAGCAAGACGGGGAGGGAGCAGAGCAGCAGGACGGGGATGGGGCAGAGCAGCAAGATGGGGATGGAGCGGAGCAGCAAGATGGGGATGGGGCAGAGCAGCAAGACGGGGAGGGAGCGGAGCAGCAAGACGGGGATGGGGCAGAGCAGCAAGACGGGGAGGGAGCAGAGCAGCAAGATGGGGAGGGAGCGGAGCAGCAAGACGGGGAGGGAGCAGAGCAGCAAGATGGGGATGGAGCAGAGCAGGAGGAAGGGGAGTCTGCAGACCAGCAGGGAGAAGGCACAGAGGGGCAGGAGGGCAACGAGGGTAATAAGCAAAGGGGAAGCCAAGGGCAAACCGGCGCTGGTGGCCCTGCCCTTCTGAAAGCTCCTGCTGAACAATTCTTTCCAGAAATCACTGAAGGTTCCAGCTTTGGCACCGGTGGTGGTGGCGGCGGAGGGAATGGAGGCACTGGTGGTCAGGGCGGCGACTCACCAGAAAGTGGAGAAGAGTCGGAAGGTTCGGAGCCATCTGAGTCCGAGGGGTCGGAGTCCCCTGAGCCAACCGAATCTGAGTCCGAGGGGTCGGAGTCCCCCGCTCCTCAGGGGGCTTCCGAAAGCGAAGGGTCAGAAAACGAGAGCGAAAGCGAGAATGAAAGCGAGAGCGAGAATGAAAGCGAAAGCGAAGGCGGAAGCCCTGCCGGTCAGGGGGCTTCCGAAAGTGAAGGATCAGAAAACGAGAGCGAAAGCGAGAATGAAAGCGAGAGCGAGAATGAAAGCGAAAGCGAAGGCGGAAGCCCTGCCGGTCAGGAGGCTTCCGAAAGCGAAGGGCAGGAGAACGAAAGCGAGAGTGAAACCGAGAGCGAAAGCGAGAGCGAAAGTGAGAGCGAAGGTGGAGGCCCAGCTGCGCAACGATTTTCCTCCTCGTCATCCTTTTTTGAGCCTGAGTCCGAGGAAGACGACTGAGGACATACCCTAAGTTACCTTTCACCATGCCTTAGGAACGTAGTCAGTTTGGAGATTGACCAACCGACGGTTTGTTTATGCATCGATAGCTCTCAACTTTCCCTCTTGCCCATACCATAGCCATTGTCCAAGATTCTTTTAGTGTCGTCTATGACATGCTGTAATGTTTCAAACACAGGCAAAAATAAGCAGAATTGTTAGAAACGCTAAACAAAATCGAAAATCACCAATACACACCGGTTGATCTCAGCATTTTTTCTCCTTGCCTATAATTTCCAAGGTGCGTTCCTAGGACTTTTCGTATAGTTTATTATGTTATGCCCTTAATTTGAATCATAATGCTTAACTGATAGCCTAAATCTAATAGTGTTCAATAAATATCCACAAAGGACCCTGTAAATTATACATTTTCTTGTTGATGGGAGCAGAGCTCCACGTTTAGAAACGAAAATGCTGCATAGTGTGTCTTCCTCTACATGGCATCGAGATCTTTGGCAACACATATCCGAACAAACCGTCCCCCCTCTGAATATGACAAGATTTACTCTTGAAATTACTTCTATTTCATTTGTTCTTATCCACTTTTGTACAGTCGAACTAACGGTACCAAACACGCCCGAAATAGCTGTGGTAGATCAGCAATCATTGCTGAACTACCTTTCATTGCAGTTCACTGTTGGAGTTGTAATAATTTCCTACTCTAAGTGACCGAAACTGACAGATTCCTCTTTTTTGTGATTTTATTTTTGATTATAATGTCATATTTTATTTCTGAGGAGTATATGCATGAGAAAACAACCAACAAGCACATTATTCATTACTACAACTTAATCTCCCCGTTGCTATGGAAGTCTCCGAACTACCTAACGCCTCGATACTCGAATTCATTCCATGCTCCTTGAAAATTTGAAAAAAACTGGGGGACTTATTTAAACGAGGCGAATGTCATATTCCGAAATGAAACTAAAATGCTTTTTTGGTGTCGCATACAGGTTTCCATCCTTTCCATTTTCTTGTGAAGTACGACTGTTTTGAACGTCTGTGTCAATGTAAGCGCCAGGCTCTTGATACACGCCATGTTATTGACATTACTGGGTCAATTAAAGAAAATGTTGTCCTGTATCATAACCTTGATATTTGGTAGTATACTTATCGAGTATAATTTGGAATTTCATCTGCATACAAAATGCATATCAAAGGCTTTTCCTTCACCAACAAACAAAAAAATTCAAACGTGTACGTACACTCCACGAATAAATCTGTCTTTTAATAGCTATAAAACTACACTTTTCTTTGACCTTACAAGGCATCGAGTATATAAGACGAAACAACGGGGGAGGCACGAGGGGTCCCAAGCGGAAGTCCGTGCCCCCCTCCCTCCCCGTCCCGCCCCCTTTGAAATTTTGGAATTTAACCAGCCTTAGTATGTACAAGCCACACTTTATTTGTTTTCAGTGTCCCCCTTGAAAAATTGTGTGCCGCCTCAAATTTCACTGCGGTCACACCACAACAACTGCTCAATATTCCTCAAAACTGCTCCGTACGTACCATCGACTGCAAAAACGATTTTCAAAGGGGATGCAGTTGTGAGGCCATCGGGCATTAATAGGCCGATCCATGAAGCCCCGCCCATTATAGGACCTACAAAAAGTGGGAGGGGAGGCATGGCTCCCTGCCAGTCAAAAAAGTGGGGACACCCCCCCCCGCTTCCGCCGCCAGTATTTACTTTATCAGTACCGGTGTTTACGGTACCAGTAAATTTTTATGAATTCGTGCAGTAGGAATGTGTACCAAACAGAGATGAACGATAAAGGAGCTAAATACACAAACATCGAAATCTCGTTATCGTATCCCGAAATGGACCATTGTCATTACAGTGTCGTGCCGCACACTCTTGATAACGAGATGGCTTACAAAGGCGGAGACAATAGGTTTTGCAAAATTAACATTAATAATTTCCACAACTCAGAACTGAATGTCCTTTTCAAACAGAGACGAATTCAGCCCTGTTATCCAAACAACCCTCGAAGAACGTACACGGACGCAGCCATGTCATGTTCCTTGCCACTAACTCTCGATTGGCCCTAACCGGGGCAAGTTTGATCAGCGACAAATAGTCAAGTCAGGAATAATGAATCGAGACGGTGGCTAACAAATTGCAGCTGATCGAACTTGGCCGGCCCCGGTTGTACGCTCCCGGCTTTCGAGCTGCCGACACACGAAAACAAATACAGTTGAGCTGTTTGTTCCCGCACTCATCTCAAGGGTCAATCTAATTTTACTGAATACTAGAGGGCGCAATATTTCAATTGCAAGTTAAGGCGGTCAAAGAGTTCGAGGTTGAAGAACACTAACGATAAACATAGAGAGAGTATCGCCTCGAACTCAGAGTCATACGGATCGCACATGATCGATGCCAACAGATATCACATGGTCGGCACACTTCAGCGCATGTGTGCGTTCTCTCGGGGTACCCAAATAAAACGCTAACTCGGTAAGCTGCCTAGACTGGAAAATCTTTGAAATCTACCAAGGATGGACGGAACCGGGGGAGCATACCACAGGCCAGACCGGCAGACGGTGCAGGAGTTGATTGACATCGCTAACAAGCTACGTGTTCACAGTATTCAGTCTACCAGTGCTGCAAAATCAGGGTGAGCGCGCGGCGCATGATCAGCCATCACCGCACCTGCAGTGAGTGCACTCCTGCAGAGATGAGAAACATAACGTTAGGCCAACCGTGTATCGTAGCCCCGTTAACATGGTGACTGGGCCACTGGCAGTGGCACTGGACCGCCAAGCCTTCGTATCCTCGTAATTGGCTGTGCATCCAGAGCACTCGCCGACTGTCACACTGTTAGTTATTCAACATTGAATATCAAACTGTTAGGCCTACATATACTTGTTCATTAATCAGTTTCGAATATGATATTTATAACCGGAACCAACATGACTAACGTGCCTGATGACTGTATAGTCACCAGGTTTGTTATTTTGCCACTTCACTGCTTACTTGACAATAGGTGGCGAAATAAGGGATCTGGTGACTACGGATGTCAGACAACTCGACTGTTTGCCAACTTGACTTCAGACAACTCAACCGTTGAGACAACTCGATCGTTTGCCAAGTCGTCCGTTTATGGGACAACTCGACTTTGACAGAGAGACAAATCAACCAGTGAGATCTCTTCACGTAATACAGTCATTTTCCCAGTTCAAGATAGCGAAATTATTCAGTCAGATTGCAGCTTTACGAAAATCCTCGAATTCCAGTGAAATGTGGTCACCGTCCACCTTGTGTGATAGAGATACCATGGTTACCACCAAATCAGTTTCAAATTTTAAACTTTTAATTCGGACGTACGGGATCGATGAAAGTGGTGACACTTTTTCTTGTTCCGGATCTGTTTCCGGAAAGTAACTACGCGAGCGGCAAATCTATTTTCAGCCAGAACCATTGCAAAAAGCTTATTTTCTAATGAAAAATTCTTCAATTTAGAAAACTTGGTTCATAAATACAAATTCCAATGAATTTTTTAAAAATTGGATCTTATGTAAATTTCGACTCAACTTTTTCAGCTGCACAGCGTGAGCCATCAACAATATTACTTCGTGCCGCACAGCTGACGAACCCATTACGTCACGTACATTTCTGCAACGTCCGTATAGCTAGATGAGTTCGCAAAGTATATTGCGTGCATGCACTTAATGTGTGATCCAAAACTAGGAAACAATATGCGTTCAGTTTTCGGCCAGTTTTAATAAAATGTAACTTTGAAAGTCATTTTGATTAAACAGACATTAGATGCAAGAGTTTATATGACTGTTCGGTATGAAAAAAGGATTTCGGATCACCCTAGACTATTCATCATTTTTTTTCCCCTACCATTCCAAAATGTCAAAGGGCGAGTCAGAATTCTGGCCAAAATTTTCCGAGGGCAAGTTTTGTTCAAGAAGAAGTTTACATTTCACTTTAAACCCAAACTTGTCTGAGAATGCAGAACTGAAGGACAACACCAAGGCTTTTATTTCAAGCTACGACCGTAATGCGTACGGCCCATATACGTGCAGCGCGGGCGCAAGATCGGTTGACTGTGCAAAGAATGACTTACTACAGCCACCATTTTTATAAATTCCTCAGATATTAAGCTTGTCTACTACATGAAATTTCATCCTTAGGGCATACATGTATTGCCTCAATAGATGACTTGGCTGAGTGGGCAGTGTACCACAACGGATGACTTGTCCCAACGGACGATTTGTCCCAACGGTCGACTTGTCTCTCCCTTTTACGGACGGACGGTTGAGTTGTCTCAACGGTCGAGTTGGCAAACGGTCGAGATGTTCGGACCCCGTGACTACATGGTTCCGCTCGTTACGGCCTTACTTCACACTGCCAGTGGCATTATTCTCCCATTTCACTGCCCAATGCCCCTAATGGGGCATTGGGCAGTGAAAGCACATTCATGTAGGCCCTACTGTAATCTTGAGGTGGAGCGTGGGGTTTAGGTATTTCATTTCAATTCAAGAAAAGTTTGGTGTGATGCAGTCACTTTCCTACCATGGTTTGCAGCCGTCATCTAGGCCTACTGTACTGGTACATTAATTTGAAGGGCTTGGTTGTCCCCGAAAAACCCCATGCCCGAGTTGCCTGTGTGGGAGAGAGTTGTGTGTGCATACGTCATGGTGAAATAGTAATGTAGGCTACATGCACATGTGACTGGATATATGCATGGTGTGGTACAGCTTGTTTTTTATTCCTTTGTACTCCATCGTTCTGTTGCAACCAGATTACTAGCAAGGACTTAGTTAGGGGTGTGCATCCTGATTGCTTGCTGAATGTCTAATTGTTACTTTTTCAACATTGAATATCAAGCTGGTTACTTCAACATTAAACATCAAACAAGGAGTAAGTAACAACATTTGTAACCTCACATGGTTGAGAATAATTTCGCTGTTGTGTTAGTTCACGTACCTGTAGGAGTCTTAATGGACAGAAGCTAAAAGGTCGTGTTTCAAATGTGCCGGTACTCGTGTGCATCGATTATCTAACTCATGGACCTGCAGCTGCATTGGCTGCGGCTTACTCTTGATGTCACCGTACAGAGGCCATTTGCAAACACTGATAGCCATTGTCAATATCAATGTGCATTACTGCCAGTTGTAGTTTAATATCAACTCTGACATTGCTTGCTGCATGATCTGCATGAGCATACCTTTACATGTACGGTATGGTCCGAAAGAGTGAGCCATGATGGCATGAGTTAGAAATGGAAATTTCCATGGAATTTCCATTTTGGTGTGTCCTAGGAACCAAAATTTCAAGCCAATTATATTAAATGTTTTCCATTAAAAAAATTAAGTTACATCAACGTAGATTATTTAAGAAATCAATGGCTTTGGAGTAGGTATCCATTGTTGGCACCAAAATTAAGATGAAAATTAAGATAAGACCCAAAATTTGACAGAAATAGCATTTTGGTGCAGAATTACTACATGTATATACATGTACCTGTACAGTATGTACATGTATGCATCCCACATGTGAGTAACTTGCATGTAGGCATGTTTTACTCCGTTTTAAATTAAAAAAATCAAAACTGCAGTCCCCAAAGTGAAAATTATTTTTTGGAAATTGAATCTCATTTTTGTGTCAAAACATACATGCACTGTACACATACATGCAAAAAAAAAAAATTATAACACTTTCCTGTGGCTGTGCCGAAGTCTTGTTCACTACAGTTCACTACATGAAAATTCTGCGAGTTATCCTACACGTGTAGAGTTGGAAGTTGTCTACAGTAGATTGTGTTTCAGCGGTTACTGCTGCATGTTTGGAGGTGTGGCTGCTCAATATACTGTACATCTACCAGTACATATAGACTGTTGGGTATGCGGCTCTATCTTGTAGTCTTGATCTTTCCATCCGGGGGGGGGGAGGAGAGGGGCACTCATAATTTGAAATAATTACTTCGCCAGCATTGATTGGATATCAATTACTGTGACTGAATGGAGAATTGGATGGAATCAACCAATTAGAAACGCTGTTACGGAGGTGTGCGCATCCTGAAAATCCACTGTCTCGTGCGTGGTAACTCCACGCAAACAGCCATGGCCGACGTGGCCGATGTTCCGAAGGAAACTAATTAAAATAATTCAAAGTACTTTCTTTACTTTGATAGAGAAACTACATGTACCAGTATATTGTAGGATTGCACATGTACATGTACATTGTACAAAATGATGTATGTTATACCGTATTATACATGTATGGTACATTGTGTAAATAATGTACTGTACATGTACATTGCATTGCACCATTTTGCCTGAAGTTTCTGCGATTCATGTACATGTACACGATGTACCAGTACACTGTAATAACTGTATACCTGTGGTACTGAGATAGGAATTCACTCTATTGACTAACTTGTTATACTAATGGCCAATCTAATCCATTGTTTATGGGTGTAATCATGGAGGTGTAATGTAGTCCACTAATTCAGGCCCCATTGAAAACAGTGTAAAATCAGCATTGTTTGGGGCCCAATAATATCCGTACCAACATCCCTGAGGCATCTGAAACACATGTTAAATCATTGTATGGTCCATAATCTTTGCCTTTCTTTTCAGTTTTCTGTGGGTTAACCAATTATGTTTTGAGTGATTCCCTCAAAACAAAATAACCCCTCAAAAAGTGATTTTTCCAAAGTCTGCTTGCTGCCATTTTTCAAGTGACACCCCTCAACTTTCTCGGGCACTTGGGACCATTAGTTCCATGGGAACAGCATTCTGCTCTCAGATGAAAGCGCAAAGACCCAGGGAGTTGATTCTGATTTACACAATCTCACCATTTTGGGGGCCATACAATCTCCTTTTTCAAAAGATACCGTGGGGGGGCACTTTTAATGCTAATAGGCTGGCCAACAATTCTCGCTTGAATTGGTGGACTGCACCCTTATGAGGCCATGTTAATTTATTGTGTATGCCAGGAAGTTTCCAGGATACTGCCATTTCTCTGTGGTGGGATTACCAGTACCCAGATACATGTACCTGTACCCGCTTCATTGATCTTCACACTGCTGGATGCAATGCATGAGCGAACAGGCCTCACAATCCAGGAAGTATACATGTACATTGTACAGCTGAAACTAAACTTACCAGGCAGCGCTGCACTGTCCCATTTTCCTTGTTCACTCAGGCACACGCCTGGCTGTGGGTGACTAGTCTCATTCGATGGTCCTCTTTGGTCAACTGTGCAAGCCCTGAAACTACCTCTAATTCTTACTTACTGGTATTTTTTTGGAAAGCGGTGTGAGTTTCATTGTGTCATCATGGCTACCCTTGATAAAGCTAAGTTACAGGAGTTGATTGACATGGCCAACAGGTTGAGGATCGATAGCATAAAGGCCACCAGTGCTGCAACTTCAGGGTAAGAATTGCTAGTTTTTGACTGGACACAGCACTTGGGCGTGGCAGCTACATGTACATACTCATATAACTCTCTACATGTACCATTACTGTATCTTGTCAAATCCTACCTGTGTCAAATTATACTGTAGTTGTCTATAAAAGCCAGCTCTTTTGGCAGAAAGAAATAATGGACATTGGACCTCACTGACTTACTTGTACATACCGGGTACAAGTAAGTATCAAGATTTTAAGTAGTTACTGTAAATGTACATACATGTATGTACATGTATTTTAACGTTTCTGAAATACTGCAATGTACATTTACCGTTACATATACAATACATGTACATGGTATATGTATACATGTTTAATTGCTCTACATGTAGGAAAAAGAGTAATGTACTGATACACTTTTGGGTCTGTGCACTGTTGCACAGAAGTAGAGTGCATGCATCATCTCATGCATAGTACATGGAGCATGTACAGTACATGTACAGTAGATATATACATGTGTATACATGTATGTACCCGTATGTGTGGTTGAAAATAAGATCAGCATTTTAGTGCATACATGTGAATTTACTTTCTTTCTACTGGTACTACACGTACATGTACATACATGTAAAGGAAATTTTCAGATATACAGGTACTCGCTCCAGTACATTGTACTAGTACATGTACAAGTACATACATGTATTTCTGTGCGTGTAAACCCCCCTCCCGACGTGTACCTACATCTGTAATATACATACACCGTGCATGTACTCTTATGGCACTGATACCATTGTAAGAACAGTCTGTGCACAAGTAAGTCCTTTTCCAGTTTTCAAAAAAATATAGGAAATTATACCGGTACCATTTCTCAAATGTGACCGGCTCCACAGCAATGGGTATTATGGGACATTTTTTCAAAATCAGTTACATACACATTTGAATTGGTTATATTATAAGGTTTATTTTGGTGTATTGATTTTTGCATAATCATTTCATACACATTAACAGATGTGCTTTCAGAGATAACACAGGAAATGGAAAGAGAAATCAGCCAAGAAGAAAGTCTCTTGATACCCATAGCAACAGTTAATTTCTTGTATGATTTGTGAAAGTACTAAAATATTAGAGGGCAATAAACCAAGAAGTGAAAAGTCACTCTGTCTACATAAAAAAGCTGTTAGCGTGAAATAGCACATTGTCCCTTAATACCCTTTTTTGCAGAGCGGGCCACAAATAAGGTTTTTAACTATGTAAAATGAAAAAGGTTAAAGAAAAACAAAAACAGATCTGAACAAGTTCATTTGGGGCTTTTGCTCTTGTATTTCTCTGCTTGTTTTATAACATCTTCCAAGGTCTGATGGGAAATTAACCCTAACACTCCTCAGTCCTCCAACAGGTGAAGGATTGAGTAGAGTTAGGTTAATACTGCTAGCTGAGTCGTCTTCGGTGTTAAAGGTAAAACTGTCCTTCTTGGTAAACGTGTCTCCCAAGCAGTGCCACCCAGACTACACGTATGTGTCAGGTTATTTTAACTGTTTTTGGTTGCACAGCATGTAGACAGACACCAAGCTTTCCCTCTCCCTGAAGGGGAGTCAGGTTGGTGTGTACTTGGCACTTTCCTCGCCTTCCACCTCTGCAACCTGGGTTTAAATCCCACCTACATGTACACCTGTAAGTCAGCATG
The DNA here is from genome assembly GCF_054643075.1 of Acanthaster planci. Taxonomy (NCBI): domain Eukaryota; kingdom Metazoa; phylum Echinodermata; class Asteroidea; order Valvatida; family Acanthasteridae; genus Acanthaster; species Acanthaster planci. The sequence continues at coordinate 13,517,335 of NC_141780.1, read as the reverse complement.
CGGACTGAGTTTTCAGTCTTTACCTTTTCCCTGGAATATACATGTATATCCGGGGTTCCCTCCCCTCCCCCACCTCTAAAACTGAACATTTTTCATTGTCCTATTTATCTCTTCATCCTGTAATTGGTGCTACGTGTAAATGCACTGTTGGATTCATGAATAGATGTACGTGTACCGGTACTTGTAAGTAAATACCTGTTACTGGTGCTTCCAAACAGCGACTGGATAGGGAGGGTTTTCTGGAAACAGTGTCCATGACAACTGAGTCACACACACATGTATGTACATGTATAGTTATTTTCTGAATTTATTGTACTTTAAGTCTACATGCATGGCTTAAAGTACATGTAAGTCTTGAAAAAAGCATTCAGTACATTACTGGCACCTGGAAGTATGGTATTTATGTATACATACATGTACCTTTGAAAATGAAATTCATGCTGCCGCAAAGTGGGTACCAGGCATATACACGTAAAGGCCAAACAATGTAAATGAACCTTTCCAGAAGTCTGTAGAATATAGATTGCTGCTCTCTCCTATTTCTTGCAAAAACATACCAGTACATGTACATGAAGCTTTGTTGGTTCTATTTTTCCCCATTTTCATTGGAGCATGATGAGGAATCTACAGGTACAGTAAATTTGTAATTAGCTAATAGTCCCAAATACTCCGATTTTAGTATGATTTAATGTACAGATTTATTGTCTACATTCATGGTGTCGACAGTACAAGTTGCCTTTTGAAAAACAGAAACTGGTAAATATAAAATGAAAACTAAGTGATTTTCTTTTTCTTGTCATAAATGATAAACAATTGGACGGTGCAGATGGAATGCCGTACATACGTGTATGTGCCAGAACTTGTACCTGGATCCTTACACAACTCAGCAATTTGTTGACCAGGAAACAGGAAACAAGGAAGTGTACCGGTACCTTACCCTGGGTGCATACCGGTACATGTACAGAGTATACTGTACTGTCACCTTGGCCCGAAATGCAGTCTGAATTGTTTCATTTGACTATGTTATTAGAGTTTTAGTGAAAATACTTTGAACTTAACGTGTTTGTAATATTAATAATGCTTACAGGTACATGTACATTGAAAAACCATACTGACAGTGTAAAAATATTACATGTACATGCATACACGAGTAGGTACTAGTTTACATTAATTATTAACAACACTTTTTTTGATGTTTATAATTCTTAACCCTAACACTCCTCAGTCCTCCAACAGGTGAAGGATTGAGGAGTGTTAGGGTTAACTATATGGACAAATGAGGGTATCACACGTCATCTCAGGGAGACACTGTTCAGTTTTAGGAACATTGTTCTGTTAAAATTGGGATCCAAAAATATGTTTGACAATGTTTCATCGCTCTGCAAACTCCATTCAGTGCATGGTAGAATATATGTACTCTGTACTCTTTGCATTTTGTAAACCCTTTACTTACATGTACATTTGGTAAAGTACATGTACCATGTACATTTCCTGAAGTGCTTCCCTGAGAGGGTGCAAACAGGTGCACAACACACTGTACATACAACAGTATTACAGATACATGTACATGCAGATTTGTTCAGTGGGAACACTTACTGTACATGTACATGTACTTGTAGTGTCAGTTTGGGAAAGATGAATTGATTTTAAGATAATTATTGATAATTTTGCTGCCATTTTCCAATCTCCAGGCACCCAACATCATGCTGCAGTGCGGCAGAGATCATGTCAGTTCTGTTCTTCCATGTCATGAAATACAGACTGGACAAGCCCAAGGACCCAGCCAGCGATCGCTTTGTCATGTCCAAGGTAAAAATGGGTGGAGATTGGGTTGGAGAAAAATGGGGGAAGCCATGCATAAGTTCCATGTACATGTACCATATTTACACTGTATATTTACATGTACATGTACCTCCAACACTGGATACTGATACCAGGTGGATTTGAACTCTCCTGGTTTCATACATGGTACATAGGCCTGTACCACTGTTAATAAAACAAGTTCTAAAGCAAGAAATTTGATGAATGCCAAGCAGTGCACTTAGTGGAGGGGAGATGTGGGTCAGTTGGAACCTTTATTTCGAGAGGGATTACTTTGAATAGAGTATTTTTTGCATGCACGAATGAACGCATTGCAAATCGAGCATTCACATGTATGTACATGTAAAGCTCTAACAAATCTAAAAGATAACCCACCTTGAACGTGACTACTTATATGGCATGTTTTCCAACTTACCCACCTGTGGGGTAAGTTGATGGGCGGATTGTTAAAAGTGTACCATACATGTAAGTCAGGATCAACTCCCTGGGTTTTGGGGCTTCCATCCGAGGGCAAATTGAAATGAATGAAATGAAAAAGGCCCTCGGTGCATGAGAAAGTTGAGGGAAGCCATTTGAAAATGGCTGCGTGCAGTATTGTGAACAGTCACTTTGCACACCATTACATGTACGTACATATTTGACATGTATAAGTACTGTGCAAATGACTATTGTTTCACTACACCTTCACATGTATGTTCATGTATATTTCGTACAACATTAGCATAGCACGGGCCTTCTTTAAAAATCCAACTGGGTATAGTGCTTTGCCACCCTGTTAGTCATCACTGTTTAAAAACCAACTGGGTATAGTGCTTTGCCACCCTGTAAGTCATCACTGATGTTTCGCAGCCTCCCATCATGAAGTCATGACGCATTCGTCCGGTTGTACCCAGTAGTCTGTAGTTCATTGCTTGTCATACCGGTATGCACAAAAACACAGAAAAATAACTGAATAACTGAATGAATAATAATGAATAACTGTAGCAAATGCAAAACCAGAATGTACAGGTACAGTACATGTGCCCGTGTTAACCGGTACTGTACTTGGACATATACATGTACATGTACATTGTACGCTGTATGTACATGTACATGTATCGTAACTAGTACATGTATGTGATACATGTACGTGGATGCTACATGTGTACAACTTTTCTCGTGCTGTTTTCAAATGTTACCAAGCTTCTTTGTCCAGTACAGTGTACCCAGTACATAGGTATATATGTACCTTCATACAGGTCTCCTGTTGCAGGAAAGCACATGTACATGTACACTTTATGGGAACAATTGACATGTACTTGTTCTTGTACGTGTAGATGAGTCTGAAAATTGAAAAGGTATCCAGAAATTGGTTGAAAAAATATATTTAGGGCAGTGGGGCACTTAATTTGTTTTCACATTGACATTATGATCAAGTGTTGTGGAAGTGGCCACATCTAAAAAAGGTTTGCACCTGGCACCTACTGTACCGATACATGTATGAGTCCAATGTCAGAACATAAGAATCCTTTTGTTGAGTGTTTATTCTAAAATGTCTCCTTTCACGTTTCGAAACAGTTTTAATTGGAGGGAACTGCCAATTCAAGTGAGAAATTATTTCCACAAATTGTCATTCCTGCTGGTAGCTACCGGTACCGGTACACGTACATGTACAGTATACACGTACGGTAACAGTAACTTTCATTTTAAATGCACTGTTATACATGCACCGGTTGGTATGGAGGATTTCCAGTCATGTGATGTTTGACAGTCAACGTTCATCTTGCACAGATGTGTGCAGAAACACTCGCACCTTCAAAATCTCTCAACGTTTTGGCATACATGAAATCGCCAACAGAAATATCCAGATTTAAAAATGCATGTGCACTTCCCGAAAAGCCTTTGCCCGTCATGTTACCGGTAAGTCACGTAAAAAACCTCTATACAGAGTACACTGTTCTTGTACGTGTATGTACTGGTATGAGAAAGCACATGTACAGTGTATGTACTGTATATATATGTACAATATTATTTTAGGCAGCCTACCGGTATTTTGTTCACAGCAGATGAAACCAAGGTACATGTACATTGTACGGTACTGGTACCGTACCAGTACATGTACATGTACGTAACTCGTACATGTATGCATGTTCAAGGTGTACGTGTATGTATAGATTCTTTAAAATGGAATAAGTCTTTTGTGTCAGTGTAAATGTTTAAATTGAAGTGGGAGAATCAGGAGATCTTTTTTTTCCAATCTAGGCACAGTGAGCTGTGTATGTACATGTACATCCATGGACATTTTCATGGAGCGATGTTTGTCGTCAGTGTATGAACAAAAGAAGAACAATAGAGGATACTGACTTACTGTTGCATGTACATGTACCTTCTTGGTTACCAGTTTCTCTCTGACCTTGATTTCCCTAGGGCCATGCGGCACCCATCCTTTACGCTGCCTGGGCAGAGGCTGGTCTGTTCCCTGTGGATAATCTCTTGACCCTGCGCCAGAACACCTCCGTTCTGGAGGGTCATCCCACACCGGTAAGTACAGTTGAGAGCCTCCTCAAAGCAGGTCATCGCCAAAAAAAAAAAGAATAAAAAGCAGCATACTGTACCACATGTTCCCATTTTCCCAGTCTAGATTATAGCTACCTGTACTGTACTTCACATATGCCCAAATACTTACCAGGAATTTTTTTGTATTCACAATGGATGCATTCTAGCCTCGTACATGTACAAAACGTGTACCTTTTAGTAGGCTGATTTCCCATTCTAGAAGGAAGACTAGACCTAAAGCAAGTCTGTTCTGATTCATTCAGCTCATCAGGCCATCTTTTCTATACATACATTGCATGTATGTCTGGTGTCTGTCGCATTGGAAAGACTGAGAATACACGTACCAGTACCACTGGATGTGATGCCAGTCCATCACACATTGCTCCCCAAGTATGGTATTTTAATTGAGATACCCATTGATATGCCAAGTAGGACAAAAGCAAGCAGGGGTTTGACCGGTATTTTGTGGCTTCCCCCAGACCACAACTTATGGCCATGACCCTCTGGCAAGGAGTCACAAACCTTAACCCTTGGCGGCCTGCATGCACTGTGCCATTTGCTCATTGACCATTAGGGCGTGTGCATGAAAATGAATGAGTGTTACACTGGAATGTGGCATTACATGTAGATCTCTCAACGCAAAAGAATTGTTCATGTAGCAGTATAAGGGAGTGGTACTGTCGGGCTCAACTTGAGACAGAAGTGTTTCAGTTATGGACTTCATGTCCTTCAACATGTTCAAACACTGCTTCAACTCAAAGGCTTTGCTTGGTTTGAAAGGGACCTGTGCCTTGAAATAAGCCGTGTCCTCATGTCATTTGTTTCTGAACTTTACATGTTAAGCTTGTACGTTTAAGATGCCTGCAAGTACCGTATTTAGAGTAACTATATGATGCTTATATACTGGCAGCTTAATCACCGTAAATGTACATTTGATTCTTTTTTCTCTGGTTATCTGTAGAGACTGAACTTCATTGATGTTGGTACCGGCTCACTTGGTCAGGGTCTGAGCATTGCGTGCGGCATGGCCTATAGTGGCAAGTACTGGGAGAAGGCCGAGTGAGTACCAGCCAGTTTAACCTGAGCGGAGGATATTCTGAACATTGCAACTCCTAACTCCTTCCCAATATTTCCCCCTCCACCCCTTCCTCCACTCAGTTATGGCCACTCGGAAGAGCTTGGGTGCAAAGGATAAAAATTCACGCCCTTCCACAGGGCTTGAAATAGTACTACCTGACTACCCAAGCTTGCTTCCTCGGTTGCCCGAAGGGCTTATGTAAAATACAGTAACCTACCTGTTAAAATTCAGATCAAAATACATGATATCATTATCAAAAATCAGATCAAGAAGAGCACCTTTGTACATGTACATGTACCAGGTAACTCAAGTTTGATAGCTGTTAATTGTTTTTCCTTTTTCGTTTCCCCATGTGCACATGCATTACAGTTTGACTTGAGCCACCATAGTTAACCTGTTTGCAAAATCACACTGTCACTCTTGTTTTGCAGTTGCAAGTCAGAACAAGTCAAGTTCTCCAAGGCTTTATAACTTACAGGCCATTTACATGTGTCCGTTTTGCAATGGCCATACTAGTTGACCAAGAAGAGCAGGGTTCCCCTAGGATGAGGCTGAGGTGGCCTCCCAAAAAAGCAAAGTTCCTTGACGGGAACATAAGCATTGTCTACTGTGCCAACAAAGCCAAAGATACATGTACATTTACCAGTATGTATGTAAAGTTCTGTATGCATATACATTTACGTGCGCTCATATTGCGCAGTTGCTTAATCCATTTCTTCCAGATAAACTACATGTAATTCAACATTCTGTTGGCCTTCCAGTGTGAAATATGCTAATATTTCTCTGATTTTCTTGTACATTTTTCTGTGATTTTTCTTTCAGGTGGCAGAGTATGCTAAAACTAGGCTGAAGTGGCTACTAAAAATGAGTGGGGTTAACAACATCACATTTGAATGGCAGGGAAAGCCAGAGTGAGTGATTGAACCCTTGTCTTGTTTGTTTCTGGCTTGTGTAGTTACCGCACGTATTGCCTCGTTGGCGATGGGGAGAGTGCGGAGGGGAGCATCTGGGAGGCCTGCGCCTTTGCCAGCTACTACAAGCTGGACAACCTGGTGGCCATCTTTGACGTTAACCGCCTGGGCCAGAGCCAGGAGGCACCCTTGCAGCACGACACGGACGCCTTCAGGCGCCGACTGGAAGGCTTTGGGTAAGGTTCACCACCTGTCTCCATTTGTTTTCAGTTGAATCGTTTAAGAGTCAGACTTGTTCAGGTTTTGTTTTCTTGCTTTTGCCCTTGTGTGATCAAACTCAAATTCCATTTAGGCCAACATGTGGATTGGTTTTCGGTATTTCTCGAGGCTTCACACCTGCATGAATAGGCTTCTTGACAAGTCTGCAATTTCATTTCAACCCTTACACAAGCAAAGATTTATCTTCCTGACAGCATCAAGAACTGACACCCCCCATGCATTTCTCTGTATTATTGAACAGATGTCCCTGTATGCCGCTATATCGCTTTTCCCTTTCAATTACCATGAGCCAACATTGTCATGATTTTTTAATACATTGGAAAGAATTAGTGGTTGGCAAAATGTCCTTTGGAAATGTCCATTGTTTACCCATTTACAAGAATCATCTGGCAACTTCACCAACCTGTGCCAGCACGTGTATTGTTGGGTATTTCACAGTGCTGATTAATCTGTGTAAAAATGGGATTGCTTTAAGCCACATGTACCAGTGAATGTCCTTAAACAGTCCTTCGTTGTTAATTTCGCAGCAAAATGCTACTCTGCTGAGAAGTTAAGGGATAAGATGTTCATTGTGTCTGAGTCCTCTTCCCCGGAGGCCAGGGTTGGAAGCCACTCGAGCACAGACCCCCTAATGAAGTAACTTTTCTTTGACCCGTCGGTTCCCATTAATTTCTTGTTACAGCTGGCATGTTTATGTGTTGGAGGATGGCCACAGTGTTGAAGACCTGTGCAAGGCATTCTTTGGGGCTGCCCAGGTGAAGGACATGCCCACAGCCATTGTGGCCAAGACCCTCAAGGGCAAAGGCATTCCAGGTAGGATGAAGTTCCAGCAAAGATGTATATGTACATGTACATGTAGTTGTATGAACAGTTGAGTGTTTGTTTCCAAGGTTGTTAAACAGCACAGTTTAAGTTTAGAATGATGAGCCAGTTTCTAACTATTCTAACCACTATACATGTATGTGTAATTGTATGTGGCTACATGTCATAAAACATGTACATGCATACATGTTATGTCAGGATTGGCTTCGAAATGACCATAGGGGATGAACGCCCATATATTTGTTGGATTGGCTTGTACCGGTATATGATGGCTTATAGAAGACAAAGGAATGTTCGTCACTGATCAGTCCTTTGGCTTGAGACAGAAGGACTCGTAATGGATTTGCAGGGACTACTGAAGGACTCTACTTAACCACCTACAGCAGCCTCAATCAATAGTTCTGGTCATTGTTTGTACATAACATGAACAGTGTAACTGGTATTTCGCTGTTCCGACCAACGCAGAAAGATAATCCAATTTTTTTAACAGGCTTAATTGTTTATGTTGTTAAGGAATTGAGAGTATTTCCTGATGAGTCTGACGTTTGATTACAGAAACAGTCATTTGAGACCATCAATTTGGGTGTTTTTTTAATCCAAGGAAACCGAGAGAAAGTATTTTTCCACCACTCATTCCCTCCCCTCGCAAACTGCCCTCCCATTCACCACTGAATGCAACAACTGTCAATCTGAAAACTAGACACATGGAAAAAATATGTTTGGAGTTCAAGCATTACTGAGGATGTTTTTTTAGCTGGGGTTTTGGGATGATAACTGTAATGGTCCCAAATCCTCTCCACCTTTTTGAAGAATGAAGACTTTTGGGTTTAAAACAAAAATTGTCCAGGGTAACCCCCCAATTTTGATCAAGTATCCGTTATTTACTACTGTTGAAGCCCTAACATGGAATGGTTTAATCCCTCAACAGGCATCGAGGATGAGCTGAACTGGCACGGCAAGGCCCTGGGAGACAAAGCTGCTGCCGCCCTGGAGGCCATCAGCGCCCGCATCGTCAACAAGGGGCCCCATGGCCTCAAGCCCTCTGCCCCCTCTGGCGAACTGCCGGCCCGCAACATCACCAACATCCAGCTATCCTCACCCCCGGACTACCCGTTGGGGGAGAAGGTGGGTTTGGTGTCTAGGTCTAGGAGGGCAAACATGCACCGGTAGCTGGGGATGCCCCACTCTGGCTCGGCCCCTTCACCGGCAAAGAAGAGTCAGGCTGGTGGGAAAAGTGTCATACTGGCACACTGGGCATGTGCAAAGACTGTACATTTCAGCTGGAATTGGTAGCACTTGCTCCATGGTCTCCCAATGGCCTTGCAGTCAATTTATTGTTAATGTTTTGAATCTACCAGCACCTTTCTCACCAAATATAATAAACTGCCCATGAGCATTCAGGGCACTGGCTCCTTTGGCTCTGTCCAGTTTTTATATACAGCTCATATTTGCCACTTAAGTTGACTATTGAATTGAACAAGGTACGTGTAGTATATGTGTTACATGTGAACAGTGTACTAAATTAATGTACGTGTACATTGTATTGGGCTACTGTTGCATTGTTTACATTTGGCAGGATTACATTGTTAAAAACAACTGGAAAAAATTGTGAAAAGAATTCACATTCATGGGCAAATTTCCCACTTGTGAAAAAAAGCTGTTAAAAAATGGGCCCACTTGTGTAGAAGGTGTGAACATTTTTTGCACTGGTGAAGAAAAGGTGTGAAAAATATCCCTCTTGTGATTTTCTTTTTCAGAGAAAGGAAAAAAGTGTGACAATTTTTCACGCTGAGGGGAAAATTTTTCACATTTTGTGAAATAAATATTTTCCTGGATGGGAAAAAGTGTGAAAGGTTTTTCCCCTTTCGAGGTTAACTTTCAATCGCAATGCACTATAGCTTTAAGTCAGGTGCAGATAGTCTGAAATGAGTACATCTACCCAGTCTCTGGCCAGTGGAGATATCGGTAGCTGCTCTTTCTGGAAGCTTTTGGTAGTAGCAGAGGCATTGTTCTCGGCGGCCCTTCAGAAAGGCTGTACATTAGTTGGCATTATGCGTATGACCTTGAGTGATGGATTCGTGGGTCTACTGTGATGTTGTACCCTGCTTTAATGGGTCTAATTGAGCACCAATCCCCCCAGACGGTGGAAGCTTTCTTCTTTTCTCTCTCATCAAAGCTTCTGTGTTTATCAACTTCCAAGCGTCATATTCAAATATACACATGCACATATAAAAACACATGGAAAACTTGTGGAGTAATGCCTCGAATGTTAATAACTTTTTAAATTGGATCGGATGCCTGTGTGGCTGTTTTGGGGTTCTTCCTGAAAAAGTTCATTGAGAAATAGGGATTGTTCAAGTTGTCTGCAGCATACTTGGTAGTCTGGTTCCTAGACTTAAAAATTCTTCTGACGTGTGCAAATTTTACCATACATGTAGGTCTGGTAGTCACCATGACCATATGAATGTAGAATGCAATGTAATATAGAATGTACAACTTTATGTCCGGGATGCAGTGTAGGCACATTTGTTAGTTATTAAAAAGTCATCATTAAGCATTCAAAAACACAGTAAGTAGGTTTGATTAAAGGTTGCAGACTTGACAGCTGTGTGGAAATGAGTGAAGAATGGCATTTTTACATTACAGACATTTCTTAACGTTAAGAACATTACCTGAAAATCTAAATCTAAATAATAAAACTAATAGTGTTCAGTGGAAAATTTTTGACAGGTTTTGGTAATTTTCAGAAAAGGAAGGATAGCTTTTGGACGTAAAGATTCTCTTAAATAGTTGGAACCTGTCAGTCTTGGAACTAGCCTTAAGGTTGGTAGTTGGCTGGCACTGAAGACCTATCATTGCATAAAGATTTCAGCAGCAAGTCTTGTTTGTGCCCTTCTCAAGGTGGCTCCCCGTGTCGCCTATGGCGTTGGCCTAAGGAAGATTGGGGATAGCAACGAATGTGTGGTAGCTATGGATGGTGACACCAAGAACTCCACTTACGCCGACACCTTCCGTAAGGCACACCCTAACCGCTTTGTGGAGTGCTTCATTGCTGAGCAAAATCTGGTAGGCGTAGCAATTGGCACCACCTGCCGTGACCGCAATGTGGCCTTTGTCAGCACCTTTGCTTGCTTCCTGAGCCGCGCTTTTGACCAAATACGGATGGGTGCCATCTCTGAGACCAACACCAACTTCTGTGGCTCCCACTGCGGCATCTCCATTGGTGAGTTTGAGCCTGGCTGACCAACCCTTGCACTCAGGGCAGTTTTTCCCCTCCAAAATGCATTATTTTGCGTTCTTTGTGCAATTAAAAGTTGAAGGAGTGGCCAATCCAGCATGGATGAAATATACATGTAGCTTGCCTCTGCCTTTGTCAGTACTGCAAAAAAAATCATTCAAAACTTAGTGACGAATTCTGATGAACCTGGTAATTTTAAGGGAAAAGAGAGTCTCAAAATGTGGAAAACATTTCCATCAAAACCATTTTGGGGCACTTCTGGCTTCCTACTGATAACCCAACTTGAGCAACAGTATAGAGAATACAGCGTGTTCCAGTCTGACATTAAGCCAAGATGTGTCGTCGGTTCCTGGGAAGGAATTCTTAAAGTTTTGAAAGTGACCCTCTCAGAGAGTGCTTGAAGTTCCATTGTTTGTGCTGGAAATTATTACTGACAGTATCTGCAGCTGAGAATTTGCCACTAAACAGTTTGTAGCTGCTGCGAGGTGGCAGAACGATTTCGATTTTGTTTGGTTTTTCTTTCTTGTTCCTTTTTTTGTTGTTGACACTGTCAGTGAGAACTTTAAAAGTTGTTCTTATTGTCTGGATCTGTGTCAGCTCTTGCCAAATGAGGCTTTTTAAGACAAGAAATGCATATGCTTAAATGAAATTACCCAAAAAATCGTGTAGTCAAGAATGTCAGTGAAAACCAGTTATGATTCTTTGTAGTAAGGCAGTTGTTATAATGCTTATAATGTATCTGATGTGTGTAAGCAAGAGAAAAAATTGTCATGTTGCATGTGGCACTGTTTGGGAATGAAAACACGTTCATGTGCTTTTTCAAGATGTATTTTGCATTGGGGAGATGTTAATTTATAATGTCTGCACTAGCAAGCAGGAGGTCGTGGTTTCGAATCCCACCCGAGTAAGCTTGTGAAATTTTTTCGGAAGCTCTCGGACAAGCACTGAGCATACAGTGTTTGTTAATACATACGTTGGGTAAGGGCAAAACCTGTTATAAATAAAATGTTCATGTGCAATATTTCTGGCAGATTAAAAGCTGATAAGTTTGAGCTCGTTTTGTGTCTAATTCCATCTTCCATGTTGTGGTGATGTGTACCGTTCACTGAGTAGCATAATTTAACTCCACTATTAAACTTCCGTTATGGGACCCTGCCTTCTCAACAGGCGAGGACGGTGCATCCCAGATGGCTCTGGAGGACTTGGCCATGTTCCGCTCCATCCCGGGATCCACAGTCTTCTATCCAAGCGACGCCGTGTCCATGGAGCGCGCCGTGGAGTTGGCAGCCAACACTAAGGGCATCTGCTTCATCCGTTCCAGCCGCCCCGCGATGCCGGTCCTGTATACTGCTGAAGAGCCCTTTGTGATAGGCAAAGCCAAGGTGATTTTTTAAATGTAATTGTGGTATCTGTGAAGTGAAGGGCTTCCCAAAGTCCTTGTTTGGTTCTGGAATCTTTTGCTAGTTGGAGACTGAGTAACTCTATAGCTTCAACGTCTGAGACAGCAGGTGCTTGAGGGCACTTTCTTTGAAATTGGTGTGATGATGTTTGGCAAATACATGTAGCTGGCAAAAACAGGGATCAGTGACTATGCACATGCAGTTCATGTAGTGATATGTTAAGCGTTTCCTCACACTTTCGAGGACAGTTCTTTAGAGTGGAACTATGGTCACATTGTTAGCAACCACAATGTCACACCAGTAGGTGATTCTTAAACAGAAAGGGGTTTTGAAAACAAGGTATTGGGACCAGGTAACAATAAGCAGTACAGCTACAGAGCACCTTTCATTCCACTTTCATATTTTGTAAAACTTATTTTTGAGTTACTATACATGTAAATGATGAAGTAGATAACAGTGTGTCCAGATTTCCACTTTGGAACTGAGTTTCTCTAAAGACGTCAAATTTTAAGATGTACTGGTACTTTGTGTCAGGGAGATATTAATTTTAATCATGGATTTTGCCCTTACCCGACGTATATAAACACTGTATACTCAGTGCTTGTTCGAGAGACTACAAAAAATTCACAAGCTTACTTTGTTGGGACTCGTACATATTTTTAAATACTGTATACTCAGTTGGGTAAGGGCAAAACCTGTAATCAAAATTTACATCTTTCTAACGCAAGGTACATCTTGAAATAGTTTGCAGTACCTGCTTCTACATCTGACTCGAACCAGCCACGCGACCCCGACAATCTGAGTGGTCAAGTGATTAAGATATCTGCACTAGTAAGCAGGAGGTCGTTGGTTCTAGTCCCACCTGAGTAAGCTTGTGAATTTCTTCACAAGATTTTGGACAAGCACCGAGTATCGGGTAAGGGCAAAACCTGTAATTAAAATTGAAGTTGTCAAAATTCATGATGAAGGCCTTGTGTGGAATTTTTTTCTTCTGTTAGGTGGTGCGCGAGAGTGCTGACGACAAAGTGACTGTCATCGGTGCAGGGGTCACTCTAGACGAGGCCATGAAGGCTTACGAAATCCTCGCCAAGGAGGGCATCAAAGTCCGGATCATTGACCCCTTCACCATCAAGCCCCTGGACAAGGACACCATTTTGGCTGCAGCTAAAGCTACCGGCGGGAAGGTGGTAACTGTGGAGGATCACTATCCACAAGGTGTGTGTGAAGTCAGGATTTCAGTCTATAGGCATCACTGTTAAGGGATATGCCAGTCCCATAGGGGGTTAGTGCTTTAATGGCAATCTGTTTTGATGCATTTGTAAGAAATGTTCAATAATTCTGTGCCTTTGTACCTCTCTGAATACTACTCTACATATAGATCAGTTGACCCGAGTTAAAATCCAGTCTTGGCTTTTTTAATACTGACCAGAAAATAGAGAAAACTCCCTGATATTAGACCTACTATTGCCATCGTAAATTAAATTTTTAATTTTGATAGACTGTTCATTATGCATGCAGAGTTTGTAAGTTTATTCCCCTCCCTCCAATGCGTACATCAGTTTTCAGAGACTTTGTACGAATTTGGCTAAGACTGACTAACAAAAAGTTGACTACTGCTGGTAAGCTAAGTTCATAAAGAAAAAAATGCACTATTTCATCACAGGTAGTGATCATGAAATCTCATAAAAAATGCTTTTGTACAAATGCCTTAATAAAAATAATTAAAACAAAACACACAATCTTGTGAACAACGGGGCAATTTATCCCCAAAATAACTCCAAAAGAAAGCGTTCATTAAGGGCAACGACTGCACAAATACATTTAGGGCACACAGCATAATGCAATCAACTGTGCAAGCATTAAACTTGATGTTGTTACGAGATCAAACCAAGCACCAACCAACTGCATGACTATTCAATTTCCTATACCTCAGTACACAGAGTTGTTAAGGATGCAGATTACCAGTGAAAAATTGCGGTAGTGATCATAGGGTACAAAGGGATTTTGTGGTTGTGAAACAAATGGTGCATAGCAAGCTCTCGCTGCGCTCTAGCTACGGACATGCTGGGCATGACAGAAAGCGGTAATTGGCCAGATGTTACAGCCCGGGGCAGTTCAAACTCCTGTGTCTTTCCTCTATGCTTTTATCGTGGGTTAATACTCCCCATCTAAAATGCAAATTGTTAGCTCATCAGAGGCCAAGAAAGCCAAGCTATGCAACCATGTGACAAAATTTGCATGGGCTGCCTGACCTACCGGAGGTGTCGTAGAGGTGGCCTTTCCTCATACTTCATTCCAAACAATTTTCTTATCATGATTTGACATGTATTTATAAGCATATACAGTATATTTGAACATGTTTTCTTCCTTGTTGACAGGTGGTATTGGGGAGGCAGTGGCCGGTGCCCTGGCAGGCAACTCTGGCATCATCATCAGGTCCCTGGCTGTCGGCGAGGTGCCCCGCAGTGGTTCCAAGGACTTCCTCCTCGACCACTTTGGCATCAGCGCCAAGCAGATTCAGGAAACTGTCAAGGCGATGCTGGCCTGAAGACAAAGAAAGGTTGGCACATAGACCAAGGCATTAGATTCCACCAAACAGACCCTTAGATGGCTTGGTGTAGGTGTATTGATTTTCTCATTTATTACATGTAACTAGTAGCGGGTGCAGAGTTGATTGATGTGTTTCTCCTCCTTTGCAGTCAGTAAACTGATACAGTTCATTTCTAAACCCTGTGTAACTTTGCACAATGTTAGTCATTCATACAGTGCACAACCTATTTGTTTTCTTTTCTTTTAGTTCAAAACAGTACTTGACCCTAGCAGGGCCCTGGAGTATACAAAGGCTGCGATCAGATTTGGGTTTTAAAGGTTTTGACTTTTGATGAATGGGAGTAAAGTTACACTTCCATCTCGGTACAGGCACGATCTTCCTCTGGCCTGATTACCTCACAGGATTTTAAACTGGGCTGCTTTTTCAGCTATGTACTGGGAGGGTTTACTGCTCGGGTTTAAAGATGCTGTAAATTGTCTTTTCTCTATGCCTGGTATGACAGTTGATGGCATGTTCAGGTTTGTACATGAAAATGAAAAATATGCCACTGCCCTTCAATGTTCTACTCGTGAGAGATTTTTGTTGTTTCTTCATGACAAACATTAACTTCCAGGTCAATTGATATAAAATTCCAAACATTGTTGCATGAAGCAGTGTATAAGTTAGGCATCTAGGGCAATATCCATTCTTGCGAAAAAAGGCTTTCAGAAGCCGTCATGTGCTTTTGCATATTGGCCTCTATGAACTTGGGTAAAATTGAAGGTGGAAGTTAATTTTCAACCATGAAGAGGTTACTGGTACCTGACCCCGTCAGAAATCTGCCATGCATAAAAAATGACTCATTGGGCAAAACAAACATTCATACATCATCAAAAATGTTATGTAGCTATGTTTATTGTTTTTGACTAACTTGGTTGATACATGTGTACGTTGGTGAGCAGTTTTTTTTTGGGGGGGGGCTCAACAAAACAGTAAAGTTGGGGCCCATTAATCTTGACTTAATTCCAGAATGTTTCAAACTCTGTTGGTTCATCTTTAACTGCCTGCATTTACACCACTGAATATCTGACGGAGAAAAATTGATACATGTACATGTACCCATACATACATGCATGCGCAAATACAAAGCTGTACGTGTTTCATGGGTGCATTTGAGACAGGGTACCGTTCATTGTATATCACACTCCTTTTGTTTCCTTGCGACACTTGTTAAATTCAGTTGTCGCCCCAAGACAAAAACTTACATGTACAGGTATTTCACAAAGTCCAAAATAAAGCCCCAGTACTCATTTGGAACCAATGGAGATGTTGACAGTGGAGGGTTCGTTGCTCTGCCGAAATGCTGTACATGTATGTGGCTTGTGCATGATTCGACAAGATGTCGCCGCCAAACCAACTGACTTCAGTGCAGTTTGCCCACATGATCCAGTGAACTGCTACATATTTATGTTGGTTATTCCTTGTCAGTGTGGCCCGCATGGAGGGAAAATTTCACAGTTCCGCTGTTATGACAAACAAGTGTCCAAATGACACACTCAACATAAATGGAGCCTGTCTGTTTGGTTGCGAGTTTAGAGTAGTTACAGAGGATTCTAAGAAACATGTTGTTAGTTATCAAATCCAGTAGATTACCCCAGCATTGGGAATACATGTGCTTCACCAAGGCTTTGTCACCAGCAGTAATAACCTTAACTCAAGTTACGGTGGCAAGAGCCCATGCACTTATCAGCATGTGTCATTTGATCAGTGACCAATGTCGCAACCCCTCCCCATTGAAGATATGGATAGACATAATTCAATTCTTCTGTAAACAGTACATTTTCAAATCATAGCAATTTACCAATTGTTCTGGCTGATATATATTTTTTGGAATGCATTTTATTTTTAGATAAATCTTTGAAGGAATTCCTTTAATTGTAAAAGTACTCATTTTATCGAGAGAACATAGACAAATTGGTATAACCAAATGAAAGTTTATGTAGCTGACACAGCTGAATTTATTTTGAAGAGCTCATAAATTGTTATTTTCCAAATTTCCAGTTAAAATTACCTGATTACCTACAAATGTTCTACAGTTTTTATACATTAGTTGGAGTGAACTTTAGATAATGTTGAAAGTTGTGCAAAGATCAGAGTTGAATAAAAACATTTCTTTCGCAATGAAAATAATTGAACGTGTGATGCTCTACTGATATGCAAAAACAAGTGAAGTCAACGTTCTGAGTCACATACATGTGCATGTTGGGACTGCAATAGAAAGTCTCTCCTTGTACATGTAGGCACGTACTAGTACATGTACTGTAAACTTTTATCTGCACATGTACAAAAGTTGTCAAGGAACTTGCAATGAAATGTGGTGCAACTGGAACTCAATAATCACTCAATATTTTGTGAAACTGATGGCAGGCCTTGTATGCAAGAAATGCTTGGCGCATGGTCAGTTTCGTGGAAGTACCAAAAATGTGGCTGTTCTTGGTATGAATTTACAGGTTTGCTTCACTGAAAAAGTCCAATACAGTACAAGCATGAGGGACCCAACCTACCTCATCCGTCTCATTTTGCCTTGGCAAAATCTAAACATGAGTGAGCGCAGCCATACCCATACACCTGAACCTACGATGTAGCACTTCAAAAGTGAACATGTGCCAGGGTTTATACATTTTCTGATGTATTTCAAGAAATTTAGAAAATTGAAAACTTCGTCATACGTGTAAGGGCAAAGATTTTGTCAGTTTTACGACAGAGAATGGACAAAGGCTGTAGATTCATGCAAAGAACGGGAAAGGCTAGACTGATACCCAAATCTAGAGTTCTATTCTCTTGAAATACGTCTCTCCCACCATTACTGTCCTAAAAACATTGTTCAAGCGTCAATGCTTTGTACTATGAGATAAATTCGATCCGTTGCCCGGTGCTGGCTAGCCATGCAAAACTTTGCCCCAGGCCTTATTTTGTATGCACGCATTCGTCAGGCTTTTCTGGGTCTTATTTGAACTCGACGCCTGGGTGCATAGCCTTTGTTCCATTCATCAACATGCATAGACTTATCACAGGAAACATTTAGAGTCATAACACATGCAGTCAGCACTGGTGGATAATACTCACTCTTAATCACTTCTTACATCCTAAATTAAGTCATGGTTAATACATTTTAAACTATTAGTCTAAAACCACAAACTTCATGTAAAAAGATCTGGACCCCTGCGGCTCACAGACTGTATGGGATCAAGGATCACAATACCAACCAAGTGGAAGTTTGATTATCACCACTTTTGAGAGTGAAAAATGTCGGTAATGCCCATCAGCCTGGTCTTTTTATCGGAGTACGGTCTTTTGTTACAGGGCCCTGTTTCCTTTGTCTGAGTTCGGAGACCCCGGCCACCCATATAAACCATACGTCTCCGATCCCAAAATCCCCGGCAGGAAGTGGTTAACCCTAAAAGAGCCGGAGGGGGGCAGAATACCTCAACATTTTTCCAATATTGCCACGGTGTATTTTTTTCCAGGAGTTGAGCTCTTCAGAGTTTTAGAGTAATTCTTTCAGTCATTTTGAAACCATATTTACAAAAGTCGGATATTGTTCTTGGGCAGTGTACATTTTTTCAACGGGGGTCAGCCAAATATGTATACCTCTGTGGTGCTCAATGCCTCACTGGCATGCATGTAGCCTTGAACTTCAGATGACCATTACAACAAAACTATATCTGAGTTCAAACTTTACATCTTAAATGATAAGGAGCGTCTGTATGCTTATGCCAAGTTTAAAAAAATTGGGCACAGCCAAGTGGGGGGGCAAGACCCCCCCAGCTGTGAGATGGGTCAAAATAACCTGACTCTTTT
Organism: Acanthaster planci; assembly: GCF_054643075.1. NCBI lineage: Eukaryota > Metazoa > Echinodermata > Asteroidea > Valvatida > Acanthasteridae > Acanthaster > Acanthaster planci. Next base: position 13,498,860 of record NC_141780.1, on the reverse strand, counting down.
GAGAGTTAAAGTGACCTGAACTTGGCTTGTTCCACTCCAAGTATTTAATGTCTGTAGGCAATGTAAATTCACACTGCATACACAATGCTTCACTCACAAGGATTTCACAATACATAGTTCATCTCACATTTTAGAAAATAAAAGTTAGAGCACTTTGGAAGACCTTGAAAAAAACTTTTTTCCCCACACATGCATGTATGCAAGACAGTACTTGGAAGACATACCATATACATATACAACCAAATGCAGAAATTGAGTTTACATCCTGAAATCTGATTAACAGGATTTAGAGCTGAATAAAGTGATTCTAACATAAATTTTGTGTGAGGTAAACTACATGTACATCAATTTGCTGGCTTTTTCCAAGCCATGCGCAGGAAAAAGCACTTAGCACCTGCAAACTGCCGAACCAGCAATGATGAGAGTCATTTCCACAGCATTATCAAAGAATTTTTATTCCCCTTTTTTCCTTACATGTTGCTTGTTCTTTTCTCTAGTTCTTGTGGGGAGGGGGGTATAGTACCCCTTGCCTTGCCCCATGTCCTCCCTTCCCCTGATCTTGCTATCCACTGCTATTGACAAGTGAGGCTTCTATAGAAATTCGCCCGTTTGGAATGGGGCCAAAATATATTTCGTGATTACCTGAGTTACATAACAGCTTCAGTGTCATGTGATGTCATGGACACAAAAGAAGGAAAAAAAGATCAGTCAAGCTGGCTTGCGTATACTGTAGTGGGTAAGGAAAAGCATTAGTATTGCAGGTGTTCTTGGTTCGAATCCCAGTGTTTTATTCTTAACGATGTTTTTCTTTTTTTGCAAGTTCTGTTGTAAAAGATTGATTTGAGAAGTTGCACTGTATTTAAGGACAAAAGCTCGCTTCAGTGCATTGATCAAGTAGTTAAAGGTTAACAGAAATTGAAAGCATTTAGTTCACTTGAATTATTTCAAACTAGCAGTAAATACATAACCATTTTAAAAACATCATAAATTCAATATTTACCCCATTAATCGTGACCTCAAAATGAACAAAAAGATCCTGTGTGTCCCCTCCCACAACGAATCCCCTTTTGGCCGTTTGGGCTCCCAGGCTGATTTGATGACATCATCGGCAAAACGCCTACATGCAAAGTGTACATACATGTACATGTACATTGCACGATTGCACACAGTACATGCAATATCGCACGCTTGCAACAGACCACGTTGTGTGCGATGTAGCCTGTCTCGGTTCAACATAGAAATTAACCCGAACCCTCCTCAATCCTTCACCTGTTGGACGACTGAGGAGTGTTAGGGTTAAAAGACACAGTCCTACTGTGCATTTCTTGAACTGAGACAGTGTTTGCCTGTATTTTCCAAATATTTACAGAAGGATTGGAACCCAAGCCAAGGCTTATATGCTAATTATACATCAGTTTTTAATAACAGCTACAGTGTGTATACACCCAAAACTATTGTTTTTGTACAAATTTAAATTCCCCATTCAAGATGGCCTTGTAGTAATGCAAATGCAAACACACAATATACCGCCCTCTGTTATCAGTGTTTTGAACTTAATTGGTCAATCTTTAGATCTCCGCGCGATCGCCCGATCTTGCTGTATGATCTGTAATTTTTACGCTCGGAAAAATGCATTTTTAAAAAGTTTGGGTGCGGAAGATTGTTAATTGGTCATTCTTTATCTCCGCGCGATCGCCCGATCTTGCTGTATGATCTGTAATTTTTACGCTCGGAAAAATGCATTTTTAAAAAGTTTGGGTGCGGAAGATTGTTAATTGGTCAATCTTTAGATCTCCGCGCGATCGCCCGATCTTGCTGTATGATCTGTAATTTTTACGCTCGGAAAAATGCATTTTTAAAAAGTTTGGGTGCGGAAGATTGTTTCCAAATAGTCACAATGGCATGATCATGTGGATGGACCAATCACACCCAGGTGTATGTGGGAACTTGTATGTGCCACATCAAACGGGGAGTACCCAGTCGTTGTTATACATGATTCAGTTTATTCCCCCCGACTTCAACACAGCTCTCTCTTGAGCCGTTCCTTCTCGGTCAGGTTGCCTTCCTCCAGGGGGTACTTTTTGAAAGAGTCCATGATGACAGGGGTATCGGTGGTGGGTTGGATCTGGTGCGATTGCAGGCGCGGCGTGGTCAAGATGTGCCATCGCTGTAAATTCAAAGCAAACAGAGCTAGATTTTCGTGAGTTGCACAGTCCAGGATTGCCATCTTTGTTCCAAACAACAATCAAGGAAAAATAAGGCCTATAAACAAATATTTGTGAACAGTTGGTTAGCTTCAGTGAAGTGAGTAGTACAGATAAACAGTGACCTTAGCCAAGCTTGTGCCACAAACTTCGCAACAAAGCATGGTGAAGTATTTCTCCCCCCCCCTTTTGGCCTGAATTCATGGTGCACCACTTTTCCAAATTAGAAACTCTCTCCTTTTGACCAACATGGGATTGGAAGCCATGCTGTTGCACCTCTGTTCTGAAAGCTCATATTTTTCTCCTTGTTTAAATATGCCGCTTGATGCCTTAAAGCAATGCTAGAGTCTGCCCCAGTTACTCAATGTAGGCAGAGGTGTCGCAGGAGTTCTGAGTCCTCACAAGACCATAAGTCCTCACAAGACCACCAGAAGTCCACACAAGTCATTTGTAGTACATGTAAGTCAAGTGTGGCAAAGGCATTCCTTTTATCATTGTTCCTCATTGGTTCTCACTTCAAACCAAATACACTGTGCCGGTACATGTACATGATGATCACTGGCACTGACACCGCACATTTCAACAAAGTCTCTGCGGCCATCTTTGATATGTCATCGGGTCATATAAAAAAGTGGCAGAGCTGTCCACCGCTACAGTTGTTTGTCTTCGGGTGCTTATGACAAAAAACAGAGCTGTAGCAGTTTGAGTTAAATGCGGCCAAAGATGGTACACTGCACCAATTTTAAACATGTGGCTGACTTGTGATTTGAGACATCCAAAACCAAATAACCAGGGTTATACAGAGTTACCAACATATTATTAATTCATTTCTGGTTACGACACTAAGGATTCCTCAAAAGTGCCTTAGGAACTGTAGCTAGCAAGCCTGCATATGAAGAGACCTGTGAAGAGGAGACAATGAGAAGCGTATCATGGTACAATGTACATTGAAATTGTACCACACAGCTTGGCAGTGTTACAGTATGTGGGAAAAATGTTTTCCCGTTCATTTTTTGTGCAAAGGGTTCCCAGAGGCCTTGCACAGCTTTTCTTTAGTCGTGGACTTTGACCCAATAGTAGACATTACTGTTCAGTTTCCTTGACTGTATGTGGATGTAAAATCCCCGCCCTGACATGCTTGCCACAAGTACTCACCTCCCATAAACTCCCCTTGGATCGCAGCAGTAGCACAATGAAAGTAATGGGTATCATCATGATCGACAAGAGAGAAAGTGCCCAACCGACGAAGGTGCCCCATGGTGGGTAGGCGTAGCCGTTGTATTCAATCGGCTTGTGCTTCACTATGGCAAAGATAAAGATGCCCTGCAGAAGGAAGCAACAAGAATTGCAGTATGAGATGGAAACCTGCAAAGTGAGCGTCAAGGTGTATGCTCACAATGTGGTCAATTTTATGGTCGTTGGCATCGTAATTTTCCCTGGGATGGGGCAAAGCACCGTCAGCAACAAACTGCTAAACCATTAGTGGTGGAATAGTGGTCAATTCTGAGACGTTTTAAGCAAATAGGTGATTTTCATCCCATGTCCTCCCTCTCTTCATTCCTTGACCCACCCCCTTCCCTGTCCCCATAACTGTGGCCCTGGATTCCACACACTTTGACAATAAGCCGCAAACTGGGCCAAGAAAAGGCACAATTTTCCTGGCAATGGAGGCTCCTTTGGATGGAACGGCACTTCGCTGGTTCACGAACGACTATGAAATCACGTTACATTCATGCCATTGGATTGTTAAAAAGTCTGCAGCAAGTCTCAATCAGTATCCCATGCCCTTCCTCAGACTTGGTCTGCTCTGAACCAGGTATCCAAGAGTACAAGTCTTTTCACATGCTTTGATTTTTATCTGTTGAACAAGTGGGGGGAGAGAGGTCACAAAGCGAACTATTCTTGCGTACAATGAAATCTTTCTTTATCACAGCTGTGATAAAGTTACCTTGGACTGCTGCAATTACAAGTTAATTCTGGGGAAGTTTAGAACAGGATGTGAATAGGAGTATTAAATGTTATAAACAACCACTCAAGTTAGTATGAACTTGCCACATGCAAACTTTTCTCCATAATGACATGATTGTCTGTGACTATTGTAAACATGATTGTACATGACAGGTATACCATAAACTGAAAAGAGGAGTGTTTGTAAAAAAATTGTCAAATTGTTGGATAAATCGTAGGAAATTTGTAATTTTTAAAGAGATTTTGACTTTCTGACCAAAAAGGTTACTTACAAATGGGAATAAATACATGTACGTGCTTGGCCATTAAGCAAATGTTTAAGACACCTTAACAAAATCCACTTTCTGCTAATAATGCTATCTGTTCAAAATGCAGTACTGCCTTATGCCCCCCCTTTAACATACAGTGTGAAAAGAGGCAGAAGTAGATCTAGATGTTTCTTCCTTATGCATAAATGGGAATACCTTCTTTTATATCCTCAGTGGGTTATTCAAGAATATTCAGTCCTCAACTTGTTGTCCAATAACTTTGAAATATGTTTAATGACGGATACAAACACTGAGATTTGAAACCAAAATCTGCCCTGCTCATGTTTGACTGTCCCCTCCATTTTAGGCATCTCCCCCTTTTTCAAGTGTTTCCCCCCCCCACTTTGTGGTAACTTTGGGTGATCATGAGCCACTGTGACATGCGCATGCATGTATAGTACTTACTGTGGCTTCAAGAGGTACGAGGAATTTCCAACAGATCTTGAACCAAATGAAGGGACGGACGCCCATCATGTGTTCCATGTTGTCATAGAACCGGTTGGCACCTGCAGTTTGGTCACCCAATGTCAAGATCACGTATGTACATTCAATGTTGAAATTGCAAAGAGGTGGGGCACAAAACAAAATGTGAAAAAAGTCGTTGTTAAAATGGAATGTACACTCAACCTTGCCATTGTTGACATGAGCTTTTAACGGTGCCATTAACATTACAAACATCGATGACCGATGTACTTACCATATACCCATGCTATCACTACAGATTCCACGGCACCGATCAAAAACAACGGGTAACTGACTGCATAATAATCATAAAGCTTGAAGACATACATTCCACCCTGAAATACAAACAAATATGGCCTCACTCAGTTCGAACTGTATCAAATGCCAAATGTGAGTTTTTCCCCACTTGATACTTCCAGCACCAACTGGAAAAAAAGCATTTTCAGTCCTGAAATCCTGGCTGAAGCACATTCTAGATTTCTTTTTTGTGACATCTGCAGCATCCTTTGAAAGGTTTGCCAAACAATTAAGCTCTCTGTTTAGAGAATTTGTACCACTTTTATGAGAGACAAGGTTTTATTTTATTTACATATTTGTTATTGGGTAAAGTTTGCCATCTGATACTTTTTCACTTCAACTAGTGCCACACAACCAAGTGCTACCTACTCATTACATTCAAGCTGATGACTTCTTATAAATACTGACTGCAATTTCACTATGTGTGGCATAACATCTTTGAGTCCTTTTGCACTAAGCAATTTGCATTGAGGACATGGCATGTTTTTAAATGAATCTTTCAGACCAATTTTGCACGCCCAAAAATTATTATCCGTGATGCCAACCTCTGGCTGGCTAGAGACACTAGTCTTACATTTGTGACAAAGATGAGACCCGAGAGGAAAGTTAAGAAGCAGACAACCAGTGTGAAGACTTCCCGGCGGTGCCCGCCGCGGAGCTGACGCGGAAAGATGTCCACCAAGGCAGTTATCAGCCCCTCGACCGCCACAAACTGCAATGTGACAGGGGGAATCAAGTAACCGTCAGTTTCAATGCATGGCCTCCAATTTCTTTTTTTTTCAGGCCCTAACTGTTCTGCACCTGTTTCATCTTAGTGTCATCTCATCCTGCCTGACAGAGAACAAGAAAAAAGTCACCGACAGTGAAATGATTCGGATCCACGCCCAATTACCCTGCCCCTTAATTCCCTGCAATCTGTATCCCCATCAACACTGTTTTGCATTCCATAATCTGCCAAACCACCCTTCTCTCCCGTATTCTTTCCCATGGCTAAATTTTAAATGCATGTAGCCCTCATGCAACCCTCTGTCAAAAAACAAGATGTAGTGGAGTTATTCTCTTCGTGAGTCCTTGCATACATGTACATGTAACAGTATAATACTGTTACGACGTAATAGGTAGGGTTTCCTCTGCCTGTTCAGTTATGAAGTGGTCCACTTCACTTGTATAGGTCTCTCTTAAATGATGCCTTTTCCTATATATAAGGACTGCCACCTGCATCTGCAGTTTGCACTTCAAAGTTTCATAACATCAGCCGTGCCATATTTCTAAGATATTTTGATCAACATGCACACATGCATGCAGTTGTAATTTTCCTGTGAAGGTGTGGCATTCAGTCAGAGAGATCTATTTAGTGACCACCTCAAACTTTTGGGCCAGTATTGCTATCTCACACTTAAAGATCGAGTAGCACCCCCCTTCAAAATGAAATGTTATGAAACGTCCCAGTCATCTACGGGTATGTGTACTTGCATGCACAATTTACTCAGAGAAAGAGCACTTTAGACCCAGTGAGCGTGGTTGCATATGCCCATGTTAGTTACAGGCATTATGTCATCATTTTCCACCACTTCACGCTCAACAGTACCCCCCCCACCCCTGCAATGTGCATGAGATTGACACATTGATTGATATATGTACAGGACATCGGGTACGGAAATACCCAGCAGTGAACCTCAGGTTCTTTCTTCCTGTGAACTCATGCAGTTTTTGAATGATTTCACTGGAGCTTAATAACACATATGACCTACTTCACACTGCAAGAAAGATGTATCCCATGTGTGGTGGTCAGTATAGAATGCATTATGACAGTGATGCATTAAGGGATGTGAAGTATATGCATGTGTAAGATTATTTTTTTTTTATCTTCTCACAGCAAAGGGGCAACTTTGTGCTGGCTGACAGTTGAGGCCTGAGGAATTGCTTCTTTACTTCTACACAGGATGACTGTTGGATGCAAAAAATGAGTCTTAAAGCAATTTTTTCTGTTGATTTGTTTCAGGCTGCATTACAGCATATCACAGAGTCTTAATTGTCTTTGATCTCTCACTCAGTTTCTCATCATGACGAAATGGCAAATGATGTTGCTAAAACAGTTTTAAGGTTCCTGTGGACCAGATCTACATAGAGTGTCAGAGGGCCTATGGCCCAGAAGCAGACTTGTGAGTCATTCTGTTAGGTTGGGTCACGTACCGGTACGCATTCAAAAAATCTCGAAAGTGATGGGGACTGTTTACCTGACTGTCTATCCCAACCAAGAGTATCATGAAAAAGAAGAGCACAGACCAGAAAGGGGCACCTGGCATCAGAGAGAGTGCCTTGGGGTACGCGATGAAGGCAAGTCCTGGACCTACATGTAAACCAAAACAGCCAATACCACGTGGTTAATTAACACCTCAGTATATAGCTTCCACATAATAACCAAAGGGTTTACCTTTGCAGTCCATGTTTATTTTTCTTACATTTTCTTTCTTTCCTCCTTTTGGACTGCTCATACGCATTCCGAACACACAAAATGTAACAAATCCGCAGCCAATACACATACTTGTCTTTCGGGTGGGGGCTACCATGACAAAGGCAGCCCATACCCCGCTTGTCTGACAGGACTGGGACCTTACAACAGTCCCCTTTTCATTTTATCTGAATTTAGGCATGTAACTTGAAGAAACACACCATGAAACGTATGGAAGGCAATACGTGCCTGCAGCTGATATGCTGTACTCTTACAACGCCTCCTACTTGTTTTTTATTCTAGTTTGCAGCTTAACCAACCAGTGGAAAAGACTAGTGCATGAACGCTGCCTATTTGTTTTTGATTCTAGTTGGCAGCTTAACCAACCAGTGGAAAAGACTAGTGCATGAAATGTGCATCGGCATGAACTTGATATGCATAAAGATGTTATGCATGTGTTATTTCCAATGCATTTGGTACTTTTTATATGTCCTTCAAAGTTTTAATTGTGACGTTGCTTTCAATTATAAAATCTTAGAGTGCCTTTGCTTATTCCAAAGCATATAACATATAGCATAAGTTGCTCACTAATGCATGTCTACTGAGCTATATCCCATCAGGCCTGTGAATGACTAGAAGAGGGTCTATTTCCCTCAGCATCTGGCCTCAGGAAAATAAAAACGACCCTCAATCTTCTGGTTATTCCCAGTCCCCCAAGGTGTATAGACACCCACTAGGGACCTCATTAAGAGTCCATGTTATATATGCAGTTCTGTATCAGACAACTCGTAAACACTTGCCCGCTGTTTATAATGTTTTTCAAAAGCGCAGGCTTTCCCAATTATGTTAATATCCGGTATTCGCAGCCAATTTGCCATAATGCTCGTCTGAAAGAGGACATGTAGATGGCACGTACCCCATTTCTCCGTTACGCTTCCCCCTTCCATAATCTTAAGTACTGCAGGCTAAGACCTGGACACATCCGACTGGGAATGCAGACCATATGACTCATGTTTTTTTCAGCCCTTTTTAATTGTTTTTAATCCCCTGTTTCACAATTTTTCTGGTAATAATCTTAACATACCCGGTAGGCTATGAGCTGTTGTTTTGGAGACTGTGATTTCATAAGTTCCGAATGGTCTTGATTTTGATGCGGGTTTACAAAAAATGGCTATTTCCTGCTTTGCCTGTGGGAATGAGGAGCCCTTCCCTACCAAATGGAATGGATTGTAGTAGGGCCTACTTGTGCCATAAAAATTTTTATGTCTGACTGAAAGATCACAACAGCTAAAACTGTCGACTTACATGCACATTCTATTTACTTTTGTATGATGTACGATCATTTGATTGTTATTTTTCTGCATGATAACAAAGCTAATCTTGACTGTGGTGCTGATAAACTTTAAATCTGCACCCCATTTATGGGATTTATATGGCACATCTTTCCTATACATCTACATGTATCAGAACATGTATGTCCCTGGGGGTAGGAAAAATATCCCACATCATGACAGTCAAAATCAGGGGCCAATTCCACTGATAGAGTTCCTCAGCACAGACTTAGCTCAGCAAAGAAAATGCTAAGCAAACACGATTACCAGTACCAGCCACATTTTGTTATACTTGTGTATTTTTGTGTCTTAAATACTCTAGTATTTTTGGCCCAGAACGATCACATGACTGGACAACAAAACTATGCATGTCACCCTCACTGTTGGATATCACATTACACAGTGATATAACATTGACTTGTCCATTTCACAAAACACAGTAAAGGGCCAGTACATGTACTGGTTATCCCAAAGTGTTTCAACACTTAATTGCAATTCAATTTCAATTCACCTACAGCAGATTACTCAAACTTGACCCAACTCAAAAATGTCAGGCCCTAGGTTCGACTGTCTATGTTCGTTCTCAACAAAAAGATCTGTATTGTTTTTCTATACAGTACAGGAAATAGATTAAAAAGGATTTGATGACCTTCGTGAAATTCCTAGGTTGAAAAGGAATATTTTCTGTCTGTTTCACAAAAGCGTCGTGGGAGCTCAACTGACAATGCATGCATGACCAGCACGGCTGCACCTATGGATTCATCCTGAAACCTGTTCTGCTTCACCACATTCTGATTGAAGCATACCCCTGACGGCGGTTCCTGGGGGTCTCATGTTTTCAATAACAAGAACCACACAGCAAACAAGTTGCTTATACAACAGAGTGAGGTCGAACATTAATAATGGGACATTATTAAGAAAAACGGGGCATTGAAGGACGACCTCACGCAGCCACATATTCAATGAGTAGTCTATCAAAACTGTCTGGCAAAGGCTGAATACGACACGCTCACTTGTATACATGTAGCATCTTGGTGTTGTTTTGATGAAAAAAAAAATTTACCTCCATTTTTTTCCTCGGATGTGATAGAAAAAAACGTATTTCAAAAGTCAACTAAAAAACGGGTGGCTATGATCTTCCATTGTAATTCAGAACCTGCCATGATCATACATGTATGACCTTAGTTGATTTCCAAATATCATACATGTGATAATGAACCATTATCCAACAACTTGACTGATGGACATCAGCAGTAAGCCAAAGCATATGCTCATATCAAGAAGTTAGATTAAATTAAGTTCATGACACTGATCAGCAGAGTAAAATATTATCTAAAAATACGGGGAAAGGAGCATCAAGTTACATCAATATGAATTTCAACACTGTTAATTTAAAGTGAATTTGCAGTTTCACCGTGAACTTTTTTTCATAGCCTGCGACTTCACTGCAGTTCTCCTTTTGAAAACACCATGAAGATGACCCTCACTGTGACCGCTTTTCAGACACCTTGAGGCCAAGTGAAAACAATGTTGGAAAATGCAGTAAGCCCAATTCCAGGCTACCGGGGAGTCCTTCTTAACTTTTTTGGTTGGGTTAATCCTTGAAAACGTGAAAATACCGTGAAACTGTTGTGAGCTAGTCCTCTGCCCAGCTGACCTACTTTCCACCATGAAAAGGGGCTTTCACCTGTACATTACCTTGGAAATATTTCACGGGGAATTAATGGCAAAACAGCATTTTCATGGTGTTGAAAGTTGCTTGTGCTCAACATCTGCTTTAATACTGGCCTCCTTATGACTGTGTCTCATTTGGTTCTGTTTACCTCCATCCGACACTTCTCCTACGGATACATCTTGCTCATATGCCATGAACCCCAAGACAGAAAAGATGACCAGGCCCCCGTATATGCTGGTGCAGCAGCCAATGGCGGTGACTATCAGTGTATCTCTGTCAAAAGTCAGGGTGAAACAAGGGGGAACACATAACATGCAAGTCAGGTTTTTTCCCCAAAAATGTTTTAGATTTATAACAACCAGCTTGGACAAGTCACACTTTGTCAAATGCAAGTGCATGTACATGCAAATCGGGAGAAATGACCCAATGCACTATTATTCCCACAAATTCTAGTTGATATAGAGTTTTCTCTTTCCTAATTGAATTTGTCTTCAACATTTATGTTTAATTCTTTCTTATTTGCATGTGCAAATAAAACCTCCTTAACTGGGGTGCATGGCACACACTGTGTGATACATGTAAGTTGTGAGTGGGACGTGTTGGTGTGTAGTGAAATCTCGTATGAAATACCAGCTCCCTGTTTGTATTGCCAATGGAATGATACAATCAACTCTTATTATTACTACATGATGTACATGTAAATCTGGGGACCCATGAATGACAATGTTTATTGTATCCATTGTCGTATGTTGAGTGCAGATAAAGCACTGGCTCCCATTGTATTCACTAATGTTGTAACGGTATGTATAGATCGTATTGCATGCATAAGTCTACATGAACAATGTGTGATGTTTTGAAAAAATGTAAGCATGCTCACCAAACTGAAATATATAAAATGAATGGAATCACAACAAGACAAATAAATGTAACTCATGGCTGCGGACAAAGTCAACAAAACAACAGTGATTATAAATGCTCAGACTGACTGTGCCTTTCCAAGCCTTTCCTTCACAACTTGTTTCAAGGAGAATTTCCATTATTATATATATTTCACTTATCCTGTAATGTTAAATGAACAACACCAGCTTTCTAGTGGGGATATAGCATTAGAGAGAATATGTTACCGGTAACAAGTGTACAAGCATGTTGGCAGTCGCACCTGTTGTGTTACATGCAATCCTTTGCAACAAATCTAGAGGTCCTTTGGGGTCCCTAATTGTAGGGTTTCATTATAGTTTGACCTTTTTCTGAACTTGGGGCTGCTGTGAATTTGCTCTGTCTTTTGAAGAGACTACCAAAGAGAAGTTTTCTTTAGCAAAATTATTACTCATCAGCACAAGGTTACAGTTTTGGGATTGTTTGTATTGCTGGTCTTTCTTTTCCAAGTTAAAAATGGAAAAGGGATTCAGTAATTTATTAGGAACTTGGGGATTATAACCAAAACTGGAAAAGTCCATACACTGGTATGTTCTTGAAATGATCTTTTTTTTCTTTATCATTTCTCCCGGAACGTGTTAATGGTGGATTGCACTTGAAAACTGGCCATGGTTGGTAACCTGGTAACCATGGTAGGCGATTGACCGCGCACCGTTTGACAAATGTTTAACACACCAGTAAGATTAAAAACTGACATGAGAGTCATGTAATGACAACTAATTCTGCTTATAGATCCAGGATAAGTAAGACTGTAAATGGGTCCTTTCACACAACAGGGTCACATTTGTTGTCAAGGAATTTTGTACCTATGAGCTTTCACAAACTCTTTCACAAGCACTCACCAGTCACTTCACAAAGCGAGTCACACACAAGGTGAACAATGACACAGCTCATTTGAATAGCTTGTGAATTGGCGTAAGATTGTTATGACATGTGATGGGCTTACAGGGACTTGTGATGGACTCGAATACAGCAATGACTGTAAGAAAATACCTGATTTTGACTCCACAGAATGTGCAACTTTTCAGTGTGTGTTTATCTACTGGTACAGTATGTAACTGCAATTTCGTTTCATTTCATTTCAGCCATGTTTGTAATAATGAGAGTTGGTTGTAATTTTATCAGTGAATGCCATGTGAGAGGGTTCAAGTCCGCAAACTTGGATCTCTATTTCATGTGAAACCGGAAATATGTTTAAAACCAGAATGATCGTGGGCAAGCTATCCGAGGTATATTATTAATGAGAAATTATGACTTGGAGTGCCTTGTATAACTTGTACTTTGAACCAAAACTCAGTAGAAGAAAAAACCCACAAAACAGCCCCTCCCCCCAACAAAATTATCTACAAAAATAAATAAACAGATAACAGCAATATTCTACCTGTAACAGTTATTGTGGAATTTATTGTAGCTCCCTAGAGCAGTCAGAGTGCCAAAGCCCACGGCATAAGAGTAGAATATCTGAGAGCCTGCATCAATCCAAACCTGGAGAAATGAAGAATTAAACTGTTTCCTTAGAACACATTCATCTGCACAGTTGGACTTTACGAATGAAATTACTTTACACAAGTAATGATGGTACAAGTAGCACAAGTATTCTCCAACAAACTATAACAAAGCTATCTTCCAACAGAAGTACAAAGCTACATGTGTCCTCCAACAAAGTGTAACAAAGCTATACTTAAACAAAGTGCGACAAAGCTACTAAGTGTGACAAAGCTACAAAGTGTGACAAAGCTATCCTCCAACAAAGTGTAACAAAGCTATCCTCCAGCAAAGTGTAACAAAGCTATCCTCCAGCAAAGTGTAACAAAGCTATCCTCCAACAAGGTGTAACAAAGCTATCCTCCAGCAAAGTGTAACAAAGCTATCCTCCAGCAAAGTGTAACAAAGCTATCCTCCAGCAAAGTGTAACAAAGCTATCCTCCAGCAAAGTGTAACAAAGCTATCCTCCAGCAAAGTGTAACAAAGCTATCCTCCAACAAAGTGTAACAAAGCTATCCTCCAACAAGGTGTAACAAAAATACATCTTGAAAATAGTTCGCGGTACCCGCTGCTTCATTTGACTCAGACCGGCCAGCCGACCCCGGCAAGCTCGGTGGTCGAGCGGTCAAGACATCTGCACTAGTAAGCAGGAGGTCGTGGGGTTCGAGTCCCACCCGAGTAAGCTTGTGAGGTTTTTTTCGCAAGGATACTTTTTTCTGCTAACAGTATTTATAATATCTGGGGATATGGTAAAATGCCATCATTCATACTTGAGGATGGGATATTATGCCATTTATACCTGGGGATCTCTCAGGCGTGATATGTCTGGTTGAAGGTAGAACAGCAGCCCTGTGCCAGCCCCAGGGAGCGTCACACCACGGATAAGCATGATGGTCAGCACCACATATGGAAAAGTGGCTGTGAAGTACACAACCTGCCCAGGGACATACAGAACTCCTTTTGGTCAACAAAAAGTCACCCTAATCAAGAGCAGTAATGGAGCGGTATTGGAGAAAGAATTTGAGAAGAATATCATGACAAGCAAATTTCCTGGCTCAGGTCCTTTGCAGGGCAGTATAAGATTGGCAATATTTATTCATGAAAGAACTATCACTAATATTTTGGATTTTTAGTTCACAGAATGTTTAATAGATGCTTCCTGTACTTTGTTTTTGTTTGATGCAGGGTTGATAAATGCCTCAAGTATTCATCAAAGAAAAATCAACAATGTTTTGGCATCATAAACCTATTTCTTGCAAATAACAAAATCGTAAAGCTTGTGCTTTATTTGCACAAGGATAAATTTTCCTGAAGTCTCATTGAATTCCTTATACGCAAAATTTGGACATTAGAACTCTTTTTTACTCATTATTATTCTAATTTACCTTGCCTGAACTTTTAACCCCTTTCCATACAATAAAGTACACGAGGACCCAGGCCAACAGAAGGCACAGCACCAGTGGCCAGACCAGTGTTCCAATTTCATCAAGTCCTCCTGACAGTTGCAACACTTTATTCCTTTCCAAGAAAACAAAGCCAAACCAAAGAAACAGAGGACAAACTGGAATTACAAACGTTCTCATGTGAGAGAAGGGTCGAGTCATGTGCATAGGTGTTAACATATACTGTACATTAGGACAGACTGCTACATTACAATACATGCACTCACATGCAAACACTCAACAAGGACCACAACATACAGTATACCGCTCTGATTAAATTAATGTAACCCTTCATCCAAAGATTAATATTACAAACAACATCAACATCAGAAAAAGTGGCACATGACACATGATACCAAACATATGTTTTAAATATTCAGAGAAGTACGCACTGTCGTATCTAGTACATGTAAGTTTTGCAGGGTAACTGAACACTGGTCACTGAAACACAACTTTAAAAATGGTGCCATGACAAGAAGGGCAAAGTTCCAGCAGACATCCATATATTGTACTTACTCCCAGAACTCCTGTGAGGAGGACACACGGGTATCCGTTGCATTGTAGCAATAGGGCAGCAGTGTGGTATTAAAGTCTGTGAGATTCCCATCTTCCGGAACATCGAACAGCGCGTAGTCTATGTAGTCGGTTTCATTGGTGAGATTGTAAGTGTAGTTCAGGCAGGGACCTACAGAGCCCTTGCCAGGGCATGGTCACAATTAAAGAAGCACGAATGAAGAAACTGAAGTGTAAGAAGCGGGTTGATCAAATTACATGTACATGTATGTTGTTCTAACAGAACTTTGTGAGGCAAGCCGCAGGACACTAAAAACAAACTAAAACACAGAAAGCACTTGACACTTTTTAAATTTGCCAACTACGTGTATTTTTTCTTTTTTCTTCTTGAGACTGAGGGCTTACTCAGAAAAGGCAATTCCCCTTCTCATAGTAGCAAACAACAAAAACTGGTACAACAAACATTAGACTTTTTTCTGTTCTTACATAAAAAAAACAGGGTCGCAAGGTTGATTGTTTGTCTTCTGAAACATTAAAACCAAAACTAATGACAAACAAAATTTGGTTCATCATGCCTTCTTAAATGAAGTTTTAAACACAAAAAAATAAGTGATAGTTTTTTAATTATAAAGAAATTAATTAAATCATGGCCAGTGCTAGTTTTATTTTTAAGATTCTTGGTGATATCAATCACCTCATTCTTATCCGGCTACTGGCTTCAAAAACAAAGATCTTGGGTGAGGATTATTCAAAACGTTGGTAAAAGACTCCGGCAAACAAGGAATATTTCACAAAATTAGGACCTACATGTACATGTAGGTTGACAAAGTAGTCACTGAAACAATTGGCAATAATGTTCAGGATTACAAATTGGTTTGCCTTCATGGATAATGCTATTGATAGACTGGAAGGGCAATTTATTGTTTTAAATTGAATTTATCACTTTCCAGGTATTATGAATACTGTTTTTTTCCTGTTTGAACTGATTAGCATAATATTGTTTTTTAGAAAATTTTCCAGAAAAGACTGGTTAAGATGATTTTGTTACTGTGTGTTATTCACTTTCCCAACCTGTATATTCAAACCCTAAATAAGTGTAATACGTGTCTACTCACTGTATGACAATGCCTCCCATTTACACTGTGACAATGAACATTGTTGCCAATGATCAAGGATGAACTTTAACTGCAGAATTTATAAAGCTGCCTACAAGACAGCGATCACTATTTGCAAACAAAAGAAATGTCTACTCTACCAGTACGTAAACCTAATGTGTTTGACGTTTAAGGGGAACTGGTCGGGACCCATAGTACAGGCGCATATAGACCAGCGAATGAGTCACACAGTGAAAATGAGACACACATGTATATGAGTTTCAGTAACAGATATGGGGTGATCCGCTGTCATTAAGGCAATTAACTTGTAACATCTGTTCAATGAACAGATGATAGATTCACAAGCTAAGGCAATGTGTCATAAAAAAGAGACAATTACATGTAGGATAACATCATTTCTATTTTAACATTCTCTGGACTTCTAGACTCCCCAAAAGTATGTAAATTGTTGTATGTATTTGGATTAAAGTTCAACAAAAAAGAGACAATCAAAGTGCGGGACGACATTTAGCATTCTCTGGGCCTCTAAACTCTAAACAAGTATGTGTAAATTCGGTGATAAAGTGTTATGTAAGTGTACATTCTAAATTGCATTCAGCCTAGCTTGCCTTTGTACAATGTTTTTGGATTCTTTTTTTATTTTATTCATTTTTAAGTTCAACAATTGATGGCCGAGTTAAAATCTGCAAATGCTTATTAAGGTAATTTTCCAATTGATTCGATTCGATTCAACGTGATTCGATTTATTACTTATTTACCCTGAGGGAACCTCTCACTGCCCACCTATTACAATAATAGCTGGGCTATTATTAAACAAATATACCAACAACTGCTGAGACTACAATCCGTGAAGGAAATTTTACCATGCACCATTGCACTTAACGAGTCCTCAACTGTACTGTAGGACAAAATTTGGCAATATACATGTACACTGTGTAGTACATGTATGTAATTGGTAGGACCCAATGGATCTTGATGGATCCAGGCATAGGTCTCGCCAGGAATTTTTCCAACCGGGCAGGAGGGAGAAACTACTCATCAACAGCAAACTGATCGACAAACCATCAACAATCCCAACAAATTGGTGAATTTTATCCCTTTCCCCATTATATTTTCTTATTTTAAAAAAATTTCATTGTCTTATTTGAGGGAGGAATTAAGCACCCCCATACATCCTCCGGCACCCATTACGATGGTTCAAAATCTAGACAAAGCATCCCAACCAATCACTCAAGAAAGTCAGCTCTTGCTCGAGAGCAAAATGACACTGAAAACAATGCATGACTACCATACCTCTTCTTTGGACTCTATGCATTGCTCGGTATTCCAAGGGTTCCCACAGGTGGCCCAGGGTACCTCTGTGGTGAAGGACTTGAAGAAGTAATACAGTGCCCAAGCTAGGATGGTTACGTAATACTGGTTGCAGAAAGTGCAGATCACAGTCGTTGCATAACCGACCCCTGGAGACAGACAAATACAACAGCATGTTTCTTATGCATCTTCAAGTTCATGATAAAACATTGTATCTCAGCATGCTCCATTGAAAAAGCCACATATTCAGGTTTTTGTGCAAAAATGTGTTGGAATTTATATTTTCCTGAGATGCAATATAGAAGTGTTTACTTTTGTCCTTTTATCAAGCCCACTGATCATAACTAAAGTGAAAAAAAGTATCTAAGTAGAAAAGATGAAAACTATATTTTATGGAAAATACCCTATCAGTAGCACAAACTTCAGTTTTGCCTGAAATGTTCAATTAATCACCTCATGAATTATTCTTACTTCTGATGTCACTGTGAATGGAATAAAACAGGAATACAAGGAAATTGAAAGTTGCATATTTGCATAAACTCAAAATAGTTGCATAAGACCACTTCAAAGGCCAATGAGAAGACTGAACTTTAGCTTGTCAGTGTAAGTCTTTCATATGCTGGAGTTGCATCACTCTTATGACCAGCTCTTACAATTCCTATTAAAGTTTTGTCAGTATTTTTGTCTGGTTTGTGAAAGCTGAATTCTCTGTCTTGACATTATCACCAATGTCCTGGTGAATAATGGCTATTACAGGGTAAGGGTGAGAATTCCTTATTGTGCAACTGCAAGGCCTTATGATGGCTTTTGACTTCAATCATTTTTGGTTAGCATATGGGTCACATTTAAACAACTTGGAAAAAAAGTGGGGAAACAAGTTATCTGCCATTTCAGTGCTTTTCTCATTTGATGTTCCATTTGGTTTCCCTAAAAAACAGTAGAAAACTGTCAGAAACCAGATCGCAAGAGGTTTCCAGGAAAAGGTGCAATAAATTAGATGCTATAATTGTACTATAGAATCCCCTTAATTATGTCAACACTTGGCTCAATCCTCTAGCTAAAGTTTTGAAACTGAACAACTGAATATGGTTGAAGTTTGGGCATGATGATGGCTCTAATCAGACATTGAGGTTTTTTACTAGCATAGGGTAGGTCTGTATTTACACAGAGGGACAGACTGGGCTGGACTGGCAGAGGTGGGAACAGGAGGTCAGATCACAATCAATTTCTGTGTTAAAACTTCCTCGGCTCCATGCATGTGTGACTGATTATACAACCACTGACGGGACCCAATGTACATATACTGTACTTATCTTTTTTTATATTAACAGGTTACTTTCATAGGCTCATAAGGGGCATTTTCTATTCTCTCATCTTGTGGTAACTTCAGAGATACATGTGAAACCAAGCTCCTCTACATAACTTTCCAAGACCAAAGTTTTTGGTCGGCCAAAATGTGCAAATGTTTTTATATAAACTTTAAGGCCCTTCCTGAGTTGAGGCTTTTCAAATGTTTTTGGAGGGAAAGAAAATGAAATAGATCAACAAAATCATCC